>NW_027210637.1:1527500-1675000 GCF_029030835.1 Brachyistius frenatus
GCTCTTCGCTACACTTACCAAAACCACTAAATTACATTGACATTTTTCACTATAATGGCGTTACCCCGAAATCCTCCCTTTTTACTTTTAGTCTTTTCTCTGTAAAGATGGAGAACTAATTTCAAATGAATTATAAAATGGTGATGATTAAAGTCATTTTTGGGGCGTAGGACTGACAAAACTATTCTCACATTTAACTACTTTTCCAGGACTGAAAGAGATTTCGTAATCGGGGGCGCGCCGCCACCTCGACAACCCATCAGATGTCTCCAATCATAAGAGGCACACTTCAGTGGTCCAGACCACCTGTTTAACTGCCCACATCTGACCCTTTTTCCACACTGTCCGGTGCTTTTCTTTGTCTTGTGTTGCTTTTGGGGCTGCCTTTCACTGAAGCGGCTTGTTTTCAAATCACTTGAAGATGCACTGAGAGACAGTCGGGCTTCAAGAAGTTGTTTTTTTTTTTGGTATTTTTTTTTTTTGGAGAGTTTGCTCTTGAAAGAAGTGCGAGGATGACATTTGGGACTTCATTAAAACAGCTCGAGAGAGGATTTTTCTTCCACCCTCTGCTGCATGACACAATATATTTACCATAGCAAAAAGAATATTACTCACAAATAATCCGCTGCCACAGTCTGCCCCACGCAGAAGCCATTTTGAATTTATTTTTATATTTTGCATCTTCGACGAAGTGCGCTCTGCAACGTATGAAATCATGGTTTCACTCTGTCCGGGTCTATCGCGTTTCCCCCCAACGCAACGTTCTTTGTCATTTGTGCGCCTAAGTGACGTGGCGTGGTTAGATTACACGGAAAAATGCTTTGATAATTGCTTTGAGGAATTCGATGAGGGCGTCTGCGGTCGGGACTAAAAGTGAAAGTGTACGTACACCGATTCAAACAGCAGACAGTTTAGTTTCCTCCTTTTACATTTTTTTTTATACAACGGTTTATTTTTGGGGGATGGCGAGTCGGATCCGCAGCGCAGGATCCACTTTAGATGTAACACTGTAAGATAAGAATGCTGTGTAGGCCACAGTGAAGTGGTAAGAGGGTAGCTGTACTTAGTTTGGCTCCATGTGTACAGTCGGTGGTAGGAAAATTGAACATTATGCTAATACATCCTGGGCGACAACTTCACTTGTGCGGGTGAAGAGCTCTTCGGTTATCTAGTAGCAGTACTTTTACTCTCCATTATACTCCATGAAGAACACTCATTTCACCACTGGCTGCCTACCGGGGTGGGCTATATTCTCTCCATCATTTAGTTTGTAGATGTTCGTGTTATATGCACCAGGTGCAGGCTGACAACTAAATGAGTAATGTGTCTGAAAGAGGGGGAAACTCAGTCAGGGGAAGCCCATTCCCTGGACTCCCCATTAATATACAGTCCACTCTTTCAGGGGATACTGCTGACATTTTGCTCTCTGCGTAATAGAGACCTAACCTTTAAGCACTGTAAGGAAGAAGTCATTTTTCATAATCCATTGTCCATTTTAGAGAATTCCCCCAACTACTGCTTTCTATGCATCTGTCCTCATTTCCCTCCTTACGTCTTATTATTGTCTATTTTTTGTGTGCAGCAGTCATCATTTGTTTGCATTAAATGAAATTCCTTCAACTGAACCTGCAGCTCTGCCACACCAAAAAAAAAAAAACACACACCAAAAAACACCATCTCCTGCTGGATTTTGTATAACTCGCTTGGCAGATTTTACAGTCTGAGCCAGGGCCATAAGTTGATGACGTGGATGGATGATCAGAGCGCACATTTTGTTGTGTCCAAGTCCTGCCTTAATACCTCAAATCCAGACTCAAGTGTTAAGCCACCAGAAGGAAAACTTGTAGATCCCCCGTGTCCTTCCTGAAGCTGAGTGGGCTGAAGGAAAGTCATTGTTTCAGCAGCCGGTAATGATGATTAGCCACAATCTGGGGAGATCGACTGCACATCGGTCAAATGCGTCGACATCCTCAAAGGGAGAGATGGCCCACTGTCCTAGCCTCGCATACTGAGCAGATTGATTGTGTTTCTTGCAGAGAGTTGGGAGTAATCTTTGATGTGTGGACGGTAATAATGTGGCCTGCCTCTGAGTTGAAGAGCTGTTTTTTGGTTGTTTTTTTGTGTTTTTTTTTTTTTTTTTAACATATTTTGATAAAATCTTAACACAAAGGATAATTTATCTTTTTTTTTTATTACAATGCCAGACTATAAATAATCATACTGATAGTGTGTCAGTTCATCTCTGATTACTATCTCTCTCTGGCGTTACTCGTTTAAAAGCTCGTGGCTCATTTTGACACTCGAAGACAAGTGCACATTGTCATGAAAGCTCTGGTGTTGCCCCCCAAAAAAATTATAATAACTCCTTGTCTGTGTCATGAGGTTTCAGGCTGCGCTGACATGAAACAAAAATGGCTGACAGCGTGCTGCAAGTCACCGACTTAAAATAATACATTTATAAACAAAAGCGAGAAGAATTTTCGAGCATACAGCGGCCACTCAGTACCGGGGAGCCGGTGGGCTACATTTTGTCAGTGCATCTTTTACTTTTTTTAAAAAAAATTTTTTTTTTACGGCGGATACAAGCGATCATAGTGTGGTAATTGGATAGCTCATTTATTCCATTTAAGTCTTACTGGAGGTCTCCATGCTGAAATTAATTTGGCATGGAAACGTACCTTTGACATGACTGATGATTCACACAAAGGTTTCAGGTTTTTGTAGTGTATATATATGTGCCGGTGAGAAACCCCCCCCCCCTCCCCCCTATTACATTGCAAAAACATCTTTTATTTTAGCAGCAGTATAATAACTGTGCATGATTTGTCTAATTATATAATTAAAGCCACATACTAAAAGATTCCAGTGATCAGCGGCAGCCACTGGCACCACTGTGCTCGGAAAATATTCACTTCATTTGTACTGACTTTGCTGGAAATAGCCTTTTATTATAGAAACAATGATAGAATCCAGTAAATCAGGGAAAAGTATAGGGTGTAGTGTTGCCATCAATAATAGATTGGAAACAAGTCGGCGCTGATGGAACCCGAGGCCTTTCCTTTGTGGAGGTCTTAGTGCCGTAGCGATGCATGTGAATAATGCATGGTCCCAGATAGACTCCGGCTCTCGCTCTAGCCCTTCCACTCGCTGGCTTCCTACCTCGCAGGCTGTTGCGGCACTTTTCCCCAGCAGTGATTGGCTGTGCCTTGAGGGCAGTGGAAGGAGATGGGAAATCACCTGCCCCATTTAGCCATGCTGTGCTAGCTGCCTCGGCGCCCCACCGTTCAGACCTTTGTGTCTGCTGCTGGCACTCGACATTAGGACCCCTGGTTAACTTTAGTCTGGGATGCAGTGGCACAGAGCTGTCATTTGGATACTTATTATTGCCCCAGACTTTTTTTGAAAGGTAAATCTACTGCACAGCTGCGCTCCCATGGCTCATTTTTTCTATTCTTTTTTTTTTTTTTTTTCCCCTCCACCCTTTTCTTTTTGCATGATGGAACAAGGCATTGTGATTGGCAGCAATGCAGTGTCACAGTTCTGCCACAATCACAGTTGTTGCTTCTGCTTCTTGCTCAATGTTCCTTACCCCGATGCCGCCCCCGCCCGACCCACCCACCGTCTCCCTTTTCACCGTCTTCTTTTCTTTTCTTTCCTTTTTTTGTTTTGCTACTTTTCTTTCACACACTGACGTATGGTGCTGGTGTGGGAAACATCCGCCACGTTCTCAATGATCCAGCCTTGAGAACTGAGGGGGCTCTCGGCGTCCTCTCACCCAGGGGTCTCGGTGGGGAGTCCGCTGAAGCTGGGCACCCAGTCCAGCCCCCCATGGAGCAAGAGCCAGGCCGCGGCACCACATAATCCATATTCTAAAGGCCAGCTGGACTGAAACGATGGTGCACATGGGGAGCAAAGAGACCTACCACCCCCCCGCCCACATCCCACTCCCCAGTAACTGAGTACCTCAGACAGCTTTGGCATGTCAAAATTGAAATTGGGCTGAATAGCCACCATTTAGCAGCAACAGCTCTTTAGTAGAAATACGAGTCCGTTTTTTTCACCCCTTTAGCTGGAGAATTAAGCATATTATGTGAAGAAAATCCTGATCCTTTTCCCATATTGTTTACTCGCTTGAAATTTACTGCAGCATCTTTTCCAGTGTGGATCCCTTTTTTATTTGTCTTTCCCTCCTCTTCCCGCCCTCTTTGTTTGCACTTGGTGCTGTAGTGAAAATGAGCTACTTGGCGGTAGGTAGGTTTAGTGTCGAGGGGGTTTTGGGGGGGTAAACCTGCTTTGACAGCAGATGGATAAACGTAAAGGCCTATCTGTCAAAAGGCAGCTATTTCAAAAAAATAGATTGATATTTATTCCATGACCAAACTAAACCCAAGCCCACCATCTTCTTCAGCAGCCCCAATTACTGTGTTCCTAACCAAGCCCTCTGTGTGCACATTTACATTGCACATGGTATTCCCATTGTGACCTGTTGTCCATTACAAACAGATCGACAAAACATGCAGAAAATAGCGTACCGTATCTTGCTTCCGTGGTTGGAAATACACTGATAAAATCTATTAAATGAACATTTACCCTGTAATATCGTGAACAAGGCGTTAACTGGCCCACGCGACTGCCTCTAGTTTAAATTCTAGCACCTCGCTAAGGCACACCCTGCGGGAATTATAATGAGGCCGTTCGTTATTCCCAAAAGAATTGAAATTGACATCATCTCCAAGGTGTTCGAAAGTGACTAATGTAGAAATGCTTCCATCTTAAAATAGTCTGTCCTACACGAGGGGTCTCAAATACCTTTTTCTTCAGGACGGATGATGAATATAATAATTTGGGCCACTCAATATGAATTTCACTAGAGCCGTACGGAACTGGGGCACTCATTGATTTCAAGGAGGCCGCAGTCCAAACTCCAAACATATTTCCCCCACACTCGAGCCTACAGGCGTGACCAAGCTCTTTGAGTCAGTGTGTGGTTGCACTGGGAAAATGTCAAAGAAGCTCTCCCTTGTTCTCAACCCCAGAGGCATCACGTTTGATGTCCACCTTCAAAGGAGTCTTATCGGTCCTTTGCTGTTTTAGTTGTTGGTCATTAATGAAAGTGGATTATTACAGACTGCTGCGCCCACATGATAATTTATAAAAATGAAATGCCCAATTGATTTTGCAGTAAGATACGATGCACTGCTGCGATGTGACTTATTAGACTCAGAAGAAGTAGTTAACTGAGGGCAGGAATTTGAAGTCAGCAACAGTTTTTGTGTATAGATTATGTGATAACATTATTTAGCTGGACAGATATGTTTTGTAAAGATTTAAAGAGCAGTGATTCTGGTAGTACAAATAAGCACGTGGGTAGATAGGCAGAGATATAAGCTCGTATAATATCCTGCATAGGTCACTGTATTTTGTAAAGTAATGTTATAGAAATGATAGAATCATCTCGTATTCACCTTCCTAAAGAAGATAAAATACACATTAATATAATTAGTGTGTATTTCTACAGTATATATTGGTATTAGACGTCATTTTTACTCTTACAAATTGCCACTGCTGCTAGAGGGCACTATTATTCGATGTTTCATTGGAGAGAACAAGAAATTCCAATTTTCCCCTCTAGCATATCTGCTAACACAATCAGACCCAGATCCAACCACTTATTGATCCAGAGGCTCTATAATTACAGGGGCACTCCAATAGATTTTATACATGATGTTCTTGTCACGATGATCTGTTTGTAAAAAACGGCTCCGGAGAAGTTTCCCGACGTTGTAGGAAATGAGCCTGATGCTGGCAGGAGAGCATTTTGGGAATCGGAAAGTGAACACTAACAAACACTCTTACAAACCGGGGGGGGGGGTTTGTAAAGGTAAGGAATGAAAGACATTATCCTGTTGCATTATGGGAAAAACGCTCTCAGGTTTGTCTCTTGTTAGCCTCTTCCAAACTGGATGAAAACGCAGCACTGAATTGCAGAAGTACCCTCAAATCTCCACTTCTGTCTAAAGCCTTTTCTTTCTTTTTTTTTTTTTTTTTTTTATAGATTTATGAGTTCAATTTCTATCAAATTTGAAACTCATATTCATCTGTAAATTGTCAATGTGTAAAGCAGAACATTTAGAAGCTTCTTGCTCTCAGCTCCTCTCAGAACCTTTAGGCGAATACAGTCTAGCCAGTTTTCTGCATCACTAACAGAGGGCAGAGTTTGACGAAATGTGCACAGGTGGAAGAGAGTTAGATTACCTCTTTCAACTGGACCCCAAAGATTCTTCTCTTTTCTTTTGGGAATAAAAAAAAAAAAAAAAACGCCACATCTTTGGCTGATATTCTTTTAATCGATCCGTGTATACATTCCTGAAATATGGCAGCAATTTGAGGTAAAAAAAAATATGTAAACAAAATCACGATGCTACACAAATGTAACACTTCCTACAAGCATAGTGTCTAAAAATGCACAGTATAGAAGTTGCAAATGATAAAAATGTAGCACCATATGGACATAGTGATACTCTTTATGTGTTTGTGTGTTTTTATTTAGGTTACATTACAAAAAAAAAGAAGAAATCTGAAGAAGCTAATGAGGACACAGCCATTTTGAGTTCATGCGAAATCAACTGTATTCTTTTTGATTTTGTTTATGAAAGTCTGTCTTATATCAAAACATTTAGCCTTCTTTTTTTCTTTTCTTTTTTTTTTAAATGCTGTCAAAAGTAAACAAACAACGCTGACAACTTAACCAACACCACAAGGTGAAAACGAGGATGGGATAGTTCTCGTCATTGCAGTGACGGGGACGGTTGACATTGTTGAATTATTTTTGGTGTCCTCATTGTTCTGATGTACGAAATTCACCCGTGATCATAATATCGCAGCAGTTTTTTTTTTTTAATTATTTTTGATGGTAAATGTGGCAGTTGCTCCGATGCTGCTTCTGCCTGCAGTGGTATGAATCACATCTACAGCGCCGTGCGATGTAATGAGCTTAAGATATCATGAAATATTAAATTAATGAGGAAGACAATGGATATTAATTAGGCGTGTCAGCAAAAACAAAGATAAATCACAGATTGCGTTTGAACGCGATTAATCAAATGACGGCAAACTTGAAGGAAAGCCATTTCAAAGTGTCACTGCGAGGTCTGTCCATGCGGCAACTCCGCCGCACGCTCCACCTCACAAATTCACATCAAGGATTTATGTCAAAAAGCCCGTCACTTAGCTCGATAATCTTTATTTGGATATGCTTCCAAATTTTTTTGGGGGGGAGGCAGCATCCCCCCCCCCTCACCCCTCATCCCCACCCCCCCCACCCTATATATTCTCCCCTCTGCCGCTGCTTCTTTTGAGAGGGTAAACACGCCACGCAAAGCTCCTCAGCCTATCATCTGTGACCGCCGCTACAGCCAGACAGCGTAACACGATCCATGATAGAGTGGTGCAAATCGCCCGGCGCTCTCGTCTACCGTCCCACACGAGGAGGTGGTGGGTGCAGGGGGGAGGAGGGGGGAGAAGCCCGTGAGATAGGTTGAGTTAAAGGAAAAAAAAAAAAAAGAACGACACAAAAAAAAAAAAAAAAAAAAAAAGGGGAAGAGAAGAAAGAGGAGGAGGTGGTGTTGGAGAGCTGGTGGAGAGAGTGCGGCAGGCAGCAGTGGCTGGCAACTAGAACGATGCCGGTGTGACTTTCCGGTCCACTAGGTTTTAACCCTTTTGACATCGCTTGAGTGCCATCCATGTGTCAGTGTGGTGGCGTGCTCGTGCAGTGTGTGGCTCGTGTACAGCGGCGGCTGGGAAGAGAGAGGAGGAGGAGGAGGAGGAGGAGGAGATCCTGAGCGTTTGTAAATCCAATACAAAGCAGCATCGCATCCTGAGAAGTGGACACCCGGTACAGTAGAGCCTCAGTGGAGAATTGCTACAGGCATTCTTTAAGGTAACACACCAAGTTCTTTGTAATCTTTTTATTTTTATTTTTATAATAAACGTTAAAAAAAAAAAAAAAAAAAAAAAAAATCTAATCTAAATTCTATTCTGGTTTGCGTTTATTCTTGTCTTTATATTCTGGACATGTGCGCTGACATATCTGGAGTTGAACACAAATCGCATCTGTCAACAACTTGGATGTGGCGAAATGATGTTTAATGCATTACAAGGGCTGTGTGCCGGCAGCTCTTCTCATAGCCCGGGCCTTATTGTTACTGCAGGGATCTACAGTCTATTGTATTCCTTTCAGTCCCCTTGTGGATCTTCTTCTTCTTCTTCTTCTTCTCCTTCTTTTTCTTCAGATGAGGGGGCGGTGTGTTTTCTGCTTAAGATGGTACTGCAGCCTAGCACGTGCAAATTGTTAATACAGTATCTTGCAGCTCCTTCAGAAGAAAAAAAAAATCACAGGCTTAGAGATATTTATGGGCTAAGTGAAGGCAGATTTGGAACCTCACTTGGGTCAAGTTGCTTCGTGGTTTTCCCAGAAACATTTCTGAAAGAGGTTTTTTTTTGTGGTGACTTTCATTTCATTTTTTTTTTTTTTTTTTTTACATAAACACATGCTAAACCCTTTTATTGTTCCTCTATCATCAGCAGTTCTCCCACTTAATATCTGGAACAAAAGGTCTTTTAATATTGTATGGAAAACAATATTAGAGAATAGTGCCTTAAGCTTTCTAAACTGCATCAGAGCGATGAGACACACTTCATGCCCACACGTTCAATATTTAACAAGATATCCATGAAGTATTGTGGGTAATGTATGCAAACAGGGCACCCCTAGCTGTTGCCTTTTTTTTTGGGGTGGGGGTGGGGGGGGTGTTGACTTGTCTTTGATTAATCATTCGGGCTGACGTCACGGCCTCGCAGACAGAGATGGATTGAAGTGCTTAGCAGACCAATAGCAACAAAGACAAAGAGTAATTGTCGCGTGGCGAGTGGTGGCCAATGTAAGCAGAGCAGATGCGTCAACGGAGGAATAAGTCTCGAGCGCTGTGAAGGGTCACGCGATGGCACTCCACACATGCATTTACAGGTGACAGGTAAACACGAGCAGGTAGCTGCAATGAGCCTTTTCCCTCTGCAGGCAATGCGTCTTATGAGCCATCACGAGGTATTATTCTGCGGACTAAGAGTTGAAGCAAGACAGGTTATTTATTTTTTTGAAGCTGCCTGAATGGATGAGAAATAATGAAATGCATTGTGTTTGCTCATTTTAACATCAGTCAGTTTTGTAAATTGAAAAGCTGTGCTCTCATGGTGGTGTTGTTGTTGTTGTTGTTGTTGCTGCTGCTGTTGCTGTTTTTGGTTTTGGTCATGTTTGCCTGTGCAGCGAAGTGCTGGATTGGTAATTGAAGGGGTGGGCATGGTGCTGAGGAAGTGGGTGTATTGTGATCTTCATATGTGCCAGTGGTAATTACATTGAAAAAGCGGGAAGGTTGTGTCCCCCGGAGAGAGAGGGCAAATGGACCTCTTGAGTTTGCTTTTGAAGTTTTAACGCACAACACGGAGCACGTGTGCAGCCAGAACAGGAACGATAACTTCGGTGTCATAAATCATAATGGGTTGATGGACTATCAATACTTTGCACAGGCTCGCTTTTTAAATCATTGGTTTTCTCGGCGGACGGCAGCTGCTCGGCACTCGCATTAACAGCGAGGTCCGAGCGATTTTTGTTTTCATTTTCTTATCTCGTGTTTCACCAGCCAGCTCTGCCAGCCTCATTCTCCTCTCCTCAGTCTTACTGGCAAACACGCATCAGGATGTCAGGGCCCAGCGACAGCCTCAGCCAACAAAGGATATGGTGCATTATGATGTGGTTTCGAGATGAACCGTTCCATAATTTATGCAATGAAAGGATGAAGTGTTGTTTAATTCATGTAAAATCTGAATGAGGAGGTCGTTCTTGAGAGCAGAGCTCAGCTTCTTCATGTGGACCTCTGAATTAATGCTTGGTTCAGTTGAAGTCAGCTTTAAAAAAACCAAACAAAAAAACACACATCAGATTAATTTATGAACTAAACCTCTCCAAAAAAAAAAAAAAAAATCACCCAAAGTACTTTAGTTTTAATCCTTCAACATCCTCATCTGAAATTCCGCACACCAATTCAGACAAACTTACTTAACGTTAAACATGATGAAACAAGAACCAGAATATTTTGTTATTAAAAACTGATGCTGTGCTGCACGTTTGCTGCTAAAAACCTTGTCCCTCCACCATAAACACACAGAGATAGATGAATAGATACCAAATGCATACATACATATATAGTCATACCCTCATTTGATTACCAGCTGGGTGATTAAACGATTGATTGAAAAGAAGAAAAGCGCCTGCACCTGATTCCTCAGGAGACGAAGCAAACATTATTATTTTTTTTTTCCCCTTACGTTATCTTCATATCTAAAATAATCTTAATAAGGTTTTTGGAAAGCATGTGAGTGTGAAATTGTTCACAGAGTGATGTCATCTGGGAGACAGTGAACCTTTGTTTTTAATTAAAACCCAGTCAAATAATGTGAATGAGAAATCAGCGCACCTGAAAGCTTCAGCCAGTGTCTGTTGGGAGAAGTTAATTAAAATATATAATTACAATGGGAAAACCTAAATGTTAATGTTATTAATCAATTATATAGAATACTACAAATATAAAAAAAACAAAAAACAGATTAAATCTTGTTAACTGTTTCATATAATGAGAGTAATGAATATGTCTAATAACTTGAGTTTTGTCGTAATACAACAGCGGCTGAAATGTTTTGGTGGTCAGATGTTTCTTGGATGCAAAAAAAAAAAACTCAACGTTGTTTGTGATGGTTGTTGTTCATGCTGTCAAACGCTCAAACTAAATTCAGTCTGAAGGCTGAGTTCACTTTAAGAACTCCCAAGGTTGGAGATGTACAGTGTGCAGCTGCTCACAGCTCAAAACACATTTGAAATTTGAAAGATGAACTCAAAAAGTAAAAGCTCTGGCAGATGGAATTGCATTCATTGATCGTTAAGAAAGTTATTGTTGCGGTAGCTGTTGATGTGCCGCTGTCAATAAGAGAAACACAACAGAAGACTTTTTGAAAAGTAACTGACACATTCGCAAATTTTTGTATTCACTTACTTTATTACATTTCCGTTGTCGGTGGTGCAGGAAATGTGCGCATTCTTTACTCGAGGAAGTAGCAATAACAATCAATGTAATGTGTGTTATTACTGAAAAGGGATGCTTTTATGTGTAAATAGCTTTTTACAGTTGTAGGATGAAAGGGGATTTGATTTTGACTCAAATTTGAACTGTAAACTACATAAATATATGATAATTTATTATAATTCATTGTTGTTGTTGTTTTTTTTAAAAGGTAATCACTTGTGGGGACCACAATTGTAAATTAGGTTTTACACCTACCCAATGCAAACGATTTAGTATGCTTTAATAAACTGTATTTAGTGACGTCTCCAATTAGTTCAGAGCAGCTTCAGTAGTAAAAAGTACAATAATACATAATAGATCATCATAAAATTTGCATAAATTGGACATGTTACGTGTACTAATGAAGTCATCTGTACTGTCTGTTGTTAACTTGCTCAAATGCCATGTTTTCAAACGAGATGCCTTGATTCGCTCCGGTCTTATTTGCAGGGCAGCGACATTATAAAAACAAACCAACTTCCTTCATAGTCCAGGATAATACAAAGTTTCAGATGTGCTAAGCTGGTCTGAATTTTCCACCGTCTGCGTTTTAAGCTTATGATGTGTTCAAACGCATTACGGTGTGTGTGAGTGTGTGTGTGTGTGTGTGTGTGTGTGTGTGTGTGTGTGTGTGTGTGTGTGTGTGTGTGTGTGTGTGTGTGTGTGTGTGTGTGTGTGTGTGTGTGTGTGTGTGTGTGTGTGTGTGTGTGTGTGTAGTTATCTTGCTGTGGTGACCGGGATTCCTAAGATAATGATCAGCCTTACCTCACGTAATGGTGTTCGGGAGGTGCCGGGTGTTGGGGGTGAGCGGGGGGGAGGTGGCGGGTGCTCCGCTGTTTACTGCGGACATTTACGGGCATCATTATCCAAACGGTGATGCCAGTGGGTGGCTACCAGAGCTGGAGGTGAAATAAGCCATTTAGCATCTTTATGATAGCATTCCCCGGCCCTCGCTGTTTCTCACATCCAGGGTCAGAGCTGAGCCGACATCTAATCTCCCTCAGTCTCGCAGCTGTCATTAGCGCGTCACTTGATCAATCAAAGCTGCCTGCGAGTGTCTAAGTTGGAGGCAGTTTTAGATGAAGGAACATAAAAAATATACCTACTTAGATCATCGGTGTTTTTCCTCGCATGTCTAATTTAATTGACATTTACCGTGGAGTCTGGCGTGCGTGCTGCGCTGATGATGACATCGCTGCAAGGGTGTTGTTTGGATGCGGACGGTGTTTTGCACCACAACTCGTATGCGCTTCCTCGTGAAAGCAAAAATGGTTAAAAAAAAAAAAAAAAAAATCCCAAATTTCAATTACAACGAGGCGATGGCGATTTGTATTGCGTGTGTAAAATTGATTAGTCGAGAAGCCTGGAGCTGGATATGATGTTTATACATATGAGGTGCGGCTATATCTTCAAAAAATGTTAAAAGTATTTACGAAATATTTGCGCGTTCTGGCTGAAGGGGAGCCGGTTTCTTCTGGCCGCTGCCCAGCCCGTTGTCCCATCTGCATACAATAGGACATGTCAGAAATCTTGCCCCCCCCCCCCCCCCCTCCTTTCATCCACAGTCACTTCGTCCTTAATCAGGGCCAGCGGATGGGAAGAGAGGCAAAGAGTAGCTTTTTATCCCTCAATAAAAGGCCACTTAGGCAGATAGTCCTCCCCAGACTCATCAGCTTTGGTCTTTTTTTCTTGGCACCACATGAAGGAATTTGTGGAAGAGGGCAAACATTCCATCTAATTAAGGATACCTTTCATATAAGCTCACCTCTCTTCTCCCAGTCATTTTTTTCCCCCTTTTCCCCCGTTTCTCCTCCCCATCCCCCCCCCCCCTCTGTCCCTGCATCTCTCTCTGTCGCTCTCTCTCCTTCTCTGTCTTTTCTCTTTCTTATCATCCATCATAGGAAGCCCAAAGGTGCCCTTCGCAGTTACTGTACCTCTTTGGCTGGCTCTCGAGGCCTTTTGAAATCATTGGCTTACCCCCGCGCTTTGATGTTCCTTCTCAAATGGATACTAGGCAAAACTTTGAAGTCACGACCCAGATGTGGCCGCGAATGTGGAATCGCCGCATTAACTCGACGGCGCGGGAAAAAAAAAAAAAATTTGTTTTGTTTTGCGAACAGTAAGGGCTGCACATCATTAACGTGCAGTGGTGCTTTTTTTTTTTTTTTTTTTTTTTTTTTTTTGAGCCGGCATCTCGAAGGGGTGTTTTTCAGAAATCAGCATTATTTGTTTTGAAAAGTGAAAGGGGGGGAGAGAACGAGTGCTCTGTCTCACTTTGTTCTATTTCTGGGAAAGGCTGCTAGAGGATTACTGCAAGTGGCAGAGTATTCATTATTTAGATGGCAGTAGCGGAGTAGGAGAAGGGGTGGTTTCATAAACCACTTGACTATGACATGTGTGCTGCTATACCAGACACAGGCTTTAAAAAAAAAAAAAAAAAAGAGAGAGAGAGAAAGCAAGTAAAAAAAAAGTTTCACCGCCTAAAATTATTTTCCTCCAGGCGAGTGGCACTTGTAGCAGCTCTGTGCCCGCGACTGCTGAGACAGTCGACACTAACCGAAAGCGATGGAGCAAACTCAGATTGATGGAGTTAATGGATGAAATCGTTACGACTGCTCCAAGACTGCTCTCTATATAGGCTTTGAAAGTCATGAACCGTTCAGCCTGCTGTTTCATGGTGCACGTCAGATGTGGTATTATAGTTTTAAATACAGCATCTTTTTGCTGCCTGTTACTGCGTTAAAAACGACTTGAGTTGAATATCCGCGGCAGCGTATCGTTGTCGATGGCTGGCTGATCGTGAAATAATGACAGTTTATTTTTTTATTTTTTTCCTCCTTGCCTGGCTCTGTATGTCTTCACGCACACGCACGCGCGCGCGCGCGCAAAATGTCTGAAGATATCAGCAGTGACATTTTGAAATGGCCTAAGAGGAAGGGAAAAATAAAATCTGAAAGGAGGAAGCTGTGACAGTTATGTTACAAAGCTGATAACCCACTTTTGCCAACGTGGCTGGGACACGAGCGAGGAATCTTCTCCCGGCTTGTAGCGGTAGCATCTCTATTGGCGCGAGTGTTTTACCCTGACAGTCCGTTGCCCGGACGCAGAGAGAAGGGTCCCCCGCCAGGGTGATTAATGCGCTGCCACGCCGCCATGGCGGAGGATGTCTCTCGGCGGTCTCTCTCCCTTCCTCTGCCCCCCCCCCCCCCCCCAGTACTCCTCCCTGATGTTTCACTAATGTGACTCGACAATAAAGAGATTGATTGGGATCGTTATGCTGCTCTCAAAGAGTAATGCCACTTCCCAGTACGATTCCCAGCCAGCGTCTAATTCGGCTACCGCTGCGTGCGGCGTACGAGCAGTATATTCTTACTGTACATACAAGCGGCTACAACTGTGTTATGTTAAACCGGAGCCAGTGACATTTCAGAATCTCCCTGCTCCTCCTCCTCCTCCTGCTGTTATCACGAACTCCTGAAGCTCCTGTTTGCATATTTAGTGTTGAATACACCCGCCTCGGGATGGCTCTTTTCTAACTTGACGCTGCAAGTATTATCATGTTAAACAAGGGGGAATCAGACTCTTACCTTAACACGTTTGCAGGGGTGGGGGGGCTGTATCACCGTTTTTCCCTGCACTCCCTCTCCAAATACCAGGTGTGTGGGTCATTCATTTGTTTCCCCTCTCTCTCTCTCTGGGTCTTTACTGCTAGGTGAGATTTGTTTATCTGTATGTGTTTAGCCCCCCGGCCCCAATCTTCTGAGAGAGAGAGAGAGAGAGACAGAGAGAGACAGAGAGAGATTGGTTTAGCATTTAAATTGGGTGATCCACCAACCTGTTTTTAAAGCATTACATTGATGAAAAGTAGAAGCTAATCCCCCCCACCCAGCCCCCACGCGGGTGTTCGACCTTATCTGACTAAACACCTGACAATGAGATCCTACTGTCACTCCGGGAATACACAAAAGACTCCCGTGCGTTCTCTCCATAGCTGTTGACCTCCGCCGCCGAGTGCTGTACTGTACAGCCGGCGGGTTAGCTCGCTGCAGGTATGATTTACAGCCTGAAGTTTTCCAGCAGCGGAGACTGTTGTTTGGGGGGGTTGGGGCAGGAGGGGGAGTGTGTGTGTGTGTGTGTGTGTGGGGGGGAGCTTTGGACCGTGAGGCACCGTCGCCGCTGGAAAACTTCAAACTCTTTCCTATACTCCGAAGGAAGTTGTCCGCTGCCGTTATCTCCGCCTGCCAAACATTTGCTACAGTAAAGTCCCCGGTGTCAGTGTCCAGACCTGACTGGAGATGCCGCGATGGCATACCAGCTTTCAGAAGTAATCCCACAATCTCCTGTATGCATTTTCCTTCCGCTTATATTCACACCAACTGATCCTCTGGTATCACACTTCCCGTTGTATATTTAGCCAGACAAGACATTTAGTCAATACTGCTGCCTATGAATATGTAGCAGGGAGGTGATCTTCACCTGAATGTGGCAGATGTGATTTCTAAGTAAATCATAGGGATTACATTATTGACAGTGCCTTGAATAAACATCAGGAGGAGGTCAAAATTCATTGTCTTTTGTTATTTGCACAGCGTGCCGGGGACGGGACGTCCAGGGTTTTAAAGCAAGCAGACCAATCCTCCCTTTTTTTTTTTGTTGAATGATGATGTCATGTGATGAATTACCATAATTCAATGTTAAACATCCAATCTTGATATGATTTTAGCGCTGACAGGGAGAGAAGGATACTATTGTGTGTTTAGCTGTGGGATCAGATCGTGTCCGACATTTACACATCGGCCGCGAAGTGTCTTTTTGCTGCGTGCACTGCATGTTAGCTCAGATCTGATAGCGTCTCCGTCGCTGAACCTTTTCCAACAGCAACGTGCGTCTTATTATTTCAATCACGGGCAGACTACTGAGTTAAAATGCAGGATCCTGTCAGGATCTGACTTTCTAATGCGACAGAGACTCCAGAAGAGATGTTATCAGGGCACACGAGGAAAACCGTACGCAAATAGTGACAGTCCATCGGGCATTATGGCCGAAACAGGATACTGGGAACGAGCGTCTCTACATACTGCGGTATCAATTATGGGTTTGCTGCTGTATCAATACGCCTTTGTGCAGCTTAATCTGGTCAAAAGTAAAGAACCGATCCAGTGCCGTCGTACAATATTCATCCGCGCCAGGAAACTTAACCAGCTGCTGCCTTTAATAAACTGACAACTTATGGTTTTGCGAAGCCATATGCTGCCGCTGCCGCCTTTTCCTCTCAGATGTCCCTTCTCAGTTTCCATTGTCAGTCTCGTCTTGGCTTTTTCTTGATCTTAATTCTGATGGATGTGTTCCAGTGTGAAATGACTCAGCCGGGTGTGAATGCAGACCATCCTTTGCCTCCCACTGCTGCCATTTGGTGAGCGGGAGGGAGAAAAGGCTCAGGGAGCGCGAGAGGAGAGATGTGCGAAAAGCTCGTGCGCTGATGACGCACCTCCCTTATCTAATTGGGGCGAAGCAAACATGATTAAGTCCAATCTGAAGGACGATCAGTGTCTTTCAGCGCAGAGACGTTTCACAGTCACGCTCGTTCCGCCTCGTGCGCCGCTGAGAGGCGAACCAGGACAGTTTGACGACAGCGTCAAACTGCCGTTTCAGCAAAAATGCGACCGCAGAACATGCAGTTTTCACCGAAGACTAATTCAAAAACACGAATTGTACCTAGACTCTTATAAGTAGGTGGCTTGTCGTGAATTGAAAAATGGGGAATTCTTGAGTCTCTTTGGTAGAGGTTTAGGTTTAGACTAGGTTTAAATCACTGAAACTACTTGGAAATAAATTAAGCAAAGGAAATTATATTAAAAAAAATCATAGTCAACGTTGAAATGAGAGAAATATCTCCCTCATAGCAAAATAAATATATATCTTAGAGATAAAACACAAATCTTGGTCTCTATTTTCCAGGGTAATCACCTATATGGGTACCAAGCCCGATCTCCATCCCGTTTCCTGCTAAACTACTAACTTTCAATTTTTCTCAATGTTCCCAAAGGGTGTTGTATGGTTTAAACGTGTCTCTTATTCATGCATGAATCTACTTACAGTATTTACTTATTCTGTAAAGCGAGACTTTGAAGTAAACTCAGCAGTGGAATTTGATAATAGAGCTTTAAAAAAGCTCAATTAACAGGTTCTCAGTGAAATCAGAAGGTTTGAAACATTGACCTTTTAGTGCAGTTGTATCTTTAATACCAGCAAATTTCATTGTCATTTGTGAAAGAGTTTTACAAAATGGAACGGTTCAAAGGTAATTAATTAATTTCAGTTCTTTCTCTCGCTTGACTCGGGTGTTGTGTAATTAAATAATCCAGGCGCACTCCAGACAGAATATATTTTCGTTCTTTTCCGTCCTACTGTACTAATTCAGCAGCAGTGATGAATACAACTTCAGTCTGTTATCACGAGGCACAATGTCTGAGCTTTAGTCTTGATTTGAAAAGCTTCAAGGTGAGCAATAAGCCGCGCTCCCCCCGGCTTTGAACGTTTCCTCCCTTTCAGTTGAGTCATGACAAATTCACATCATGTTCCCAGCAGCACAGAACCAAATCTGATGCAGCTCAGATGTAGAGGCGCGAGAGAGGTGCTAATTGATGCCTGCTGTGGCATGAAACGCAAATTGCATAGTTTACAAGTACAGCGACCGAACTGCCGACATGCACAGGCCCCGCCGAGTCGTACGGAGTGGCTAAATGGAGAATGCGCGCAGAGAGGCATAATGGATGCTGTCGACACACCACTGCTTACCCGCTCACTGCTTTTCTGTTGCTCTCGCCGTGTTAACATCGTTTGCCCTTACTCTCACGCGCACGCGCACGCACGCACACGCACACACACATACACAAGGGAGGCTGTGGCTCAGACGGTAGACTGGGTTGCACACTAATCAGAATGGTCGGTGGCTCGATCCCCGGCTCCTCCCGTCCACACGCCTAAGCGTCCTTGAGCAAGACACCGAACCCTAAGTTTCTCCCGATGGTGTACCGTCGGTGTGTGAATGTGCTCCTGATGGCAGCGCCTTGCATGGTGATCTGTCTCATTAGTGGGTGAATGGAAAAACCATGTTAAAGCACTTTGAGACCAAAAGGTGATAACGCGCTATACAAGTACAGGTCATTTACCATTTACACACACACACACACACACACACACGCTTACACTCACACACACACACACACTAAAAAAAAAAAAACATATCTGTGTTGGCTTATCTAAATATTTTGGAGTTGTTATGGCCCAGAAAGAAATGATAGTCTAAAGCTGATGCAGATACAACTCCATTATGTAGACAAAGGTTTCATCATCAGGTTCATTAGCGTACCATGGATACACTCATCAAAGCCATTAAATAGCAATGATTGCATTTGCTGCCATTAGTCTAAATGATATTTTTTTTGCTACTTACGCTATCAGCTTAGTTGATGTTCATCCGGAGTGAGTCCCAAAAAGTCATCATGTAACAAATCAAAAAGATTTTGCAGAAGTGAAATTTCTGACCTTTTTTCGGAGAGGGTTTCTAATATATAAGCCAGTCAAGTGTAGGAAGCCGTTATCAATCTGCTGTGTGTGTGTGTCTAAATGATGGAGTTATTCTTCCCGGCCTCTTTCATTTATTTAAATATTCAGGATATTTATCACATGCCTTTCAAAACACAGAGCAGCTTTATGGTGCTTGCTCTGAGGGCGATGTGAGCAGGCAGAGAGATGTACGACCGAATCTCGTCTGTGTTTCTTTCTCTTTCTGTGACGCTTTTATGAAAAAGCGACCTGCCATAATTAGAGCTTGTTTTTGGGTTGTTTTTTTTTTTTTAACCATGATTACATCAAAATAGAGGTGAAATTAGACCTCTGGAGGAAAATGCAAAGGGCTTTTCAGAGTAGCAAATTGTTGTTGGACGAAAAGACAGCAGAATGTGCAATTTGGAAGATTTATTTTGTGCAGTTTTCTTTGTAGAAAATATTTGACATGACAACAAATGGTCGTATTTATCTGTTCTTGTTCTTTCATCTGTGATGGTCACGGTATTTTAAAACTAGTCAAGCCACGCTGGCATTGCGGCTCAACAGTTTTCAGTCCATCAGTCCACTGCTTTCCAACAACTTTTGGATTGATTGTGAAATGCATACAAACATTTGTAATCCCACAGGACGACCACACTGACCGTGGTGGTCCTCTGGTTTGTCCTCTCGCGTCATCACGTGTTTTGACATTTGTGTTTTTTTTTTTATTGAAATGGCGCAACAACTCGGCCGTCGGTCGTATTTCCATGTGTTTGGGCGCACACGTCGATGCCAGCTTTGGAGAACTCTTAACTTTTGAATCCAACACCGTCGACTAGTCAAACTTCTTAATTAGTTTGCGACCAACTACTTGCAAAACCCAATTCACTTTGTGTTTTTGTGCAATTTAGCAAGTGTTAACATGCTGACATGCTAAATTAAGACGGTGAACCTGTAAAGATTGGGGACGTGTGCTGGTGTCGTCCTGAGAGCACGTTAGCATGCATGCTGTTAATCCCTGCTGTGCTCAAGTAAAGCTCCACTGAGCTGCTAACGTGGGTTTACACTTCTTAAAAAACAACAACTAATAATAGTCCAAACTATTTCTACTTCTGAGCTCTCAATTTGTAACAGCAGCACTTTTTTTTTTCTCAGTAGTTTGTTACTATTATCTACGTTTTAGGAAGCCGGTCAGCTCGTTTTGCGTTGTAAACCTGGGTGCTCCTCAGATCTCCTGTATTTTCATTAGATTTGCTGTTTATATTTTTTTATCAAGGATGCCTCATAGATCATTTCTCTTTGGTGCCAAATAATTCTTAAACAAGATATACTGTTGCTCTTTTAAGGCAGCTATTTGTTACACCATTTGGACACTTAATGAATATAAAGTGTTGCTCAACTAGGCTGCAAATGTGTGTGTGTGTGTGTGTGTGTGTGTGTGTGTGTGTGTGCGTGCGCGTGTGCGTGAAGTGGGGTGGAGGCTGCGGCGAGATGGCGCTTGATAAATTGTTGTTTTTCTGACTTGCTGTGGTGGAAAATACTCTTAACATATGGATGGAGGATTGGATAAATCCGCTGAAGTAGGTTCAGGGCATTCCACTGACCAAATGTTTTGACGTCTGGCGTCTACAGAGTTTCTTCGGCTGAGCGAGTCGGCGCGGGCAGCACCCGTTAAAACCACAACAGATCTCTACGTCCGATATGCTGCAATCTTTATGTGTATTTACGATGCATTATATATGGATTACATCCTGCCAAGCGTATTACAGAACACGAACAACATTAATAAGCTCTGAGAAATGGTCTTTCATCCATCCCTATTCAACAGATTTGGTAATATATTAGCCCTCCCTTCATATGTAGTCTTTCTTGTGAGCTTTCCTTTATGTGTGTGTGTGTGTGTGTGTGTGTGTGTGTGTGTGTGTGTGTGTGTGTGTGTGTGTGTGTGTGTGTGTGTGTGTGTGTGTGTGTGTGTGTGTGTGTGTGTGTGTGTGTGTGTGTGTGTGTGCGTGCGTGTGTGTGTGTGTGTTCCATGCGATTCCTTCTAAAGCAGCCTCTGGAGAGACAGCAGAGGAGGTATGTATGAGCTGGATGCCTCCTTGACAACACCTTGGAGGTGAAAATCAATGTCTGCCAAACAAAGTGAAATGTTAGGCTGCAGCCGATACATGACAGATGAGGCTTAGGGTGGTATTTTCTAAGGTGAATGAAGACTGGAACGCAGGCGGCCCTGTCTGCTGTTGTCAAGCAAAGGAGCACGAGAGAGATTGTGAAGGACAGTACATCCGACTTCGCTGACTACTTTTATTATTGATTAACATCATGTGGACATGTGAGAGACACCCTGAAATGAAAAAAAAAAAAAAAAAAAAAATGAAAAAAGGATG
The DNA here is from genome assembly GCF_029030835.1 of Brachyistius frenatus. Classification (NCBI taxonomy): domain Eukaryota; kingdom Metazoa; phylum Chordata; class Actinopteri; family Embiotocidae; genus Brachyistius; species Brachyistius frenatus. The sequence goes on from NW_027210637.1 coordinate 1,548,610, forward strand.
GGGCTCAAAAATTAAGTACGGGCTGCACAGCAGATTAAACTTTAAAGGCCAGTTGCACTAATGAATTGTGATGCCGGGCCACTCAAGAGACCTCACCTCCAACTGGGGTTTTACAAAAGCACAGTCATCTTGATTAGAGTGGATTGGTCCTCAGATCAGAAGAGTTGTCTGCGTTTCGTAGCCATGACCAAAATTCTCTGATACGTCCCAATATTTGACAGATGAGTTGCCCTTGATTAATTTTTCCTTTTTTTTTTTTTTCCACACATCTAAAAAAAAAAAGAAAAAGAAAAAAAAAAAATCCTTCATGGTTCATTTCGAAACTCAGACAAGAGGGTTTTAGGTAAATCCCAGTGTCCTCAGGGTAGAGCTCACGGGCTATAGCGGTAGCAGCGTGGCTAGCTTGGCACATTAGTGAGGAGACACTGTGTTGCTACCTCATGCATGATCAGTCTTCACGACTCCAGCAGTGACCTCAGCGAGGAGCCGTGGGCCATATCATGTTGCTGATTGAGCATGCAGCAAACCTCAGAGGGCGCGCAGGTTACATCTTAGTTCTTCTTGCCGAGAGGTGCGCGGGGTGTTCTGACGGAAAATTCCAGAAACGCCAGCGGTTGCTGCTGGAAGGCTTTTCTCACTGGGCTTTAAAGACGCGTGCGCGTGTGTCTCCGCGCACGCGTGCACAGACTGTATTTCCTGACGTGTGCTTACGCACGTGAAGTTTGTCACTTAAGCCCTTCGAGGACATCGACATCTCCTGCACCACAACCCGTTACGACGGACAAGTTGGTGAGCATGTATACGAATAATAACCAATGATTTATCCTATTATTACTCTTCCCCCCCCGCGCTCCGCTCTGTGGCCAAGAGTAATGCAACAGTGGGGTATCGATTCATAGGCCTGGCCTCAGGAAAGCTCTTTGGAAAGCAGAGGGATTTTGAGCCCGTGTGCTATAGCTGCAGCTCTTGGAGCCAGACACTGTGAGAAATGTTGGCTTAGAAAATTATATGCGGGAATGTAGGAAGGAGTCAGTCAGGGGAGGGAGGGAGCGATAAAGGCACCAACTTGCGTCCCGCATGTTCGTTGTAGTTCATTATATAAAGAGGCTTATTAATAAATGATGACTGAACTAATGTGTACAGTATAGGGTTTCACCATGCATTCATCATTCACTTGTTAGAGCTTCTTAAATAAAAGCTGCTTTTTCTTTGTCTTGGTTTTATACCGCTGGTCAGACTAAACAAGCCATTCGAATGTCATACACAATTTAGATTTTTCATATTTAATCGAACTGTTTCTTAAATCACTGTATCCCAAACCAACAGAGCCACATTCATTTTTAGTTTTACTCTTAGCTCTTTTAAATTTCATTGGATTTTTCTGTTGCATTGTCTGATATAACGCTCTGTTCTTTTCTGGGGCTCTCTCGGAAGTGTGTCAAGTTTTGATGTTAATAGGACCATGCTGGTATATAATGGTTACATAATATGGGACTCGGCTTGAAGTTTTAGCTCGGTATGAATTTTTACTCTTTTTTTTTTTTTTTAAATCCACCTCTTGAGAATATTATATAGCTTTCATTTGCTTCGTCAGAGTGGTGTGAAAGACACACTCGGTATAAATCTCCTCCTCAAATTCTCTCACAATGGAGGTGAAAATTAGTCATCTCTGCAAGTGGAGTACATCCAGTTGAGAACAATATGCCAACAATTAATCAGGAAAAAGATAGGCTTTCCCATTTTTAGATGGATGCTGCGTCCTTTGTCTGGTTCCCTCGCAAACTGAGCTATTTGCACAGGAAATGCAATTATAGCAACCATCGGAAAAAGACGGTGCCACTACAACCATGAGTGGTTTGTTTTTTTCCTGCAACCATTTTCTCAAGTGATTGGGGAAGCGAGCTGTAAATGAATGGGGAAGCACATGAATAGTTCTCAGAACACACGTCACATTTCTATAACCCCTGAGCTGATGTAGACAACATCTTTTTTTTTTTTTTTTTTTTTGTGCAATTACTAATTCAAATATATACTGCTTCTGTCAAAGAAGTGACTCACTGTTCAGCAAATCTGGATAACATTGTTTTGCTGATATTGCTGACACTCGGAGGCTCAGTGCAGTTGCAAATAAATAGCTTATTATCCTTCCCGGAGCTTTTTTTGTTTTTTTTTTATGTTTAAAAGCTTCTCGGTAGTGGCCATGGGCGCCCTAACCAAGGTTTCATGTTGGCTCCATCAGCCGGTTACCCTCGCAGCTACAGGCTCTTACTGAAGACTTAAGCCATTCAAGCCACCACTGCAATTTATAACGGAGTGTGTGTGACTCCACTGAAGGCCAGCTCGGTTCAAACACGCACAGGAGAAAGCGGTAACTTTTATTTTTTTCAAAAGAATAGCAAAACAAACTCTGAAAACAGATTCACAACAAAGTGCTGAGCCGAGCCACATTCGGATGAGAGCATTTCTCTTCAGTGTCTTCATTTTCTGCTCGGTGATTTGTTTATATTATACAGTTTGATACATACTCTGCTCGCTCCGGGATCAAAAAGGATGATGCAGCGAGGGGAAGTGGCAGGATGCTGCTGTTACTGTCATTATATCGGCACATTAGAGATGTAAACAAACTGGTAGGCCAAGAATGTGCAGCCAGCCTGACTGATGTGATGGGGATCTGTGAGGTTTGATTGCAAATGTATGCCGTATACTTGAGACTGGGGAGGAAGGTTTATTATTTTCTCACTGTACTGAGAAATATAGCCGGTCGACAGCAGTCATAGCATTAATGTGGTATGTTCTTAAAGATGCTCCGATCAATATTTCTATACTAACAAGTCAGATGACTGTTTGTAGTAATTAAACCAGAGAAAATTTTCCTCCTCACACTTCAAATATTAAAATGTTCCTCTGCAGCACTCTAATAATCACTCTGTTTTCGACTGACAAATTGTATCATCTTAGATGATGGCTTTCTGCCGCGTTTAAATGGAACTCGTGAGCTCGTGGTTACAACGTGGGAAGTCGTTGCACCGTATGTTTGGGGTTCGAGTGGTGAAGTCGAAAAAACACTGTTGCCAGGCAACGGCAACGGTGTCTAGAAGCCACAGAGGCTTTTAATTTAGCCAGCTAACAGGGGGGTAAACGAATGCAGGAAATGCAGAGTCACGGAGGGAAAAGATGAGGCCGTTGGGAAGAGCAACGTTTTCCTCAGACGTAGGCTATTATCTAAGTTATGAGGACAAACTCTACATGGCGTAAATACGACCCTATTTAAACACAACAGTAGTCCCTTTGTGCAGCGATGCAACTCTACCAGCGCTCCTGGGAATTTCTGTTCTGTAAGTGGTCAAGCACCATCTGCGACTCCTAAACTCCTCCACAGTCTCAAAACTCTGACCGTTCAGCTAGAACTTAATTTCGGGGAACAGAAAGAAGTCGAAGGGAGTCGAATCTGGAGGAGTTGGGAGCAACAAACTGTGTTGTTGCAGGCTAGAAACTCACTTATTGCGAGTTGCGTTGCGAGTGGGCGTGTTGTCACGCTGTAGAACCCACTTGTCATCTCTCAACAGTTAAGGTTGTTTGCGCTGTTTACCCCTCAGACACCTGAGAAAGTCACAGTAGATCTCAGCACTGACAGTCTGACCCCGGGGGATCAATTCACAGTGCACAACCCCGCAAATGTCAAAGAAAACCACCAGCACGTTGCGCTCCTGACCCGTCGCGCCTCCTTCAGTCTTGAACGGTGACGTTCTGCCCCACTCGAAACGCCACTCAAGAACACCTCGCCTCGACTCATCGCTTCATTGCTGAAGGCTTTCAGAAGCATTTCAAGGGTCTGCTCTGCCAATATTTTCAGTTTGACACGAAATTTTATGTGTGCACGGATCAGTTGTCTCAAAAACCTGTAACACCGGTGCTCAAGCAGAATTACTTAAAAAGTTATTGCTTCCACCTGCTCAATGCGCGTTACTGCGAACAGTCTCAAAATGCTTTAAAAAAAAATAAGAGCCCTTTGGCTTTCTTTAGCTTTTGACGATGGTTCGGAAATGGTATAAATCCAATTTTTGTTTTATACAATGAAAGCCAGTGCCCTAAATTCAGTTCAATTTCTTGTTGAGCTCTGTTGAAAATTAACTTAGTGACTGGTTGATGAAGTTGCGTGAAGACAAATCAAGTATGAATTTTAGAAAAGTGAAAAGTGGCACACGTCCCTGTGGACTGTGACATGTTTTTTTTTTTTTAGTTCTGTAGGTTTAAGACGATACGGTGATACATGGAGTGACTAGAAAACTGAGCTGCCGGCACCAAAGTTAGAAACTGTAGCCATTTCGTCTAGGTGTGAACACAATCTCTCTGAGCAAACAGGGAAAACAAAGCTGTCCACACATGAACAAATAAAAGTGTTTTGTCAGCAGGCTAATTGTCAAAGCATCTTTTGAGAGGAGTGTAATTGCTATGTAATCGGAGAGCTGTCAGAAAGAACTGCTAAGCAGTCATCATCTGTATGGTGATCTGCCATCTGTGGCAATGTCTGCGGTAGAGAGGGAGAGGGAGAGATGGACGTGAGCCTGCTTATATTCACAGTGCGTCGTCAGCCGCCTCGACATTCCAAGTGTATTTACAAATCATGCATTTTAAATGAACGGCAGACGAGAATTTGCATCAAATGTGAGTTGATTAATGCGTATATGACTGTGTAGGAGCAAATTGTGAATCTGTAAGCGGGATGTCTTTTTCCATAATGCAATGATTATGTAATCCTTGAAATATTGGTTACATCCTGGTTTCCCCCGCTCAGAAATGGCTTAAAAGAACTTTTTCTTGTCTTTGATCAAATAGAAAAAGAAAAAAAATCAGAAGAGTGGGCAAGGCCGTGAGAGCGGTGGAGGTACTCTGGCAGGAAATATGATCGAATTCACACAGCTTTCTTCTTCTTTCTTTTTTTTCCCCCTTCAAAATCCCAAGTCCCTGAAAATTGCCAACTCTCTTTGCAGAGTAAATCCCCAAAACTCACCTAGGGCAAGGTTGTTCTAATGGTGCCAAATTCCACTGGGTGCAACCCAGCCGCCTTCCCCCTCCCCTTAAACACCCCTCCCCCCCCCAACTCCCTCTTCCACACACACTACACACGCACGCACACACGCACACACACACCACACACACACACACACACACACACACACACACACACACACACACACACACACACACACACACACACACACACACACACACACACACACACACACACACACACCTCCTTCATAGCTTCCCAGTGAGAAGCTGCTGTCTCTTTTTCTATTAAAGAATCCTCCTGCTGCCTTCAACTAAGCACCAGATCTGTGCCCAGGCGAAAAAGAAATCCAGTCATTGATGAGAATGAATTTATTGATTTGACATATATAAACATCCCACCTGCCCCAAATGGCGTGTTTTATCATGGAGCTCATCCATTATTCATTTCATATAAAGTCAAACAGGGACTTTGTCTGAGGTCTCTCGTCTTTTAACATCGTGTTTTTTTCTGAAATTTAAACTTTTCAGTGGGGGGGTGCTGCATTTTTTTTTTTTTTCTATGTGCGTGTAGCTCATGATAAATGCTCTTCTGTATAAAATGAATATCTTAAGCTTTAACAGAACAAGCTGTGGCCTCACCAAGTTCTGTTTTGATTGAATTCTTGTGATGCACACACACTGCAATTTTCCTATTGGTGAAGGGCAAGCCAGTCAAAGCAAATGCCCTTTCAATTCCATTAGCTGTTGCATCAGTCTCTTAATGGAGAGTAAAATGGCACAAGACCTTTTGCAGTACTTACACAATGAATATGAAAAGGCTTTCACCAAGCTTGCCAAGCTTAGTGAGTGCAAAACGGCTTTTAATTGTGTCCCGACTCAGTGTTGGAGCATTATGCGCAGTATTCAAGCCTTGTCAATGCTTTAATCAAAAAAAGATATTTTCAAAGGAATGAACATCAATGCAGCATCAAGACGTGGAATCAAAAGGTTCAAGATAATAAAGTGATACGTGAGCTCAGCTCGCGGCCAATGAGACAGCCCGAACTGTTTTTTACGTTATTAATCCCCGAGGGGAAATTTTTTTTACAAAAAACTTTGTCACAAAACTGCATGTTGTGGGTCGTTTTCTGATGGTTCACTAATACTATCTCCTGCTCACTTTTGTCTTGTAAACACTGTCTAATAAGGCAGTCATCAGTTCAAGCAGAGTATTATATGAGTAAAAAAAAAAAAAACACCCACTCTAGGTGGAGTTTACGTAAAACTGCAGAGGCTTTCAAAAAGCTACTTTTGATTGGTATTTCAAGCATCATTAAGACGGGAATGAGTCTGTCATTTCTGCACTGGCATGCAGTATTAATCACAAAGGTCCTTTTAAAGCATGTTGCTGATGGAGATGATGACAAGCTGACGTTGAGGAATTATGCAAAGGAGGCATCTATCTTGATCTGATTTCAAAGCAAAGCCCTATAAACCACACAGCTGTTTCATCTGCCTTCCTCGTCTCGGAGTCTGCACATTAAAGGCCAGCTTAATTCCCTGCGTGTTTTCATGGAAGACAATGCCAGGCTTTCTGAAAAGCTCGTTGTTTTGTGTGCTTTTTAAAAAAAAAAACCAACAACAACAACAACAACAAACCCACACAGTCCACTATATGCTAAACGGCGGATAATTTAAGATGAAAACGATGCTGCGCCAGAGGTCCATATTTTAGCATGGTTTACCCCGGCAGCTTCTGAAACCTCCAAGTCTGGCAGTAAAGTACACAGAGAATGCACACTGAATCGCTGCACTGCGAGTGCTCATTGAGTTACATGGAATCACATTGAGGTTATCACTTATAGGTTTTTCATCACGGAGGAGACCCTGTCATGAGTGTAAAAATGTTTGTCAGAAATTGGATTCAAACCCACGCCTCAAATCGGAGACCAGGAACCACGCCGCCTCGCACCGCTCAGACATACAGACACCTGCTGTGCGCGTGGAAATCGGAATACATGAAAAGAATATGTGGTGTTATGACCTCTACTTAAAAAAAAAAAAAACCAAATAGACCACTATACACTCCAAGTCTTTCAAAATTATTCACACTGAAACGGCGAGTTATAATTTGTTGAAATCATGCAATTAAAAATGCTGATTCTGATAGTGCACTACTTTGCGATTTGATCTTGACCACAAAGATTAAGAGGGATGAGATATCTGTTTGCATAATGAATCACTCAAAGTCCACACAGAGCCAAGTTTCACATCTAAATACTTAAAAGGACATAACTTGGCAGAAGGTAATATGCCAAAGGGAACGGTGGCCAGTGGAGTTAGACTCATATGTGCAGTAGGAAGTTGTGTGTGGGTACATTTGTTGCACCAAGAGGCGAGAAAGTGCCCATTTTATTTTGGTTCTGTTGCCTCATCCTCAGTGTGATACAGTGAATGCTGTCTTGTTGTGTAACACTTTTTCTTTTTGGTACTTTTATTGGGGTAAAACAATCAATAATGAATTAAACAATGCTTCCTTTTTTTTTTATAAGGCTGCTGGATCTTTCTAGGTTACAGACAGTGAATCGTGTCATGTTGCAGTTTGTAAAGCACCGCATGGAGCAGGTTTTAATTCAATTCCTAGGGTTTTATGTTTCGTCTTAACTCATTGTGGGATTATACATTAAGATTTGTTGCATGTCATACTCCTCCTTTGAAGGTTTTGGGATTGTGTTTTTTACAAAGTTGTGCTCAGCATGCGCTCGCGCCTATAAAATCCACTTCATTTCATTTTTAAAGCTATGGCAGGCCTTTTTCAACATGTTGATTCATCAGACATTGATTCATAATCATAAATGCTGCATTTTCAAACTCTCTAGGCAAACAGCAGTAATAAACTAAGGATAAATGGATACAGATCAGTGCTATATCCGTCATTGTATCTTTACCTCGTATGTGGATGATTATACGATAACTGTATTTTCACGAGTACTTATAATTGATATTCATCTTGTTTTTCTTCATAAAAAGTAAAACTGTTACTTCTGGAAATGATCCTGTTTAGGCTGTCGACGCTCCACTTAACTCCACATTAGTTAATTTTCCATCTTTTTTTCTTTTTTTTTCAACAATCAGTCACCTCAGCTTCATTTCCTTTCCCCGCTCATTGACATTTTCCTGGTACACTAGTGCCTGATTATATGAAAAAAAACCCTCCTGTGCAGGAAAGTGGAGTGGAGCTCACGGCGCGCTGCGGGCTCTTACAGTGAAATAAGGCCCAGAGGTGAAGTAAAAACCAGCCAGTGTTGGTAGATAATCCACATTTCTATTAGCCTACTTAGCACTTTTTCTAATAGGGCTCACAGTCTAGCTGGGGAGATGAGTTGGGATGTCTTGTATTCGTTATCACTAAGTCATGATACCCTTATATTTTTCAAAATGCCAGCAGTCCAGCAGATCTCAGGTAACGCATGTGTTCGGATTTCACGATAGACTTTGAACATGGTGGTTTGGGGTGATGAAGGGGATTACTTTTGATTGGGTTTGATAAAAACTCTAATCACAGTCCACACAAAAGAGGGGGGGGGGGAAACAAGCTTCATCTGCTTCTGATGGTTTTGCCTTTTATGGACTTCATGGCCACATGCTGTTGCTCTGTAATTGCAGGGAGGAATTAATTATTCCTCGGTCGGCCGTCTGCTCCGGCACGGCTGACTTCTGTCACTTCTGATCCCTCTCTGTGCCACGTCTATGTGTCTATTTACCTACCTATATGTCCGTCCATCTGGGGGTGTCGTAATTAGTCACGTATTAATATAGCAACCGACCTCCTTGCAATTAGCTAATAGAAATCATTCTGGTTATACTGTTCCTTATATTTTTTTTTTATATGTTCCTACTTTGAACATGAGAGGAATAATCTTCAGCCGCGCCAACACCCTGCGTGTGGACTAACTTAAAGGTTTTTACCTCAAAGCGGTGGAAATAATTTCGCAGCTCTGAATGGCATTCATGTCTCCTCCTAGCAGTGTGGAACCAAATGGCTGATTCGCCTGCACTGAACAGTTTGTTTTATGCATAGAAGGTCGGGCGCAAAAAAAAAAAAAAGAAATGGGAGCACGTAGACGAAACAATGACGTGCGTCCTTTCAGTGGAGCTGCAGCCGATGGAAAAGCAAAGGTTGAATTCTGCTCTGACCTCCGGCGTTCAGATGCTCTCACTTTAAACTCCTGTAGGCTTTATAAAAATTCATGCTGCCGAAGCAAAAACAACAGAAGCTCCTCGAAGACGCGACTCCTAGCCCTCTCAGCTCTCTCCGAGTCTCCATGAGGCAAGAAAGACGATACCCATTTGGGGCTCATTGGAGCAAATCAGAATTGTCAGCACTGTGGGTTTTTACCTTTTAAAAAGGGAAGATGGATAGATAATCACCACATGCCATTCTGGGGGCCAATTACACAGCTTTGTGTGAAATTGGAAAACCTGTTCTCTCAGAGCTCTAATGGATGTTCTGGTCATTAGTTATTTGAGAGTCTTCTCTGGCTGTAATCAAACGTGAAACATTGCGTTAAGCGCTCATAAAAGAACAGCTGCCTCTCTAAGTGACCTTCTGTTTAAGAGAACCCAACTGTCAGCCGTGTGGCGTTTTGTGACAATTATGTGTATCGCCATAAAAGCTGCTGTTACTACCAAACCCCCCCCCGCATCCATTCACTTTTTTTTTGTTGCAGTGGTTGCATCTCAATTTAATGTCTTGCTCTTGGTTGTATTTACCTTTCTGGGTCTGTTAAGTCGCTGCTTGCTGTCATATCTTGCATAGAAGGCAGATGCCTAATCATACCCATCTGCTGTCTCATCGCAATTCCGGCTCTTTAACTTTGGGTGTTTTAATCAGCAAAATACATTCCGCTTTTTAAAATTTGTAATTAAGCAATATTACACTCTGCAGCGTGTAATATTGAACGTCTATTGTAAGTGTAACACCCTCTGACATATATATGTGATATTGCGATTATACAACAAGTTACCAACTAAATAAAATATGTAATCAAATTGTATTTATATCGTGGGGCCATTCGCTCTCAAAATATAAAACTTTGTGTTTGTGTGATCTCCGTTTCCATGGCAATACATGGAGAAATACAAACAACTGGGAAACAATCAGTCATGTCAGTAGACTCTTATGTGTGCGATGTTTACTAGTCCGGTTTAATGCTCTCTGGAGATCATGTGATTTCTCAAACTGAATAAATACAGCACATAGACTCACAAAACTGCTCAGCTAGCTCAATCTGGTTGTAAACTGAGATATCTGCTTAAAAAAAAGTTATCGATGGACTCGTGTATTTTTAAGTCTTTAGCGCCGTGTCATGTGTTAAAACATAACCGGTGAATCTCGCCGCCATTTGAATTTTAAGTGCACGACTATCTGTGACGTTACGGCACTGGTGCTCGGATCGACAAATAAGGACCAAAAGAGACCTGGTGTCGCCAAATGGGTCGCATTTAACAGGCCTATAACCAGTAAAAACAACATAAAATTGCATATTATATGAAGTTCAATTCCAATTATATATTGCCATTAGGATTAGGACTGATTTGAGCACTTTCCGAATGTACAGTTGACCAATCAGATCTCTTGGTCGGAACTACTTGTTGCGTAATTTAGATTTTACCACTGTTAAGAACATTTAAAACAATAATTTGATGTCTTTTTTTTCTTTGTGTTCCTCTACAGGTGACCATCTGTCTAGTCAACAAGCCCCACCTCCTCTCCCACCAGCTCCGCCCCCACATAAACAGCATCCCTCCATCACCTCCCTGAGCCGTAGCTCACTGGCCAATCAGAGGAGCCCGAGTCCACCACCCAGCGGCGGCCTGGCGGCTGACTTGCAGAGTACGGCGGAATGCGTCCAGCTGCAGGACAGCTGGGTCCTGGGCAGCAATGTGGCCCTGGAGAGCAGGTGAGAGACCCACGGTGACCCTCAACAGAACCAGAACACCTGGGTCCAGGTGTTATCCTCGATCCATTTGTCAAAACAATACAAATCAGATTAAATATATCGGCAGAGGGACAAGTTTCAGTTTGAAATGTTTATTTCAGTTCTGTTTCAGTTTCTGCTACAAAACCCATTTTATCCTGTTTTATAAATGTATCATTTGAAATTCAAGGGAGCAAAGGGTAGCTACAGCCTTATTTTTCATTTCATTTGATGGCTCGTTTGCCTCATTTGAGACGTCCCAGATCTGTTGGCCTGTCTCGTTAATCCACTGGCACGCGTGATGTCTTTTTAAAATATCAGATATTGGCCCCCTTTTCCAAAGACTCACAGCCAGGGTTATCAGTGAGTCACCCAGTCATGACTGAACCAGCAGTTTTTTTTTGTTTGTTTTTTTGTTGACAACTTGACTTGCCAGCTTTACAGCTAATCTTTTTCTGACCCAAGTACACCTTCGTAATCCCTTGAATGACCTGCACTACAGGTTCAGGGGTGAAAGAGGTTACTGGTATTCTTGGTGAGACCGTCCTCCACCAGAAAGTCCTTTGTGCAAGCAGCTTATTAGGACCCTCTAGAGCTACATTTCAGAGTTAAGAGACCTCGAGAAGGCGTATAAAGAACAACAATCCTGCGTGACACAGTTCAGATGTTATCTTTAAATGTGAGTTTCTTTCTTGTTAGGAAGAGGTGGGTTGGGTGTCTGTATTAATACAACAGGGGATTTGAGTACAGGGGACTTGAGTGCAGGAGACCAGTGTTTGCTATCGGTTTCCGATCAAGTTTTTATTTTTTTATTATTAAACCGTGTTTACTGTTGCCATGGAAACAGAGTTGAAGGAACGAGTAATTTTATTGAACGAATGTGTTTTGTGCCTAGAACTACTAGTCAGTCCTACTTTAGGGAAAGTAGCAATCAAACTAAATGATGATATAGGTCGGAGGACTTGATGGTCAAGTCAATTTTATTTATATGGGCGCCAAATCCTACCACAGGTTATTTCATGGCACTTAACATAGTGAAGTCCTTACAACATAACATACATGCAGGGGAACCCAACAATTCAACAATTCCCACGTAAGCAAGAAGGGAATAACTCCTCTTTAAGGAAGAAAAACCTCCAACCGAGGGAAGGAAAAACGTCCTTTTAACAGGAAGAAACCTCCGACAGAAGTTGGCCGGCCGTCTGGCTCCACGTTAGTGGTCAAACGGAGCTGAACACATTGGGATTTTTCTTTTTAAATAGCTGATTATTTTAATCATGTTTTTTGTGCCATTTCTCTCAAAAATGAATGAGTAAAAAAAAGAAAACGATAATTCATTCCTTCTTTAAAAAAATGTAAGAATGCCTCATTCTAGCCCAATTTTAAGCACCGCACCTCATCTGGTAAAAGTATTACACCACACAATTGCGCATAACATAATATAGTCCCCGCCGAGTTTGACAAATACCATCCTCAGTGGAAAATAATGTTAAGTGTTCGCTGGTTTTTCTGCTTTTTGTGTGCACCTACAATTAAGGGCTGATTACTAAATTAGACGGCCCCATGGTGAGAAGGAGAGTGCATGATTAGAGTGAAGCAAGTGAATATCACATAGCTTGCCTGTTCAAATCAGAGAGGCTATAACTTCAACTCGGTAAGCAGATTTGTGCATTACATCAAAATTTGCTGTGCAAGATACAAGTTTGCCACCAGAGCCTCTGCCAAGTTTTTCCTCCTGAAACGTCGGTCGCATCTTCCCTAATCAGTGAGCTCAAAATATCCCGGCTAATGAAGTGTGGTACATTGCGCTCTGACTCAGAAATGGCCTCGAGAAGATGATTGCATTGGAGCCCGATATATTTCCCTGGCACAGTGTACCCCTTCTGAAGCTCAGATGAATGTAAACTTTGAATTTTGTCCGTGGCAGCGTGGCGTAACAACCTCTTATGATCTGACTGAATCAATTGGGATGTGTGGTGACAGTTTCACTTTCTCTGGAGGATGCAGTGATTGAATACTAACCGCGCAATGACCTTGAGCTGTCTTAGCTGTATCGACAAAACAATATGTGCACACCTATCATCAGCTGAGGCATAAATCACTATCACCACAGTGGACTCTAAATCAAGTGCTTGTCAGTGGGTGGGAACCGGAGGGGGGAGGAGAGTGGGTGGGGGAGGTGGAGGTGGAGGGGGGGCTTTTGCGAACCAACCGGGCCAAAAGGGAAGACCCGGTTCAGCACATAATTACAGATGTCAAGAAAACCACCAGGTTGGGAAATGTAAACAGAAGTGCTTGAAAGTATTCATTAGGCTGCCTTCGGGGGGTTTTGAGGGCAGCAGAGTCCGAGCGTAGCACGTACTGTAGACGCAGGTGGCCTCGGCTACCACGGGGGTGTGAATCTCTTTTTGAATCCTCAATAGCGATGTGGATTTTTTTTGTTTTTTCTTTAATTTCCTACGCAGCACAGTGGCCGTGGTCACAGTATGTGCAGACAGTAAATTATTCCGAACAAGGCAGTTGATTAAAAAAAAAAGTGTCAAGTGTAAATCAAAATGTTATGATCTTGTTTAATATATTTCCTGTGACATGACAACCTCCTCGAAAATAAAGCACTCGTTTGACAGCATTAGCTACTTTTACAGCAATTAGCAGTAGTAAATTATGCGTGTAACCTCCCATAGAAGTGTTGGTCTTCAAAGCACGAGTGTGCTAATTTGACTCAGTACCAGCTAGCTTTTTTCACGGTGGATAGCTTTCAGTGTTCTTTTAAATGAGTGAAGTGCTGCTCTCGGTGACTATCACTGTAACCACGGCTCATTATCATATGGCGAGTGGCTGAAGTCACTGATCCCACTGTGATCATGCTGTCAAAACTGTGTTAAATCACAGAGTTTGAATCCGCCTCATTTACTCCTGCAGTTTAGGAAGATCAAACATACGCATTAGATAAATGAGGCCTCAGGAAAGAGTCAAAGGAAACAAACATGAATCTGTAACGCAACTTGGACTCGGCTTTGTTTTGTGGTGAAAAACATCAGTACGATATAAAGTTTGGATAATTTTATGACATGACTTCACTTCAGCTTTGGTGCTGCTTCATGCTGACTAAGACCACTTATTTTAAAGGGCTGAATTTGTTGGCATCAGAGCAGTATTACTGCTGAGGAGACATTCAAATCTAAAAAAAAAAAAGTGTGGAGTACTTTTAATATAGCCCTTAGGTTTCCCTTACTCACCACTTGGCTTCACTGGAACCATTTTTTTTGGTGTGATATTTTTCAATTAGTAATATTCAATTGAATTCCATTATAAAATGAATTGCCATGTCTCTTAAGAGACCAGTGCACATAAGTAATTATTCCTGAGTAGTATTTAATCATTTGTTTGAAATTGGTTGTATCAGTGTGAGTGAAATTATCATTTTTGATGCCTTTGTGATGTATGCTATATGCTCTATACGTGCTCCACTGGATAGAATACAGGTAAGCATCCGCACTTCAACATTTCCTTCAATGATCTTCAACTAGAGCAGCCATTATGACATGTCAGAGTCTTTTGACGGCCTGCCCAGCCACACGTTCCAGTTATAAATGCACCGTCGATCCTCATTGGATTCGTGTGTCGGGGGAGTCCTTTGGTGAAATGAAATTATGTCTCGGCTCCAAAATCATCATCTGCTGCAGTGTCCCGCCGACAGTACATTTTTCCTGATGGAAAATGTGTTAGTATTGTTCTCAGGGAGGAAGGGAGTGGGAGGGGGGGGGGGTGGGTGGGAGAATAGCAGAGGTAATCCGAGTAGGATTTGGGTTGTGTCTGTGTGTGCGTGCGTCCTCGATGTGTGGTGTTGTTTGCGTGGGAGGCACATGTAAATCACGAGTCACGCTTCACATCAGAGAGGGAAGATTGAACTTTTTTTTTCTTCTTTTTTTCGGTTGTGCACTAGCCACGGTGTCAATGATTGCACCCCGGACTGATTAGTCATGTGTAAGATAGTAGCCAAGTAGCCTTTGGTAACAGGAAAGAGCTCGCAGCGATGGCTGGTTACCTGCCAAAGTGGATGGCGGTGCAGACAAAGTGGTAATCCCTGAAGACGTTTTTTTTTTTTTTTTTTTTTTTTTTTTCTCATGTGTTTTCCTTTCTATTTATTTTGCCAACATCTTTAGTGCCAAGCACACATTTCTGTGGCGATTCCAGAGTTCTGCAATATTTTCCTCTTATTTTAGACTACTGCGTAAACTACTGCTGCTGCTGGCAACGTACAGTGCATCTTTTCCAGATGATTTTTTTTTTTTTTTTCCTAGCAAATGTTTCCGTTAACAGTGAAGTGTAACCCAAACAGCTTGTTATTAAAAAAAAAAAATAAATACATAAAAAAAAAAAGTTATTACACATTACAAATATAAACTGCAGCAGCTTGTGTTGGAATATGTCCCTCAAAATCCAGTTCTCGAGTTACGCTCCAAAGAAGATTTTAGAATATGTACATAAGAGCTGATCTCTTGTGTCAAACCTAATCCAACTTGTTAAATATGACAAACTCCGTGGGTAAACAATCTGAGCTCTCTGTTGGAGTGACTCAAGATGGCACCATGCTGATCTCCGTGGGCAGGAATGCACAAAAAAAAAAAAAAACCCAGCAGCAACACGGTGGCACTGAGTTACATTCATACGGTGCAGCACTAACTGTACCAGGATAGCACCTGCGAGCAGACCGACCGTCGAGAGGGCAGGTGGCAAACCGGAGGAGAGACAGCGACGGCAGCAAATGTGAAAACAAGTCCTCGCGATGTCGAACCACATCTGTAGTCTCTCTCCTTTTTTTTTTTTTTTTTTTATTACTGTATTTAAAGCAGCCTGATTATTCCAAGCTCTCACCTTGAAATGCTAGAGCTAACACAGAAAGGCGGCTAATAGGCAGATTACATATTCCGCAGGTTTGGATTCCCATTGTTTCTAGTGTGCTCTCTCACCCTTACAGCTGGAGCTTAGCCGCAGACAAATCCACCCACTCTCTGTTTAGTCTTTTGTCCTCCGTAAGGATGTTTTCAAATGTCATCACGATGACAAGCAATGTTGTGAGAGCGGAGGAGACCGGGCTGGCTGCTGCCTTTGTGTTGGAGGCTTCTCAATGGGACAGACAGGCGTGCACGCACATGCTGCCATCGCGCTGACGTACCGCCATTCATTTGCTCCCACGTCCCCCCTCTCGGTCTCGCGCTCCCTTGATTGTCTCGTTTTCCCCTTCTCCCCCTCGCTCACAACACGCTCCACGTTGCTATCGCCGAGGCTGGCTGGATTAGCATAGTAATGTGCCTTGTCGCATCACACTGGCTGTAATCAATTACAGCCGGTCATCCGGCGTCTATAGCCGCAGACACTTACACTGGTCCGCTGTTTGTTAATCATGTCCAACAGCATTTCATCTTTAGACCCCGTCCAGTTTGCTCTTTCGAGAAAAAGAGGGGGGGGGGGGGGGGGGGGGGCAACATGAAAACCATCGGCAGCGGAATTGCTTTAAACGCCAAGTGCAATGAATGTCCAGTGGAGGAATTTGTCTCGGTGACGCTGGCACGCACAGATTCCGGCGACCTTCGGTTTCACCAGACATTCTCACGTCCAGAGCAAAAGGGGTTATAAATAGAAAGCTATGGGGAAATATAGCTGATTATCTAGTTTCAAAACCACCCACTGCGTGCCATATGTTCCTGGTAATTATCCCCGTGTTGACATTGTTCAGTCACTCCCTGGTTTGTTTGCATGTTATTTATTATTTTTTTTTAATTCAAATAATCATTAATACCGTTTCTTATTGATTTGTTGATTTCTCATTGAGCATCTCTATCTGTTTGCGGTGTCTACATGTGTAGTACTATACTAGTATAGTTCTTTTTTTTTTTTTTTTACTTGAAGGCGATGAAAACAATGCAGCCTGCTCCTATCGTTGCTCCAATATGAGTCAACATCCATTTTTACCGCATTTATTTACGGGCAAAACTGTCTCCGCATCATCTCTCCAGCTTGCAATAGGTATTCACCTTCCTCAAATAGAGTACGTAACCCTCACACACACACACACACACACACACACGCACGCGCACACACACACACACACACACACACACACACACACACACACACACACACACGAACGCACGCGTCCCTTTCTGTCTACCTCATCAGATTGCATCCATTTACACTTAACTCCCTGGATAGCGTCGTCTATTTGCCCGCGTGTCTGACTACATGTCTGCCGCCCGCGACATTGTGAAAGTTTTGACCTCAATTCGTACCCACAACGGCGTATCACACGGAGTCTGCCGCAGCTCCGGCACAGATAGTTCCAGACTCTGGGATCTGAACTTCTTCTCCAGGTTTGCAGACGCCCCTCTGCATTGTCATTCCAGCAGTGAAACGCGGTAACCTTTAAATGGAATCCCTGTCTGATCATGAAGGCATGTGTCAATCGTGGGCATCGAGGAGCCAGACGATCCAAATCTGACATTTGTTCTTTTAGTCAGGAATTGATCAGAGCAGGTTTTTTTTTTTTTTTTTTTTTTACCTCTGAGAGATCCTCACAGGAGATACGAAGTACCTGAAATATCAGCGTCGGTGCTGAAACACGAGCAATAATTTATGGTGGAGGTTTGAGATTGTTGTCCTGCTTTCTCATTTGTAAAAACTGTAGTCTGCTACTTTGTGATTAGCGAACGATATTTAGTCTGAACAAAAGGTTTTAGTTTGTGGAAGAAGAATATATATATATTTTTTGGTGCCTTCACAGCTTCTTTAAACCATATTGACCCACTGTGAATCTGATTAGTAAATGTTACTAAATGGATTTTCAGTCTTAAACTGCTCGGCTTTGGATTTTTCGCTCAATTAGCCGTTCTGAAGCTCTTTAGTGCAGAATCACAGCCGGGATTAAAACAGCCTTTAGAAAAACTTACACGGAGACTTCACAGATGCTGCACAAATAATTGATGAGCAAACACTGGTTTATCAGTTTATTGGTGTATTTAAATTAGTGGTTGCCACGGCAACCCCCATCCTTCTGGGACCTATAGAACACGGCGCAATAAGACACAACTTTTTTTTGCTTGATGTTATATAAGACTTTTAGCAGAAAGTACTGGGTGTTAGGGAAAGAAAGCGTGCGTGCGTCTGTGTTTTTTCTCACCAGTTCTCAGAAGTCGAACCCTCTCATCACTTTGCGCACGTGTTTCTTTAAAGTGGCAATTATGTAACTATGTTTTTACACTTATTTAAGTTGTTTTTTTTTTCTGCTGCTTCTTTGGGAGCCTTTATTTTGCTATATTATAAATGTTTGTTTTTATGGTTTAGTGGGTGTTGTAAACAAGATTAATGGCACCTTTAATACAGTTTTATTTGAAGTTTTCACCCATTTTGCCCCCAAAGAGTTCTAGTTGAACAGATATGACTTCAGTTTATTAAGGTGGTTTTTTTTGTGTTATTATTGATCATATTTATATTGTTAAACAAATCTTTCATCGTGTTTTTAGAGAGAAGCATTTCCTGAATCACTAAAGCCCACAAGATGAAGAATTTAAGCCTTTCATTTGGAGTTATTGTTTATTTAAGGAGTGAAAGACATAAACGAGCATGAAATAAGAAAGTTAATATTGTTTCTGTTTGTTTTAAATGGATTTCACTTTCTTTGGAATCGGACAAAGAAAATGAAATCATATTGTTACAGATTGGAAGAACATTTGCAATGCATGGTCAATCTGTTCAATTTCCCTAGCTGTCCCCATAAGCCTGAAGGCATTTGGGTATTAATCTCTAAGTAGTGGCAAGAGTGGCAACAAGGCTTAATTCATTTACTTAAGAGCTTTTCACGTGGGGTTTAAAAGTTAATAGGACGATCACTCCGTAGTGCATTTGATTAAGCCCTCTTAATTACCCCAGGTATAATGGGCTATTAGCAAAGGGCCAGTTGTAAAAGGGCAAGTGGGAGATGATTGTTTTTATGAGGTACTTTTTGTTCACCTTTTCCAATGTCAGGATTATTAGATTATAACCTAGTTCCTCCTGCAGTGTGATACACATGGGAGTTGTAGTCCTGTTGGGGAGATTGCATTTCCATGATACTATTGTATTTTAACCGCTTAAATTCGATTTTTTTTTTTTTTTTCGACCAAATTGGAGACACAACAAAGAACAATTTGAGGTCTGTTCTTTAGCTAGGGGACATGTGGACACATAAGCAGTTGCAAAATTAACACAGCTGATTTTAGAGATGCTGTTTTGAATCATAACCATCACAGTGTTCAATAACCAGCTCTTCTGTTTATGTCTTTTTCTCCCTGCAAGGCACTTCCTCTTTAAAACGGGCACAGGAACGACACCTTTCTTTGGCGCGGCAGCCCCCGGTTACACCATGGCAACGGGGACTGTTTACTCCACACCTGCGCGCCCTTTGCCCAGAAACAGCCTGTCCAGAGGGGCTTTCAAGTTTAAGAAGTCGCCAAAACATTGCTCCTGGAAGTGCACCGCCTTGATCGCTGTGGGAATAGCCGTGGTGCTGTCCATCATCCTGTGCTACTGCATAGGTAAGGCCGAGCTCGCACTGTAAAGTCAAGTTTGAAATGTGGCTGCGTACATGGGGATATTTTTCACTGAATATCTGCTATCAAATCACAAACAGCTGTTGAAAATACGGGCAATGCCGAAATTGTAACTCGTGTAATTTTATTCTCTTCGTCATGAGTTGGAAGACACGAGTTTAAAACTTCACACTGGCTTGCTTTCCAGGATTTCAAGTCTGATATCCTCAAAATGTTAAAGGTGTTAATTTCTCTCTTTCTCTCTCTCTCACACACACACACACACACACACACACACACACACACACACACACACACACACACACATGGGTGCTCTTTCTTCTCACTTTTACTACAAAAATGTTTCCCAGCTCTTCATCTCCATGGTTGAAGAAACATTAGCCTCATCAGTTCAAGGCCACACGCCTGCTCGCACTTCACCTACAGATGTCTTTCAAACTCGCAGGCTGCGGCTCCATTCAAGCAATTCATGAAAAGTTTTTCTCTTTTATCCTCCTCACACTGATCCATTTACGAGGCTAAGTCCCAGGTCATGTTTGGAGGCAATTCAACTGGTGAATATTGAATCTGTCAATTGTTCACAGTGTACAAGGCTGAACATCTTTACTGTCTGAGGGCTTAAATGGAAACTTCATGTATACTGATTTGAACAAATCTCACCAGTGTTCCCTTTATTATTAAAAACATATATATATTTTTTTTTAATTATTTTTTTTATTGTGGTTGCAGAGGTATATCCTTTTTGCAATTTTTGAGCAGAAGCCTAAAAAAAATAAGTTTATTTTTAAAGGGTTAAGCTATTGGAAATTGGAAGAAAAAAAAAAGAGAGAACAGGACAGCACAGCGGTCCGAGACATGAACATCGTAGCATATGTTGATAGATTTTTTTTTTTTTAATATATATATATATTATGACGACTATTCCAATATCGGAAAATCATGTCCCATCCCTACCGTACAACCAGACAAAATTAACTTCGCCCTCAAGCTGTGGCAAAAATATAACCAGTGAACACTTGTTGTTATTCGCCTGATGAGGAGGCGTGACACCACATCGTAACCTGTACATGAAAACCTGTTGTTTTTGTGCCAGCAGCAAAAACATTTCTTTCACTTTTAGGGAGAGAAAACATGACTCCATTATCTGCAGTCACATTAGACGATGTTTTAGACGTGTCATTCGGTCAAATGGAACAAACGATAGACAGGCCGCCTGGAGTGAGTGGAAGATGATATGCCTCTTAATCTTTGTGAAGTTTTATTTCTGCCAGAAGTATTTTGTAGTTCACTGCCTTTTTTTTCTTCTTTTTTTTTCCCCTTCCTTTTTTGCAGTACTTGCAGATGTGCTGATATGATTCAGTCGAGTCTATCTGACTAACCTCTCAGTCAAATATGCAGACTTGGACCCGGTACAGTTTCCAACGAGACATTCCTGTATCTTTCCTGTTGACAACGAGCTGTGCATCATCCGCGCACTTCTGATCCTCAGCCCGCAGAATGACAGGCCGTTCATGTCCTCGGGGGGGAGGGGAGGGGGGGGGCGGGGGGAGACGGGGTAGGGACGGAGGGAGAGGGGTTCTGCTAAAACACAGGTGTGGAGGGAGGTTCAAATGGCGCAGATGGCAACATCTGATTGAAACACAAGTTCGGGAGCTGAACTCTTATCACAAAGGAACACTTGAAATTGAAAAACCTTGGTGTACAAAGACTTTGTTGTACCACGAACCACACAGGAAATGCTTTTATCTCGGTCAGGAAGACAAACTAATGCTCATCCTCCGCCTACCCCTCCTTTGGGCTTCATTTCCTACGAGGAGGCCTTTAAATGTTTTTGTTGTTGTTGTTGGTGGTGGTGGTGGTGGTGGTGGTGGTGGTGTTTTTTTACTGCGAGTGTCAAAGCTGACTCCTTGCTAACCTTTAGAATCTTGACCACAGCAATAAACCTGGTACAGATTCATCGCTCCTCATGCCCCCTTCTTGTCATCCGAGCCCTTAATCTTTACACTGTGCCTCTCTCCCTGAGGGGATGTATAAGTACTCATCCAGCTTGGAGGCAGAGGAAATGTGACACAGTTGTATAAGGAGAAATATGGCGATGTTGGGAAGATCCTATAACCAGTGTTTTATTGCTGAACAGAGAGGAAAGGGCTCTCTTGGAGGAGAGGTTGAAAATGTGCTGTATCAGTATCAATATTCATAATCCTTTTATTGATTTCGCTGTTTTGTTACTTGTTGCGGGTTCACGATCTCATGTCATAAAATTAGTATTAATCTGAACGCGCCGCATATATCTTACCTTTACTACTCTGCGTGTCAGGAATCCGTCGCTGTTTTTGTTTGTCTCATG
Source organism: Brachyistius frenatus (assembly GCF_029030835.1). NCBI lineage: Eukaryota > Metazoa > Chordata > Actinopteri > Embiotocidae > Brachyistius > Brachyistius frenatus. The sequence goes on from NW_027210637.1 coordinate 1,570,518, forward strand.
AGCTTCTGCTCGGAACAGATCTGCTCCGTTTACACAGAGAAAGAATGTGCTGAAACAGTCATTTGTTCAGCTGCTGTCACTTAACAGTTTGAGCAGATTGGATTCATTTACAACATTTTCATCCCAACAATCACCAACTTGTCTAATTGTAGACCTGTCGACTGTTTGGGAATTGTATTTTTTGGCCTAATTCCAGTGTGTGTGTGTGTGTGTGTGTGTGTGTGTGTGTGTGTGTTGTGTGCGCGCGCGCGCGCGTGCGTGCGTGAGACACAGACTGAGTTAAACAGATGCAGCCCTCTGCCACTTTCCTCAGGTGTCTGAGAGTGTTTTCACCACTTCCTCTCTCTTTCATCCACCGCCAATTCACCTGCCAGGTGCAATAACTCAAATAGCGACGTTGTGCACTCATACTTTAATACTTTTTTCGGCTCACCGTGCCATTAGTACAAAGATTAGCTCAAAGACAAATACAGACACGCCTGCATCTGTTATAAGTTCAAATGGACTCTCTTTGAAGTTCGCCGCACCATATTATTCCATTTTATTGGGTTCCGTAGCTCAGGATAAGACTTTATGATAATTCAGAAACAAATATAGTTTCGAAAAAATGTTTTATTAAATTAGTTTGAAGAATAAAGTCCATAAGAGTAGAATAAAAAAAAAACACTGGACTCTTGGCGAACCGACAAGAGCAGCTACTGCAATGTAAATGAGGCAAACCTGCTGAGTTGAGGCTTCCCCATTCCAGCTCTGCAAACTAACCTGATTGGAAGGATTTCAACAATTGTTCCGATATAGGGAGGCCAATCAGGACCGAGTCCAGCTTTGACGGTCTGATTGGATGCAGAAACACCATGTGGATTTTTTTGGAAATGCATTTTAAATCCTACTGCATAAACAAAAGCAAATGTGGACGCTGTCCTCGCCGAACATTTCTGATTAAATTGCTGAAAAAAGACAGGATATACCTACTTTGTGTTACATTTGTTTTTGAATGTCAGACAGATATCAATGACATAACAATTAATAGTGTCTGACTAAATTATAAGCTATTTTGAGTCATCTGTTGCTTTGCAAAAAATGCATTTTACAGAATTATTTTAAGATTTAACAATTTTTTTTTTTTTTTAAACCACAAACCCAGAAATTGTAATTTGGTTAATTCATGTTTTTCAGATTGATTAAAATGAGGACTTTTTTTTTTTTTTTTTTAATGTTGACGCAGAGGGAACTGTTTTTCCGTCTGTTTTTTTTTTTGTTCTTTCTTTTTCTATAACAGAGGAGGATGGATGGTGCAGGTGCCTCCACTCATGAGCGGAGATGTGCACTGTGATTGCTTCTTATACTAATCGAATGCCACGAACCTCCCGGGATTTAACACGAGGAGTCAGTGAGCTCGCTTCAATTGCCACAGGACCAAAAAAAAAAAAAAAAAAAACCCAGTGCTGGTCGATGTTGTGGTAGAGATGCCGTTAATCTATTTGAGGCTGATAGAGACAATATCCTAGAGAACAGGACCGTCGTAGCCACACTCCGAGCTGTAGAGCTTATTCCTAGAAGTTCCCCTGGGACGTTTCTGGCGAGGTGTGCAGGCAGCTTCAAGAATAAAACAATGTTTATCTCAATAATTTTGAGGCCGTTGAGCTCCAAGTTGTTGCTGGCACTCTGTGACTCTAGATGGGCCACCTTTCTCTCTGGTAAAAGGGCTAAGTATTCCCGCTGATAAGAATAATGTCATCTGCATATTTTAACACCAAATACTGAAAAGGGTTTTGGACTGTGTAATGTTTTCTAATGCCCTTGGCTGCCCAGATGAATGTTCTTTATTTGACTTATAAAGAGGAAAAAAACTACTTTTACCAGTAGCCCACTTCGCACCGTGTTTCTCCAGAAGGAACACCACCGAGAATCATGTCGACAAGATGTAATTTGCTACGAGAGCAGCCGAGAGGATTTCCTTGCGGCCATGTTACATTTTGCGGGTGCCAAAGTGTTTGTGCTTCTGTACACTAAATACCATGTGGATGTCAAGAGCTCAGACAAACACGTTCTGAACTTACAAATTCGGGCTCTCATTCATCGCCGGGGTGTATGTTCCGCGGGGCAAATTTTGACATTCGGCGATTGGAGGTGAGGTTTTCCGGCTTTCGAGCTCGGGTAAGAGAATTGCCCATGGCCCATAAATATTAACTGAACTGGCCTCGGCTGCAGGAATAACTTATGCAAATGTATAAATTGAGGGGCTATTCACCTCAAAGCAATTTGTTGATGAGGTAAGTGCGGATTTGAGCTCCGGTGCACTAAGAGCAGTGAAGAGGGGGAAGGCTCTCGGGCTCGTTGGGCCCTCAGATACACAAGAGCCTCACCGCCACACACGACGTGCTGTATGGTGGAAGGTTCGTGATATCGGGAGACAGGAGGGCAAAGTAGAGAGTCTCTGCACCTATTATGGTGAATGAATTACAATCAGGCACTAAGCCAGTCAAGCTGTTTGTTCAAGCTTCATTATTATTGTTACTGTTACGTCCCGGGAGGTCCAGGGAGGGAGGGGAGTAACAATAACAACTGAAAAGAGATGTGAAATAAGTGGGTTTTTTTTTTTTAATTATCATATTAGTTGAAGAAGTAAAATATTTATAATAAAACCACTAAAGATAACCAAAACCAGCTTCTATAGATGAGAACAAAAATCTATACCGAGAGTTTTAAACAACTTAAACCAAAGTAAAATACTAGAAAAACAAACAATAAAGCCGCTTCTCTCCAAAAGGGAGTCAGACTAACAACTAGTACAACTCGAGGTGACAGCTATATACACGCACTCACGCACGCACACACACACACACACACACACACACACACAGACAGAGTTTTGGAAGCTGCTAAATGGCCCACTGGCACCGGCTGCATCTCGGCTCCCGGTCGTTATACTCGACCCTGATGAGCAGAGTGGAAACAGGTGCGTTCAGCCACCTGCAGGAGGGCGGTACCTGGAGGAGGACAGCAGAGCAGAAGGAAAACAAGAAAACACTCTCGGCACTGAGGTCGTAACAGTTCGTCACGTTGTGTTCATTGTTGCGACGGGGCCCGGTGTCGGTCTGTCAGCTTGTGGGTTGGTCAGGCGGTCCACCACTTTGCCTCAGACTGAAGCGATATAACCACTGGATGGATTGTCTTGAAATTTGAAGAGACTTTCGCGATCCCCACAAGATGAATCCTAATGATTTTGGCTAACATACAACTCTCTTTGCAACGTAGGTTGACATTTGTGGTTCTAAGTGAAATTTGCAACGAACATCAAGGGTGCCTCGATCACTTTGTTAATTCTGGGGCTTCTTCATTTAACACTTATCACTGGCTTGACATTTAAGTATGCTTAACACCTGTTTGTGACCAAATAGCTGCAAACCTCAACCTCGGCAAACACAAATTAGCAAATGTTAGCAAACGTAAAGGTCAAAGTACACTCCTTGTGTGTGTGAGTGCATTAACTGTCAAACATCTCCTTTAGATAAAACATTGTGTCCTGTCAGCTTAAAGACAAATGTTTGTCTCTGCATTTAAAAAAAAAAAAAAATTTCCACAATACTTTCTGCAAATTTTATAAATGCAAGCTTTAGTGCATAAAAGATTTATTTCCTTTATTTTATGTCCTTTATGTATATATATATACCTTTTGCAAGAGCAGATGTCAGTTTCATTTTGGTTTCCAGGTGTTAAACTTTGGGTTAATGCTTCATGTCCTCAGGTGATCCTTGCAATTTTAGACTCAGCTCATAGGACTGCGTTTTCTTGGGATTCTCTTCTCAGTCAAAGGCAACGACATGTTAGTCGAAGAGGAAATTATGTCAAATTCAGATCTTGTCTGTCTGAGTTTCCTGTACTGAAAATAATCTGGATTTGATAAAATATAGTAAAATATTTTGAATATTTTGAAATGTAATCGATAGCAATAGAAGCTCCCGTTGATGTAGCAAATGTAGAGAAAGAATAAAGAAACAAATGCGGGCAGATCTCACAGGTTTTCACACTGGGACGTTCTTGTCTGAGAAAAGTCAGACTTGTCAAAACTATTGATGAACCAGTCAGAAACCATTTCTGCACCTTGTGACGTTGCTGGTTTTGTTTCACCTCCAGTAAAAAAAAAATGGATTCCGAGTGTGATGTTGACTGAACATGCTGGGTACCCAAAATATTATCGCTGAATGTTAAATCTGAATTGTTTGAGTGAAATCCAAGGCTACGACGCACCCGCTCCTTAGACCAACCGTACAAGTACAAGTGCTGTGTGTATTCTCACTAAACTAAAGTGTTTTCATGAGTAGACTTTTTAAAATAAACAAAAAACGTACAGCCTGTTTCCTAACAAAGAACACTGATACTCTGTCCACGCTATAGTTTCCCCATCTCTCTTTTGGTTTCCTTCACATTTGATATTCTCTCCGGCCCCGCATCCACCTCTCAAGTTATTTGTTGCAGTCGATATCCCTCTTCCCAGCGAGCTCGTTGGAGAAAGGTTCCTCCCGCAGATCAAATGGTCGGAAATCGAGATGCTTCCTCAGCATGTTCCCTTTGGACGGTGACTTTGAACGAGATTGGCCCTCTCGCTGCGCTCACACAACCACCTCAGTTTCCCAAAACAACAAGAACACAGTTTGATTGCATCCAATACTGTGACAAAAAAAAGCAGGTTGTTCTGAATGAAAGCCAGACACAGTTTAGTTATGTAAGAGAACAAGAGGAGTGTTGCAGCATCTTACCCTCTCACTTCCCCTCTCCTGCTGTGAGTGTCTGTCTCAATACACTGCCGTACACTTTCTTAAAAGTCTCGCACTTTTCTGTCGCTTCCTTTTTGTTCCTTTTTTCTTTTTTTGTCCACACACACACACACACGCACGCGCGCACACACACACACACACACACGCACACACACACACGCACGCATCTGTGTCCTTTCCTGCTTTGTATTAGACTCCGGGAGTTTAAGACTTTTCCAGTGCACCTCGTCCGCTCGTCTGAAGTGGAAGCTTTGTGTCAGAATAGAAAATTCTGCCTGCTGCTCTCTTTAATACAGTAGCTGTTTGTGTGCAGACACTTTGGAGCGTTAATGAACCGCTCTCCCCAAGGATGCATGCCACAGCAACAGGGTTCCGGGTATTGATCGAAATGACTTTGTCTGGTCTGAATCTGAGCTTTGTGTACACAAAAGCCTCCCATGGCCGAGTCATCGCTGAAAACAAAAAAGTTTGAACTGAAATATTGGAAGTTAAACTTGTTGTTCTCTGCTTACGCTGGATTAATCCTTGATGCACCGTCACTGGTCTTTTTTTTTGTGCTTAAGTGGCCCGATTGTTTTTGTGCGACTATTTGCTTATTTGTTTATCTATTTCTACAAGCCCACGCAGTTGTTGTTTGTTTTTTTTGTGTATTTCACAGCGATGCACCTTTTCGGCCTCAATTGGCAGCTTCAAGAGTTGGACAACCAGCCGGCTTTTGAAAACGGAGGAGTTGGGAAGGCAGGGCCCACTCAGTCCAGCATAGAGACAGCTCTGGCTGCCGATGGTGAGGAAATGAGAATGACATCTAAACTTGTCTTACTGCACAATATCAATACTGTTTTTTTGGCCTCACTGTGTCGTCGAATTTTGTTTTGTTCAAGACTTTCGACATTGCTCCTTAAATATACTTATATACCATATATACTACTATATTCTGTTTTTCAGGGTTATTATTTTTTTGTCTTGTCTGGTAAACTTGAACGTAGACACAAAAGCCTTGTTTAGACTGCCAGCCCAAATCCCTTTATTATTGTCATTTCCAGTTTGAATCCAGATAGATTTTTGAAAGTCTGAACAGAAAAAAAATCCATGAAACCGTAATTTTGCCAATTGGATCTACACTTGGAGGTGGTTTTGGAATTCAATTCCAATTGGATTTCTACAGATGCGTCTCAGTTTGGACAATCTGGAACCTTAGATCGGATTTCTTACGTCACTTGCAATGCGAAAACAGTCATCATCATCATCAGCCATCACAGTGTCGATTTTAGCGCTATGGAGGACAACGAGAACAACAGTCTGTGGACAGAAGTCAAAATAAATTGCACTTCCGTGTCCGTGTTGGAAATTAGCTGCGAGTATATCGTTACCACAGCAACCACCGCATCAGTTGGTGATGTCTGGACAAACCAAATCTGATCAGCTACCTTGCAGATAAAATACAGTCTGTTCTAAAGATCTGATTTGAGAAACAAATCCGATTTACCCGCACTCTGAACAACACATAAGGCTGCCTGGAGTTAATGCTTTTTGAAATTAAACTAAAAAAAAAAAAGTAGGTGAAGGGACGTGTCGAGCACCAAAAACACAAATTAGTTCAATCAAGGAAAGGTACAAATTAGATTAAGAAAAGCAAATTGCAGCAGCAAAACATTTGGCCTTCACCTTCGAGCGCGACGCCCGGCCCGTAGAATTGATCAAGATCCTTCGCCTTCTGAATGTTAGAAGAATGATTCCAGACAGCTTCGGAGTCGCTAGTCATAATCTTGGACCATTGTGCATTCATCAACAAGCAGGCAGGCCATCTCAACTCACCTTAACGGCAAAAAGCCACCACATTAATTTCTAAGCACAGTGCAGTATTTAAAATGCACGGCCACGAAAACATTAATTGAGTTGAGTTGGCCAGGCAAAAGCTCAATTGTTTAAACTGAGCTAGATTTAAATCCTCATAAGTACTGCTAATTAAGATAGCATGAGGCAGGTTTTGGCCTGTTTAAAGGCAATCAATAGCCAGCTATTATTCTCCCTCGAGGTAAACTTGGCTTCCAGTCTTCACATTGACTGAAGCTAAAGTGACAGGCAATGGCCTCATTACACACACACAACACTGACGCATGCAAATAACGGTGGTCTGGCGCGACCAGATATACTCGCAGCTACAGTATACATGTGTCCACACACCACTTCAGCAGTGACGGCTTGAGTTGTTTATGTTGCAGCTCTGTATCATCCAGCCACCTTGCATCCACAGCTTTAGTTGGCCGGGACTTGAAAAGGATTTACAGATTTTTCTTCTTAACAATAAATTTTTTTTTTTTTTTTTTTTTTTTTTTGTAACAGCACCTTGCAGGCTGCAATTTTCTCATGTGGCCAAGAGTCATATTAAAACCCACCAACTTTCCCTTTTTTTTTTTTTTTTTTTTTTTTTTGGCACCGTAAGGACACAGTATAAGGACATCATTCGCTAAATTGTTTTGATTTGATGTTATTGCCCTGGCAAGGTAGCGCTCATATCTGACAGATTCCATTTAGTCCTTATCTGATATGAAGCCTTACTTTATGAGTCACCAGGACCAAAGGAAAGATGGGAGATGCGGCCTGTTAGAGTCTTATAAAAAAGGCAATTATATCTCGTCATGTTTTTTTTTGGGTGAGTAGTGAATCATGGACCACAGGGAACCATTACTTTTAATCCTGTCTTGCTTGGTCACTGCTCATTAGGAAAAAGATATGACTGTGTTATTGTTATGTCCCCGCTTGAATAAAGGGATAATGCTACACTGGAAGGCAAAAAAAACCAACAGAATGCTGCATTTACAGATATCAAGAGATCAAAGACCTCCACAAAAGCCAAGATTGCATTTTAGATGTGAGCGTGAAGGTTAAAGACTCTGTGATGTCTGATTTCCACCACATCAGCTTGGCTGTATTATTCTTGTTACACCTTATGTCATGTGGGTGTGCGTTTCTGTCTTGTAGGGAGGACTAGTGTGCTGCATCAGGAGAACAACTCCATCGATACCGGACAGGTGGACATCGGGAAGAGGGTTGGACAGAGCGTCCCTCCGGGTGTGTTCTGGCGTTCTCAGCTAAGCATGGAGCAGCCACGCTTCCTCAAGTTTAACATCTCGGTACAGAAGAACGCGCTGATCGGAGTCTATGGACGAAAGGGACTCGCACCATCTCACACTCAGGTAAAGGATTTTTTTTTTCTTTAATTAGATTCCGTTTTTTGAGATTAAAGACACCCTGAAACTTTAAAAACACCTTTTTCTTTCTCTTTCTTTGGAAAAGTGGAATTCTTTAGCAATAAAATAATCCTTTTTAAATATGTGCCGGAGCTTTGCAGCGTCTTGATCTGATGAGACTAGGAGTTAGCAGTAGCTAATACTAGGAAAATGTAGTTAACTTTGATACTAGCTTGACAAGCCTGAGGACCCCAGTGTCTGGTGCTCCTATAAGAATATATATTCAAGCAAATTGAGCTTTCTCGAATACATTTTGGCTTCATTAGAAAATCAAAACAAGAATCATGAGAAATGAAATGAAACTCATTGACTGACTCAATCATTTCCCTTAATAACCACTTCGGGTGCAGTGGCACCATTTAGATAAGTCACATTGTCTCGCTTTTATCTTGACCTCATCTTACACTCGAGGCTGTGAGCTTAAAATCTAACCAATGAAGACACACATCATTCCTTGAATGATCCTACTCTTTTGCTTCTCCTATCAAATCAAAAATCTTTATCTTTTACTCATATTCCGCACTGATTTTTACACTTGGAAATAGTCTCTGTTTGCATTGTTGTCCTGCCTGACATCCTGTTTCAACAGGAATTGCATCATATTATGGGTGTAAAGACAGCAGCGACATACTGTAATTCTACAGTACTCATACCGTTGAGTACCTTCGCCGCCTTTTAGAGTAAATATTGAATTGATTATATTTCTGTGATTACTTGAAATTATAGCAAGATTCTTGTTAGATGGTTGCCAGTAGATTACTTTAAATTCTTAGAAAAGAATACCTGATAAAACAGTACATTTTAGCATATTAGAAAAGCATATCAAAAAAATAACCAAAAATTGCAATGCTATTAACATCAGGCCATAATGATGTTTTTGGGCTACAGACATCTGCTTAAAAGATATGCATCAATAGGAAAATTATGCAAAATAAGCAATAAGCAACACATGAATACTGCGACAATTGAAAATATAAACAAACTGCTCAATGACCCAGACATACAGAAGAAATGAAAATATACATCAACAATAACATCATTTTTTTTTCCAAAAACAACATTAAGGAAAAAGAAATGTTCAGGTTCTTTCTACATCTAAAAAGAGTTTGGTGACAGCCATGCCAATAAATGATAGAAGCTTCATAAAACTATGGTTTTTAATCCTCCATCCTTTACTGATATGGTCCTCTGGGGCTCAACACAACACTGATGTATTTATCACCTTATTAAGAAGTGATGGAAAATGTAAATCCAAAACTTGACTCATTTTTTTGCCTTGTTTTGGTCTTCACCACCTCCTGAGGAAAATCTCTGGCTCTTTATCTGCTAAATGCTCCATTATTGTCTCCACTGTTTCTGCCTGCCATCTGGTGCTGGGTAGGTAGTGTTTAGAGAGCTTATTCTCTGGGAATGGCTGCCTGCTGTGTCTGGAAAAGATCTTGGGAAGAGCAGTGCGACTGAACCAACAGTAAAGTTTGCGAGGTGTGAAACGTTTCAGTAAACACTCAGTTGAAAAAACTTTACTGTTACCAATGGTACCAATGATTATCTGTGAGTTCATTAGTACAAGCAAACTTTTTCACATTAAGCAAAGTCATGTGGACTATTGCTAATTCAGGAAATTGATTATAGCAGCTTTAAGGATGTGCAGAAGCCATTTCACCTTGTCAGGTGGAATCACATTACATTAAGGTAAAAAAAAAAAAAAAAAAAAAAAATGCCACAATGTAAATTAATGTTACTTAATGGGGTTATTTATCTGCCCTTATTAGTTCACTGAGTATACATTTTGAAGATGTGTGCATTTGCAAATTAGAACTTAGTTTAGTTTCCATTTTCTCCTCTCAGCATCAATGTGCCTGTGTGGGCATGCACAGCTTTCACTTCCACTAAATGTCTGCCATTTGCAAATTGAAGTGTTTCCAAAACGTCTGACGTGTCACTTGAATGACATTTCTGGGCATCCGAATGTCCGATGTCTGGCGGTGGTGATGGAAGCACTCAGACAATGGCTATTTTCCACCACACTTGACTGCAAAAGCTCTTAGCTTCACCTTCTCGACATTCTCTCTTAGTAAAGATAGGCTTCATTCAAGTGGAGACAGTTAGGACCACTCTTTGACAGGAGAAAGTCCAATGCGAGTGACAATAGGTGAGCTGGATTGGACTTTCAAGGTGAAAAAAGGAAGCCCAACAAAATCAAAGACCAAAGGCTACTAATTAACAAGACACTACTTTTATGTCTCGAGCAATTGTTGTACAGACACTCAAGCTTGTCAATTGTTGGACACTGTGTCCATTGTGGCCACTTCTAAATTACATTCTGTTCAGGTACACAAATCAATGCATTTACTTAACTGAGCATGAAAGACCCCAACGAGAGATATTGACTGTTCGTCGTATTCACAGCTCGGAAGACAAGAAAGCATTTAAGTGCAGCAGTCTTTCCACCATTCTCAAATATAGACATCCTCTGTCTGCTATCGAGTGTCTGTCTGAGCTGATCCAAAGCAGACAAGTCAGAAGAAACAAACTTTTTTAGTTCTTCTCATTGCGGTGTGATTTCGCTCAATCTAAGGGACTGAAGAATTTACAGGCTCCGAGCATTGCCTCCTCTGTACGCGGGGGCCATCCGGCAGTCTTTTCATGCTTGGTCTCTTGATTGTTATTCACCCGTATTGTTGGATTGAGATGAGTTGGGGAGGGGAGAGGGGAGTGGGGGTGGGAGGGGGTCTTTCACACCAGCTAATCGAGATGTGTGCACTTGGTCAGGGGGTTTAAGGCTTGTAGGTGAACTGTTTTATTACTTTCCCCCCTCGAGTCGACAACACAAAGAAGTCAACTTCCGCCAGGTTAATATCCCTCCAGTGGCCCCCGCCCACTCCACTCAAAGGGGTTTAAATCACAGTGTTGACTTCACCTGTCCCCCCTTTTAATGCTCTCTTTCCTGTCATTTGCAAGTCAGCTGAACTGAAAGGTCGCACTGTTTGTCACATTCCTGAGCACTAAATCTTGTTTTAATATATTTTTTGTCCGAGTGTCTCAACCATCTTGAAATCCATTGCAGAATCATTGACTTCTTTTAAATCACTTCTTAAAACACATTTTTATGGAATTGCTTTTAAGTGATGTCGTCCTTTTATGTCCTTTTATGCAGTTCTTTTGTTCCCCTGTTTTTGTTTGTTTATTTTATTCATTTATTTATTTGTTTGTTTTCTATTCCATTTGCTCGTTTTGGTTATTTGTTTGGTTTTGTTGTGTTCATTACCTTGGTCTTTTTTTGTCTCCTGCTTTCTTAAATGTTTACCGGTATTGACGTTATGTGTGACAATGCTTTGCTCCTCTGTAGAGCACTTTGTAAACCCTGTTTTTAATGGTGTTATATAAATACAGTTATTATTGTGTTTCTATGAGGCAGGATATCGCATGCGTTCACATTTAAAGGGTCATTCATGGAATTTAGACCACCCGGGGCGGGGGGGCAAATAGAGATGAATTAAATTGATTGGTTGTACAACACATATTGGTCTACTGGATTACATGTTTTTATTTTTTAAAGGAAAAAAAAATGATATGAGTTGTCTATCTTATTCATGTCATGTCACTTTTAATTAGTGGAAGCATATTATGAGCTCTCCCTGTCTTGACTTAATTTCAGCGTCAGTCCAAAATCAATGCGCTCAAACAGTTCTTCAGAGCTCTCTGTACACATCTTCATCACTGAATTCAAATTGTAGCTCTTTTGAAAAACAGCTACCGTGCTTGTGTGTGTGTGTGTGTGTGTGTGTGTGTGTGTGTGTGTGTGTGTGTGTGTGTGTGTGTGTGTGTGTGTGTGTGTGTGTGTGTGTGTGTGTGTGTGTGTGTGTGTGTGTGTGTGTGTATCACCCTCCTAAGCAGCCCGCAGACTCCAGTTCTCACTATAGGCTCAGTGCATCTGCGTAGCTACCAACTGCTTTAGCCGGGAGATCTGCTGTCTTCATCTGATGTGCTTCCACTGGAGCCTATAGCCTGTTTGTTGGGATTGCTGCTATGTGTTACACTGTTTTTTTTGTTTTTTTTTCTGCTGCAGTGTTCGGTACACTCGACAGCTTCAGTCAAAATGAGGTTCAGGTGTTGAGCAGGTGCACCGTGAGCAGATGCACCGCTTCACTCCTTGGCAGGAATACCTCGTTACTCCTTGTTTACACTGTAAATCAATGTTTGTTTGAAAAAAAATCTATAGAAATGCGTGCTGAATTCCCAACATGTAGGAAATAAATAAATGAGATCAGAATTCTATTGTGGGTTATATTTATTTTCTATTCATTTTTATGTCTTGTGTATGCCCCGCGGATAAAATCTAACCAACTCGATTGACTATACAATGAATATATACTTTTTATTTGGATTTTGTGCAGGCGCAGTAGCACAGACCACATCTGAATTTCAAGCACCAGCATTTACACACTCATTATCAATGTTAATTTAACAGATTGTCATAAACACATCGTCATTGTGTCTGTAAGTGCACTCCCATCAGAGTTAACTGTATATTTTTGGAACACGTTTGAGCATTTGCCCCAGAGCAATATCAGCTCCATCGGTATACAAACGCCTCTCCAATCTTTCAACTCCAAATAACTGTCTCTGAAAAATCAACATTTATTAAACTCGAATATTTGTGTGTCTACAAACCTGCTCTGGCTGTGTCTTTACAACTCTGCAGAGTTCCTGTCAGACTGTTAGAGGAAATCTCCAGCTGCAAACAAAGCATCCAATATAGGAAAATATTAACTTTTTGAGCTCACTTGCCTCTTTGCTGTCTGATTCAATTAGATTATCGTTAAAATAACAATCTCCTTCATCTGCTGCAATCTGCTCTGGGTTTTTGTTTTGCAGTATGACTTCGTGGAGCTGTTGGACGGCAGTCGGCTCATCGCCAAGGAGCATTGGACTCTGAGCGAGCCGGACACGAGGGTCCGGCTAGATCACCCGGTCACCGTCCACCAGGCCGGGTTCATCCAGTACCTGGACTCAGGGGTGTGGCACTTTGCGTTTTACAATGACGGACGGAGCGTGGAGGCGGTGTCCTACAACACCATCATCCAGGGTACGAGGAGACGCATCTGCTGGCACGGTTGATGAGCGTGATTGGGCTGATGTGTAATGACATGTTTGGAGGACTTGAACAGCTGCGCCCGCACAAACAAACAGTTAGTTTGTTCGAGGAAAATCTGTCTGCCGCACAAACAAGCTGAGCTTTTCAAACTTTGAGCCACCTAGGAGGCAGATCTAGGTTTTCATTTGAGGGTAGTGGATTATTGTGCTCAACACTATAATACAGGACCCTACGCCGCATTGATCTTTCCCTCCTAACAACCTCTTCAGTGCTCTGAAGTCTGTGAAATTTCCTCGTGGGTTTTGAGGTAGGAAAAAAACCCCGCTAAGATTGAGTTAACGTTTTTCTTTTTCTATTTCCTACGGGGAGCTCCATTGATCTGGTCCTACGAATATGAAGGTATCGATGTGTGAGGTCAAAATTGCCTGGTTCTGACACTGGCTCGATGAACACCCAACACAAGCTAGAGTAATAACAACAAAAAAAATTGGCCCCCTTAACGCCGATCAAAATGAGGGTCCCGGTCTTGTGGGGGCGCCCTTTATGAGCAATGGTCTGTTGAATGAACACAAGATCTGTCTGTAGGATATGTCAGATTAACTTCAACTCAGAGAGGATTTGAGCTGTAAACACTCAGGAGATTGCATGTCTTGTGCGAGCATGATCAGTCATTCAAGGGTTCGGGGGGGGGGGGGGGGGGTGGTGAAGCGGCAGAGGACACGGGAAGAAAAGGGAAATGTGTCAAGGAAATGGAATTATTTGGTCTAATTTAAAATGCCCGTGTGGCTTTTTATTTAACATGGCTTAGATGGGAAGAGTCGGGCTGCAGCGTGCTGTTATGGAGGCTTAGACCTTAGTGGGACATGGACAAACAGCTGTAAATGTATGCCACGCCTCATACATTCACTCCAGATAAGAGATACTTAGAAAATCCTTAAATTCATGCAGGACGGGGGACAAAAAAAGAAAAAGTTGGTGACTCGGTTGTCTCGCTGTATCTCGTAATGCTGTACCGTTATCAAATGTTATATTAAAGAGGAACTTCAGATTCCAGACATATTAATAGTTGGACTTGCTCTACCCACAGAATCTGTGACAGAGTGCACACACAACTGCAACGGGAACGGAGAGTGTGTGGCAGGATCGTGTCACTGTTTCCCAGGATTCATAGGGCCGTACTGCTCCAGAGGTAATTACTCAGCTTTTATGCATATTTTAAGTTTTAAGTTCACCCAAATTATTTTTCTCTCTTCCCCAGCCAATTATGCACATGGTTTATTATTATTATGATTATTTTGCCCAGGTGTTAAGATTCCTGTCGCCACCCCAATAAAACGGACACACTGAATTTTGCTCATGCAGCTCAAAGCATGGGGGGGGGGGGACTAAATCAATTTCCATCTCCACAGCTTGATCAATAAATTGCTGGAGCTAATATTAGCTTACTTTGGTAAATAGGTCAGCGAGGACGTAACAAGGAATCTCAAAGCGGGAAGGCCACAGTTGCCTTCGAGACGGATGAGAAACAGACTCACCGTTGCAGTGACTGTCCACTCGGGAAAATGTCCACCACAGGACATATTTACACCTCTATTGTGTTCAGTCCCTTGTCTGTACACACATTCGGATGCCTGTCTTTGGGCTGCTTAGATAAGTTTGAGGTGTTTCGAAATCCTGATCATCCAAGACAAATGGTGTTTCCAAATACGCCCTGGCATTATTTATTATTTTTTGTTGTTGCTATTCTCCAGCATCTCTCCTTCCGGCAGTATCTACAGCATCAATCTCAGTACCATCGAAAACAAGTGCAGCCATCAACTCGGTGCCAAAGTTCTCATTACATGCCTACGCAGATATGACAAAATCCATCTCTGCCTGGCTAGATATTCCATCATTAGGGTGAACAGACTTTAAAAAAAAAAAGAAGAAGAATACCATGTTTTTGAATCTGAAGTTTACAAGTTCCAATGAGTTTAAAATCATTTTTATACGCTAAATATATTGTTGTATCTAACAACAAAATCTGCCAATCAAGAACTACAAAAGATTCTCCAGGAAGTTGTCTTTCCTTTGGGCATAACTAGACTCTCTGTTTCCATACTTTTAATGGGAGTAGCATCAGACTTCTGATCAAAGAGCACATCTGGAGTATTTTTAGTATTTGTTTTTTCTATCAAAAAAAGCACTCAAGGCATTTTCTTGTGTTGTTGTCTGCTTTGCAAACATGAATACCACAATCTGCCTGGTGATACTTTTCCATTTTGGAGACAAACTACCTTAAACCTGGTGTCTCTCCGCAGCCGCCTGTCCCGTGCTGTGCAGCGGTAACGGCCAGTACACCAGGGGGCGCTGCCAGTGCTACAGCGGCTGGAAGGGCACCGAGTGTGACGTTCCCGCCTCCCAGTGTATCGATCCTCAGTGCGGGGGACACGGACTGTGTGTGGCGGGAAACTGTGTGTGCAACACCGGCCATAAAGGAACCAACTGTGAGCAAGGTAACCTGAAAAAGAAAAAAAAAAAGTCTCCTCTCCTTTGGATATAAAGCAGCGAGATGCAACATATTTCTGTGTGAAGCTCAAGGGGAATCGACACAGTCCATTGGTGAAACAATCTGTGTTTTCGACTCCACCAAGCAGATAATGCTTTGGATGTTGTTATTGATACCGTGTGTGTATATATTAACTCCCTCTTAGTGTTTAGACCGCATCAGGGTACAAACTGGAACAGATTGTGCGGTGCCCATTGATGCAGTCACCTATTGGAAGACTCCACAGACAAAGACACCTGTTAAAATCGATCAGTCAACGGCATCGGTTCCTCCATTTACCAAGAAAAGGGTTCCTTCTTCTTTCCCCCTTCACTCCAGCGCATTTAACTTTATTGATCCCCATGTCGACATCGGCTCAGATTTACATGTATAAAAGCTATTGAGTTTCCTTAATGAATATGTTGTGGGTTTTCTTTGTAGTAAAGCAATACGGGAAAGGGAAACCTAAATGGGAGGAGGTTGCATTTGCAGCTCTCAGCTTGCATTTTACGGCTCCGGTTTGATAAATTGGTTTCAGGTAAAGAATAGTTATCGGCGTCCACGTAGATAGAGAGACGCACCGAGCAATCAGGTCCAAAGGAAGCACAAAAACGCTGCTGAAAATTATCCCTTGTTAGTAATGGGTTGATTATGTTGGTCATAATTGCCAATTATTAACCTAGATCAGCAAGTTGATCTGCAAATTGTTAATAGTAATTGATTATATCTGTCTAGACACTAATTGTGCTGCTTTTCCTAGTGCCTATAATGGAGCATAATTATGCTGTCAGTATGTTGGAAGTACCCTATAATATACCGTAGAGGAGCTAGTTGAACATAGGGTGGAAAATGACTACCGGCCACCACCAAACCCTGCAAAAATTGCAGCTGTGGCTCACCAGCCTTCATCTGGCACTTGTGCATTTCCACTCTAAAAATGATTTTTGGCCGGTAGCAGACTCAAAAGTGGCCAGGGTAAATAAGTAGGTTGGATATTCCATCCAGAAGTGCTAAACTGACATGGCTGTCATCCTGACTGTGTGTCCTCAGTGGACTGTTTGGACCCGACCTGCTCCGGTCACGGAGCCTGTCATCATGGTGAGTGCCACTGTAACCCGGGCTGGGGAGGGATCAGCTGCGAGATCCTGAAGAGCACTTGTCCGGAGCAGTGCTCCAGTCACGGCACCTTCAACACCGACTCCGGAACCTGCGTCTGTGAGGCCAACTGGACCGGGGCCGACTGCTCCATAGGTCAGATCACCTTTCTCTTTTTCTGTTTTTTTCCCATCACTTAATGCTAGTATAAAGAGTTTGTATATGATTTAAAGTTGCAACAAATAATTATTCCTGCACTCGATAAATCATCAATAATTTTTTTCCATTACTGGTTTGGTCAATAAAAAGTCCAAAAACGGTGAAACACTTTATCGAGCCCAAGGTGACTTAAAATTCTTTCTTTTGTCTGACAAAAAAACTGAAATTAACAAGCTCATAAAAAAAATTATTGTTGAGTTTTGACCTTTAACTTGAAAAATGACAAACAATTCAAAGATTTTCAGACCAGCTCTATTTTTCTGTTGATTAATTGAGGTAGAGTTTTAGCTGAAATGTGATTTTAGTAGACTAATGATATAAAAAAAAATGTATATAAATATGACAGTTCTCTTGTCATTATGGTCTCAAAACGGACATACAAACGGACGTTTTCAAATTCTCCACGTTCTTTATTAAAACTAAAGGACATCCATGTCGAATTGAATCCCGTCTTTTTATTTTATCTATCCCTCTCTTTCTTGATGTCATTAGTGGTGTTTGCACTGCACCAAGAAGTCATTGCAATCAGTGCAGCCAGATATAAAGTGTCCTTTTATTTATTTATTTTTTACTATTTTTGCGGATGAAGTTTGAGTTTCTCTAACAAGTAATTGGCACCACATTTTCAAGTACTTATTCCAAACAAACTTCCCTCTCGCTGTGCGCAAACACTGCAGACACCAGGTGTCCGAAACAGCAGATGTATCAGCCTTTATTAACAAGCTGGAAGTTAAAATGCAAGATCCGTCTCATACAGTGCAGTGTCTGCATGTGGGCATCTTATTAGGAAACTTAAGGAAAACATTTTTGTTGTTGTTTTACTTTCAAACACAAATAAAAAAAAAATAGGATCATGCCAGAAATGAATGTGATGTATGATTCCATCTTTAAAATGATTTGCAAGAAAAAGAAATCGCAGTTCGAGGTCATTTATCATCTCTGTTTTTGAAATATAATTTTGTGAACATTAGAGACCAATTTATTGTGTGAAATTAATATGCCACAATTAGGAATGAACTCCTTAAATCAGTCATAAATCAGTATTTTTGTTTCAGTTTTCTACCACAGGTAAACATGAAGGAAAGAATATAATTCATACGAGATGTCCTACTGATTCATAGTCTAGGTCTGCATGATGAATGGGAGCCTGACTGACTGAAGTTTTTTCATCTCATGAGTTATGCACACATGTTACAGTACTGTCAGCGCTGTGTTTTATGAGCATAACTGTAGGTTGTAGTTTTTTTTTAGTTTTTTTTTTTTATGTCACCTTCAGTAAAGTTCTACTGATTCATTTTAAACACACGACAGCCACGCTGACAGTAATATTTACGATGACGAGGACGTGTTCACGCTGAACTGTTAACACAAACTTTTTTTTAAGCAGTTTGATTCATCTGTCCATATAAGTAAGGCATCAAATGTCTGTTGACGCGACATAAACGCGTGCAAATTCCTCAAAAGTCTCAGAGAAGGAGTAAAGACAATAATCTGAAGCGACTACAGGTGGCAAAACCAATACAAAGGTCACTCAGGCTTCCGAAGTGTTGTGTAACAAACAAAAGCACTGAGTGAAGGCTTCAGGGTGGACTGCTGGTCGTACTCCGCTCGAGCATTTTGTTTTCTTTGCCGCAGAGGAGCTAAATGACAAAAAAAATAAAAATAAAAAAAAATAAATAAATAAAAACACTGAACTGATATCATGAAGCAACGTGTGAATACCTGCGACATTTGTTTTCATTCGTTTACAGTTTGACCCCCGATGCGGAATACAAAAAAAGGGCGAATGCTTCATTGTGTTTTGGGCTAAAGAAATCAAACTGTGGGTGTCATCACACCCTCCAAAGTTGGGTAATCAACACTTGTAGCATGTGCTGATTATAAATGCAGCATGTGTTAACAACACAGCTTTGACACCACGTGTTACTTTTGTGTAACACAGCATATGTTCTTGAAAATGATCACAAAGGTGTGTTGTTTAAGAAAGAGGACTCGTAGATGTGTTTGGGAAATTTTCCCCCCAAAAAATGTGAAGGGTATTTTGTGGCAGCTTCAGGTTTATTTTTATGATTTTGGTTTTCATTTATTTAGATGAGGCAATTTAGTATTCACATCTGCTCGCAGCAGAGCCTCTTCATTTGTTCCCACGTTTGTATTCAGAGGGTTTGGTCTTTGGACACAGGTAGGTGACATGTTAGTTCAAAGGCTAGCCCCTCCCATCTGTTATCGGCACCTGAGATTCAAGTGATTTATGCGCCGTTTCCTCCTCACAGAATAGACCGGTTCTGTGTGTGTTCAGCCCAGAGAGAAAAACACGGTGTGAAACGATTAAAAGCCAGAAGTTGCAGTTTGTTTCTGTCAGCATGAAACCCTGTTGAATATATTTCTCTTTGGCTGAGCTTCAAATGAAAATGAAAGCAAAGGGAGGCTGGACGATACGTTTGAGATAATAGATACCTTTTTGAAGCAGGAGGAAACCAGTTTGGTCGCTGTCCAAGAAGAAAGAATGACTATGTGGCTGAGCAGGGATTTGTTTTTCTTTTGTGTCTCACTTGATTTTATTTAGAAGCACTTTGTTATTCAGTTAACTCTTTTTTGAAAATTCAGTCCTCTCACCCTGCGCAATATCTCGAGCTCGTCACTGGCGGGGCCGACGCGGCCGGCCCCCGGCGCGGTCCAAAAGTTGTTTTTTGTTTACCCGCCCGGATGGGTGGGAGGGGGGGGTGGGGGGGTTCCGTCGTAATTGACGCTGCGGTTTTTCTTCAATTAAATAAACTTTAATTAACAAGCGCGTAGCACAGATCGACCGCCCACAACCCCTATCCAGCTCGAGTCAGGGGCATGTTAAAGGCAGATAAACACTTTTGCACTAATGAAAAATTGATTGCATAGATTCTATGGGAAGGAGGTATTCCTTTGGAATCGAATGACTCCCCTCCAGAGGCATGCTTAATATTCTACTGTGTCGGCTCAGCTTAATCAGAACCATCCAAGGTCCCTCAATCGAAGAAAAACTCCATTCAGAGAGCTGCAACAGACAGTTGAGACAGCCTCGGTAAAGAGGATGAGAGGGGTGCAGAGCAGAAGGGGGTAGATTGGCTTAAGAAATATAATGAAAATACATGAAGAAAATGAGTGGGTATTTTATCCCCGACTCTTTATATTTTTAGGCAGCAAAATGATGTCGGCTAATTTGCTTTTCCCCCGAAGGCTAGACCAACTTTTCCAAAAGTCACAAACTTTTATGTCACGGGGTGATATGAAATTCATGGAGCATCTAGTCACTTCAAAATTTTAGGACGTACTTGAGCTACTTTCCCTCCAACACACTGACGGCTATTGTCACAGCAGAAAAGCTTCATGGCTCCTCTGTTCAAAAGCTTCGATTGAGGCTCTCGGTTCCAGCAAATCAACATTTCTCATCCTCACACGAGAGCAGCTTGTTGAGCCTTGGCTTTCGCCCGCTGCAGACTGATTTACTCGCAATCCACGAATTCAATCATGCGAGTTTCTCTGAAGATAACGGAGATTCATAACAGCTGCTCTTGCTGTTTTCTGACGCTCCGTACTCGAAGGAAACATATTGATCTAACATCTCCGGACCTTTCCCTTCGCCACAGTCTGCCAAGACTGCATGCAAATGAGCTTTTGTGTTTTGTTAAACCTGCAACAAAACAACAAGTAGTTGCTTTGAAAGTTTTTTTTTTTTTTTAGACGCAGTAATTGCAGTGCTTTTTTTTTTTTTTTTTTTTTTTTTTTTTTTAATCTCTTTGAGTGGTGACATGTTTGTTTTATTTTCCTGAGGAAAAATAAATAAAAATGGCGTATGAAATTAGTCGTGATAAACAGGAGTTAAAGTATCTGCGGCAACAAAAACAACAATAAAGAAAAACTGTTGCTTCTGCCTGTCCTCTGAAGAAATGTTTTTTTTCTTCCATTATTCCAGGGTAATTACTCTGAGACTTACTCTGCGCGATGAGCATTGATGTCATTTTGAGATGGAAGAAAGATGGTTGTTAGGCTGATTGGAGCGGTTTGTTGATAAGCTAATTAAAGTCTGCGAGATTAAATTTGACGTAAAATAGATGCAAACCCAGCCAGATATCATCCATCCGCCATTAGAAGAAGGCAACGCTTCTCTTGTGCATTCGAACATCACTTCAGCTGGTTTCAGTGGGCGGTGTGTTGTTGCTTGTGCTGTGGAGGACAGTTCACAGATGAAACGCCAAAGCACGGAGAATTTATGGGACTTTATTATCGCCTGAACCCATGAAAGTTACCGCACGGCATACCACGATTAAAATGATACTTTCAGAGGAAGCGTTTGTCTTTTTCTAAGCTGCGCGCTGCGTATTTATGCCAAGCGGCAGCAGAATTAAGAGTTGATTAGTGGTATTTGACATTTCGTGTGTC
This sequence comes from Brachyistius frenatus, assembly GCF_029030835.1. NCBI lineage: Eukaryota > Metazoa > Chordata > Actinopteri > Embiotocidae > Brachyistius > Brachyistius frenatus. Next base: position 1,591,899 of record NW_027210637.1, read on the forward strand.
AGCCAGTGTGCGTGTCCCACTCTGCACTCATTTTCAAACAAGAGCTGTGTACACAACAAGCCCAGAGAGATCCATAACGCCTGAAACATTTTCCATGTCAAATTAGGCGCTTGAAACTTTCATTTAGCACATAGCTGTAATTTTGAGCCTCTTTAAAATGAAATAGTTTTACACGTTAAAGCCTCACAGTATCACCTATTTGTGTTTTTTTACAATGCAGTTTTTAAGGAAAGCTGTGGAAAACATGTCTTGTTTACAGTTTAAACTTATTGGCCCACTTAAACCGAGGGAGCCAACAGTTCTCAGCAAACATCAGAGCATTTTTCTGTGGTGGCAGATGCATCTATACAGAATACAAAAATACACCAGTGCAGGAGAGGAAGGTGGGTGAAAAAGAAAAAAAAAAAAAAAAAAGCGGCTTTTCACAGAACAGAAGCAACATGTCTCCATGGCTTTTTGGTGTGTTTTTTTTTTTTTTTTACGACAGAGGTGTGTGTGGTGGACTGCGGCCCCCACGGCTCCTGCCTCAGCGGTGTGTGTCACTGCGAGGAAGGCTGGACAGGACCAGAATGTGAGCAGAGGGACTGTCACCCACGCTGCATCGACCACGGAGTCTGCCGAGAGGGCAAGTGTGACTGCCACCAGGGTTGGACGGGTGAACACTGCACCATCGGTGAGCCGCCGTGACACATCCGACACTGCGCACCTACACACACTTGACAGAAAGGCACGAACGACGGAGGAAAGTCATTTATGGGGCGGGGCTTTAAAAGGGAAGCTTTGGAGAGTCAGCGTCAGTGTTTTCGGTGTGGTTTCAAGCATCTGATGGAGAAAGAAAAAAAACCGCAGAGCGTGATACACTTCTGTTGCCTCCCAACTTCTCCAAATAACTACCTCTGCATGACAAACTGGTGATGAGTCATTTTAGGTGATTTTGTTTTCTAGTGCTCAGAAGTAAACCGATTTGTTTCCTGCAATTCAATTTCCAGAGGTCACTGAACCAAACACTGTGTACGGATCTTCAGCCCTGGATGTTTCTGTTTGTTTTTTTGCTTTTCTTTCCCAGAATGCTGTTCATCCACAGTCACTAGTGGAAAATAACTAAAATCATTTGTTGATGTACTTAAGTACAGGTTTGAGATACTGACATTCATTTTCTGCCTCCCAGCACACCACATTCAGAGGGAAAATTTTAACTTTACACTCCACTACAATAACTAGTTCCTCTGCTGATTACTATTTTACATCCAGAACAAACACTATGATCAGCTTATGAACTGTGTTGCATATTATATATCGTAAACTGTCCCGCAATATAAAAGCATAATGCCTCTAAAATGGCCTCCACCTTCACCAGATGCAACAATACAACACTTTACATGGTATTTCATCCATGGTAATAATTGCATAGTGAATAATATAATAATGAAACACATAAATACTTCTATAGCTTAAATGTATATTGATGATAATACTTCTGTGCCTAAGTAACATTTTAATTGCAGGACTTTTCATCTAATCCTTTCATCTGTATTTGCATGATGTTGCTTCTACTTTTTCATTGCTCTGAGTACTTCTTTCACCGCTTTCTAAGCATATTAACAGACTAGTTTTTAAATGTTTTTGAAGAAATTGATTTTTGTTGCTTTTGGTAATAGCACCTTCTGTTCAGTGAATGCATTTCTGTTCCTCCTACTGTCAAAACTTGTGACCAATGTGGCGGTTTAAATGCAGCAGGTGTGAAATGAAATTAGGATTTCACTTCTGGAAAGAGGGAAGGTGTAAACAACATATTAATTTCTATCAAAATGTTATAAAATTGTAACTTTAAATCACCCTGATAAACATCTACCACAGTAAAAAGAAATGAGAAAATGAACTGAATCCCAGATTTCTGCCAGCTGTCCTTCACTTTTCTTCTCTCTTTCTAAAATGTTCTTTTTGCAACACTGCACATTAACTTTGCAATTTATCCCATCCACCTTTCAGACTGCTGAAGTGATGCTTCTGTATTAAGCGAGTCAAGGGCAGGTATTTAGGGAGCCAAAAAGCCACAGGGAGGCCTCTTTGGAATATCATTTTTCTGAAATGGCAGTGCTTCACCCGCATTAATGAGGATAATGAGTTCTGAGATGTCACTTCCGATTGACCTTTAACTCCAGCTTCCTTGACACCTCACCCTCTGTCAGAGATCCTGTAGTTAAACCCTGACACGCCGCATCAAACAGCATTCCCCCAAGTGCTATTCTCAAACTCTCGATGACGCCACATTCCCCCCACGAAACAAAGATCCTCCACTCCAAACCCTTGAACCCTAATTATGTATTTACAAGATCTCTCATCAGCAATCCACAAAATCCGTCTCTGAGGGGAGGTCGCAGTGAGGGAGTTGTTGGAGGGGTCACATTCCCGATCTTATTCATCTTTCCCTCCATTAGGGCACGACTGTACATCGTCCCATTTTCTCTTTCTTTCCTCGTGTTTAAGGCTCCCGTCGGGAAAGTAACTCCTTGCTTTTGGATGCGGTGGCGATGAATAGGCAGCGCGTTACCTTTTCTTGGAGCTTATTTTGTCTTTCAAACCCTGAATAACTGCCATTTGCACAAAGCGCCTTTTAATCACATTACATGGTCAGAGCCTGAATAGAGGACTTCCTAGGCCATTCTTTTGTCGCCAGCATCTAGATCCTGTTTTATATGCAAGGCTTAACCCATTGTCACTGCATTCCTCAGCGCTGCAGTTTACCGCTAAGGTGTTTTTGATTTGTGTACTGCTAGTTCATGGGCACGCTGTTAAAATCGTTGAAGTAGAGATGACGGAAAAACGGAAAAAGAGACAAAAGAAGAAGAAGTGTAGTTCTGCTTCATGATGCATTCGTATTAGAATGAGTCTGAGGCTATGCACCTACTGACAAGCAGACAGTTACATGTTTTGAAGCAGAAGATAAAGTGTCTCATACGGCCTGAAAACAATGAGTGTGACAACACTCAGATATCAAGAGAAACAGCGTGTTCCTCTTTGTGTTAGGCTGCCTTGTTTGTTGTGTTTAAAGCGAAGCAGACGGAGAGTGTTAACAATGAATATTCTGCTTCCTATAGAAATAAAATTACCACCCAAGGTGCTTTTACAGAAAACAAAATTTGATTTTGACCATGGAAGGGTCTATAATTTTGATTGTTCACTCAATACTGGAATTAACATCTTCGCTCCGTTCACAGAGTTCACAGTCTAACACTGGATTTCTGTTTTTGATGTGGCTGAACTATGAATCTGTTTCAGCCTCTTTTGTCATCGTCTGCCAAATAATTTTCTACTTTCTGTTTGAATGCCATTGCCTAACTCCTACTTATACCCTTTCTCTTTTCTATCTTATGTCTGTATGCCTGTCTGCCTGCCTATCTGTCTCTTTCCAACTCCCTCTTGGCTTACATGTATAGCCCTGGATTCCAGAGTATCAGGTAAAAAAAAAAAAAAACACTTGACACTTTGCTTGAGAATTATACTCTTCATGTTAGATATTTTTTCAATTTTTTTCTTTTCTTTTTTTTTGTATTTATTTTTGATCCAGCTGAACACCTTTGTTTTTGCCTTTAAAATATGTGAACTCTGCTAAAAGTGGGTGAGCTCGTAGTTTCCCTCTCTCTCTTTTCCAGTAATATCAGTCAGAGCCTGTCGCTCATGCTTAGCATTAACTTTTCAAGCTCAATCACCGTAACTGCTGTGATGTGTGTGCACAGTGGAGAGTTTGAAATTAGAGCAGAAGCTAACACGTGGTTGAAGACAGCGATAATCTTCGGGAAAAAAAAAAAAAAAAAAAAAAAAAAAAAAGACCTGCAAAGCTTCTTTTTTCCAAATATTTAAGTTGGCAGGTACGTCAGCTTGAAATGACAACCAGCGTTTCCACTTTTTGTACTCCCTGTAAAATTACAATAGGTAAAATGTGTTTGTCAGTCTTAGCCCTCTGCCACCTCGGAGATAAGTAATTTTCTTTTCCAAATGTTTCCCTTTCCTCGGTTGTGTAATAGGAGCAGTCAAGATAGGATATAAAGGTAAATTGAACCACTACCCCCCCCTCCCACCACAGGGAGATTGTCACGGACAATCCCTCTCCGCTCTCTGTCTTTCCTAGCACGGCGTTTATACACCTGTTTTATGTCCGAGTCGATCATAATGTTTCTGCTGTGATCCTGCTCCCCCACCACCACCACCACCACCACCGATGTGTGCCCTCATCTCCTGTCCGTCTTAACCAGTCTCACGCCAGACTCCACCAGACCCCACCGCCACACCCTCCCCCTGTCTTAATTCCCTGTGTCTGCCCGATTAAACGCCCCGAACTGGTGTGGTTTAGTCATGTTTTTTCGGCTCCCCTGTCTTCACCCTCCACTATAGAAAGGAATGCGATCTGGCAGCAAGTGCACTGTTTTTTCTTGTAAATGTGGAAACTCCTAGATCCTTCCTCTTTTTCTCCCCTCCCCCTTCCCCCTTCTCTTCTCCTATTTACATATATACTTCCTCTTCCCCTTTGATGTTGCTGTTACTTCACATGAGTGTTTCTAACATCTGCAATGGGGAGGCTACTCCTCCTCGAATTAATTTCACCGGCGAAAGCGATGAACTTCCAAGACGGTGTTTTTTGTTTTTTGTTGTTGTTGTTGTTGTTTTTTTTAGCCTCTTAAATGGGATTTCTGGAACTTTGAACTTAAAAAAAAAAAACAAGTAACCCTTGAAATACTGATTCAAATAGAAAAAAAACAACTTTGTTATGGATTTGATTTGAAACTATAAGGATTCGTGCATAATCGGAAGTCACTTGAACTCCCCAAAGAGTCATTCAAACTTTGATTTAACCCCCCTCCCTCCTCCCCCCAAACAAACACAAAAACTGCTGGGAGGATTTGACTCGACATGCATTCGCTGTAACTCCTATTGGCCTTTTAAACAGGAAGTAAACCGCTTAGCAGGTTTTCACCTTCTCTAATCCCGTACATTTCACTTTTCACTGCAGCTTTACACGCTTCCAAAAAAAAAAAAAACTCATGTGAAACGACTGCAACTCCTCACAGTCCCCCCCCCCATCCCTGAGTCCTGTCAGAGGTGTATCGTACTGTATGTTCACTCAGTACTGTCTTATATCATTATTTTTGTCCCTCCTCTGCCCCTTGTCCAATCTAAATGCCCCCCTAGCCCCTCTTCCCTCCCCTTGCCCTTCCTCCTCCTGATTTCCCATCTCCTGACTTGTTCGGCTGTTTGACACGTACATGATGTGTTGACAGACGGCTGCCCTGGGCTGTGCAACAACAACGGGAGGTGCGTCCTGGATCAGAACGTCTGGCACTGCATCTGCCAGTCAGGCTGGAGAGGGCTGGGTTGCGATGTAGCGACCGAAACGCTCTGCTCAGATGGCAAGGATAACGAGGGAGGTAGGAAGAAGTTAAAGCCTCGTACAAATTGTCTTTTAGCTTCAGTGAAGAAAAAAAATGAAAAGGAAGTGTTTGCATCTTTTATTGCAGCAGACAGAAAATTGGCTTTGATGTGGCTCCTCTGTGACAGTGCGAACAAACAAAACAAATCAATCATACATAAAACATAACTGGAAAGAATATGCAAATGTCGGGAGCAGAGCAGATTGTTAAACTGCACGCTCTAAAATATACATTTGATCAATTATAAGGAGTAGTTCAGATAATATATTATTACTCCACTACCGGGATTTCAAATGGACTCCTCCTTGGTCCGATCAATAAACCCAGATCTTTTGAGGTTCATAAGAGGTTGACAGACTTTTGAAACAGTTCAAATTGTTGTGTCCGCGCAGGAGCTTTAATGACCTTTAGTTCACATTAGAAGTCATATGTGTGCACCACAGCTCTGCACAGTAATGGAGATGCTCCTGTTTCCTTTATCAGACCCCCCCCCCCCCCCGCCCCCTCCCCTCCCTAACGTATCCAGGTCAACCGAGTTTCTCCTCCCCGTCTTCACTCTCCCCCTTCTTGTTTTCCAGATGGGCTCATCGACTGCATGGACCCAGACTGCTGCACTCAAATCTCCTGCCAGGGTCAGACCTACTGTCGCGGCTCGCCCGACCCCGCTGCCATCGCCGGCCAGGCCCAGACCTCGGCCACCCAGCCCACGTCCAGGAGCTTCTACGACCACGTCAGCTTTCTGATCGGCCCTAGTGCCAGCCACGTCATACCCTGGGATAACCCCTTCAACAGCAGGTAAGCGGCTTAATGAATCACTGGCAGCTCTTTAATTATTTGACTCGCGTTAGCTGTTTGCTGTCACATTACCGCTTGAGAAAGGCACCTGTGTTTGTGCAGCTACTCGGAGACGTCCAAGACAATTTTTTTGTCTTTGCAGTCAACGTGACGAGTGTGTTTACAGTGTGTTGTGTTTTTTTTTGTTGTTGTTGTTTTTTTAACAAGTGAAGATTAAGTAGGTCAAGAGTGAGCTTGTTCCGCGCTGAAAATAGCCTTTATGACTGTAGGAACATGAGAATGAAGTTTCTTACAGCAGGATAACACGCTCACAGCATTTTCACTTTTTTTTTAATTTATTTTTTTAAATCATCAGCGGGCTGCCAATCACACAGTACATTTGTATATCAGAGGCCGCAACACTTAGAGACATTTCTTTGATTTGAGCTGGAAAGCTTTTCATGATTTAACTGGTCTTTCAACAAAAGAACATCAAACAATGATACACTTATTTTTTTTTACTGGATTTTGTAAGTTATTACTCAGTAAGAATATATTAAAATCACACCTACTATGTTATTTTGTTTTACTTGATAGATTTTCTGTTCTGATGACAATTTTCACGTTTTTTTTGTTTTTTTTAAATTTTGTTCACAACTGTTTTTGCAAGGTAGAGGACTTTAAAGTGTTTAGTGTAATGTTATTGTTAGACATTAGCTCTACCTATCTCTATCAGTCACGTTCCCCGAAAGATGTACGGTAATCACGTCGGTGGTGTCTGACCAAATACCTTAAAGATTGATAACATTCAGTCTTGCCTGTGCGTTGTTTGTTTTTTAGGGTTCATTAGCAGATGATAGCTTGCAAACAATTTTGTGACAAATGACATACCTGCATCGGCACGAATGAAAATGTCTGCCGTCATGACAGACGCTTTAAGTCATGCTCTGTTAGGGGCTTTAATTGCTGCGCAGTTGTTGGATGCACTTTACTGTCATGTGATAAAGGTTAAATTTGCCCTGTGTGTGGGTATCGTGTGAGGGCAGAGCATCGTCGAAGCCTCTTTGAGTGAGATGACTCTTATGGATTTGTTTGACAGAAAATGTTACACGGAAATAAATATAGCATGTTTTTTCTTATTTTAATTTGTGCACGTATTGACAATCGTTGTCTTTTATGTCTACATCTGCCAGTGGTCCACCGCGATTAGAGTAGGCTTATTATTATATTGATTCCACTACAAGAAAGACTTGATGTTTTCTGCAATTAGAAATACAGCAACATATGTGCATGTATGTAGGTTTTGGGAATCATCCGAATGAGTTAGAAAATATTTATATATCAGATACGGGCACACAAAAAAAAAAAAATTAAATAAATCCAATATTGTGCATCCCTAATGATGTGAACATGCTCAGTGCAGGCGTCTTCACATGCTGACATTAGCATCACTGAGCTTATATGCAGCCTCATAGAGCAGCGTTGGACTCTTTGGGCTCCATCTTACAACCGGTGCAAAACAGCACCAAGAGCGTCACACGTGTCTTTGCCAGTTCCAGACCGATGCTGCTATTATTTTCACTTCTAGCGCCCACGTTGTTTAAATAGCAAAAGTACCAGCGTCCATCTGAGCGCCCATGGGCGTGTTTGGTCTTAAACTGAGACACGGTCGGGCACTCGTCCTGTTACACACAGGGACGTGCAGCCGACGCACAAACATGAAAAAGATCAAAAGTAAAAAGGCGGCAGTGTAAAAGATGATTATTGTAGCGATTGTATTATTGTGTTAACGTCAACCTGCACACGAGCGGATCTCTTTCTTCTGTAGAGCAGCGTTATTTCCTACTACTCGGCATTTCCGCCATCAGAAAGTGGATTTAGACCTTAAATGCACGATCCAATGCACTTGAGACGGCCCACTTTAGAAAGTTAACAAAGTTAAGTCTTGTTTTTTTTTGGTATTATTTCTCTTTAATATTCCTCAAGAAGTTTTAGTGTTTTTCCCCTTCGCATATCCCTCTGCACACATCCTTCCACACATCATTCCAGCGCTCCACTGTGCTTTATTGTCATTCAAAGACGTTTTGACGTTGATGGACATGAAACCTGTGACATTTCAATTTCAGGAATGTATTCATTGTATTCATTGTAACACCTACACGTTTCTCTTCTGCTTGTTGCAGGAACGCATGTGTTAGAGTGTTTATCCAAGGTACAGACATTGCATGAAAAGTTTGATCTAAAAAAAAAAAAAAAGATCTCACCCGATGATCAGACTACTGCGCGAAATCAAAGCGCAAACTGAGAAGTCAGACCACATCTGGTCAAAATCATGAGCCGAGTTTGTTTTGAGACTGATGGAGAGCAAAATGATTGCCGACTGTGTGCAGAAGGCTTTGGGAGTATTTCCTCCAATAGTTTAAAGTAATCCTTATGTAAATAGCATGCTTTACTGAAAATATAGAATGAGGCAGTTCCCCCCCCAGTCGGGTTCTCCGTAATCCTCATCCTCATTGTCTTCAGCTTACTGTCGATTTCATGTCTGGCACCGGCATTAGTTCTCTTGCTCAAAATATTAATTCGCCCCTTTTTTTTTTTTATCTCGGAGTACAAGTTACTTTACTAATCAAAAACAGCATTTTAGCGCCTCTGCGAACATTGCATACCGCTACATTTGACTAAATGAATTACCTTTTTTTCTTTTTTTTTTTTACTTATCACATCGACATGAATACCGTTTACATGAAATAATAGAGTCACATAATGAAGTATAATTCAGGAGTAGCAGAGTTTGTTTGGCGACCTATTTTTCTTTTTTCTTTTACTTCCGTTTGAGGTTATAGAGTCAATAATTTATTGACAGCCTTTGCAGAGTGTACATTCTGAAGAAAAAAGAAAAAAAAAAAGGAGTCTGTGAAGCACTGGAACAATGCCAGATAAGAAAGGCTTCTAACAACAGTGGCGAGTGTGACGCCGAGTTGTGGAGAATCTGATGTCTAACGGTACAGAAATGAGAAACAGTTAGAGGTCGTTCCCGTCCTTCTATTTCTTTTTTTCTTTTTATTTCCAAGAAAGCCGAGAGAAAGGGAGCAGATTTCAGCGTGCGGTCAGGTTTTTACAACCCCGGCAGTAAACTTGTCCCTCGTACAGCACGGAGAGTAAAACATGTGTTGTGGTGTCGTCCCCCCCCCCCACCCCCACCCCCACCACCAGCCGTATCACATGGCCCCACACAAGTGTCCCACTGGGTTTTCAGATGGTGTTTTTATTTTATTTTTTTAATTTTCCTCCAGCCAGTGTGGAACAATGATAGATAAGAATGCACGAATTACATGATTCATTTCTTGGGAGGAGGGGTGGGGGTGGGGGGGGGGGGGGGAGTTTCAGCAGATGCTGCGACTTGGCGTTCGGTTCTTCCAGCGTCCATCTTGCCTCTCCAAAGATTAATAGAGACACGGGGAAGAGAGAGTGAACCTTCGCCGAGTCTCTTAAGTGGCCTTGTTCTTTGAGCCGGTAAATAAACGATGGGAGATGCTTGTGCCAGACTTAGAGCGGGGAAGGGAAATAAGAGAGGGGCTGAAGCTGTTGATCATCGCTCCCATGTACGTAATGACCCGCAGATGAAGTGGCAAAATAGGACATGTTTTTTTGGCCCGCTCGTGACAAATGCGGGGAAAACACTTTATGAATTCACTTCTGTGGTTGAGAAGTGTCGGATGATTACACGTTGACGTAGAAATATAGCGGGGTTGGTTTTTTTTTCACCTCTTACCTTCAAACAAAAGGCCTTCACTTGAGAAATTGCTTAAGAAAACAAAAATGAGAATTTGGTGTTAGACAAGACCTACTGAATAATGGCAGAGGAGATGTGAGGCTTTAATACCGCATTAATCTTCTGTGTCTGTGATTTATAAATCGAAAATATTTTTTTTTGTGTGTGTTTTTTTTTTTTTACGTGAAAGCAGCGGAGGAGATGCTGGAAGGTGGGGAACCTTTTGACCAGAAGCAAATCCATTTACCAGCAGGGTGAAATCTGAGTGGGGGAAAGTGAATGAGTAATGCTCTCCCATGCTAGACTAACTACCACAGTGGTGCCCTGAAGTGAAGCATTTAACTCCCCCGCCATCCCCCCCACCCCCCTCTACCTGCTCCAATGGCTTTGCTGTTTGGCCAGCTGTAGGAGGTGGGTTATTCAAGGCAGCCACCAGGTGTGAATGGAGGTCAAAAATACTGGTGGAGACGACGGACTGTGCTCACAAGAATCTCCCCTCCTGTTTTTTTTTTTTTTTTTTTGTAAGCGGTGACATCCTCGATAGACCTTCACATTTGGACTTTTCTCTGCCTAACGTTTGATTTTTTTTTTTTGTATTCAAATGCCATTGTCCATTCACATCCAAACTCCTCTTTTATGTCGCTGCATTGCTTTTCTTTACTTCAAAAATCCTTTTTCAGTTTTTCTTTGTCCTTTTTTGTTTTTGGTGGCACTTTGCCTCCAGCGTTGCATTTTGTTGTTCTGTATTCCTATAAAGTGCCTCTTGACACGTAAGCCGCAGAGCTCTTCAACTTCTCGCATCAAGAGGATATCTGTTACCGAGTTGAAGAGCTTGTTCGAAACACAATTTGTGTTGATACATTATCTTTCATCGCGGGTATTACCACAGACATTTATCACACGAGTGACATTGACAAAAAGCTTCTTTTTTTTTCTTTCTTTTTTGCAGGAAAAAAATACTCTACAGAACAACCCCACGTATATCAGACACAATTTAGGGGAAATTCGTAGTTCAGCAAGGTCAGACTGATAACAATACCGTGATACTATACTGCACTCATGAATCTCATTTGATAGCCTCACTGCTGGGAGGATTGTACACCTCATTTACCAAGTTGACTTTACTTAGCAGACTGATAATTTAACTGTGAATCTTCATGGCCAGACAATATGCTGTGTGTTTACACTCTTTTAGCTTTTATGTCCTCAGTTTTCTGTGACGGCCTCAAATTGAAATCCCTTTTTGAGCCATACACAGCAGTGTGTGTTGCATCTTGTCATAATAAATGTTTAAAAATGTGGAAAAACGGGGTTTAAGTGAGCGGAGCAAAAATTAAAAAAAAAAAAAAAAAAAAAAAAGCGGCAATTTCTGTGTCCTTGTGGAATATAAATGCTGCAATACATGTGCAAGACACTGCAAAATCCGAGCAGAAAACCCTTACCCCGCTGAATTATGGGTTCCTAACAGCAGTGAACAGACAGAGAGGGGATCTGTAAAGTGGCATTTCCATGAGTAACAACCGCTGACATATGTGTGTGTGTGTGTGTGTGTTCCTCACGGTCAGTTAATCATACCTCTCTGCTCCCGCCGCCAGCAAACGGGACGACAGTTTGTTAGCAGCGCTGATGCAGCGGCCGCTTGTTGACGCCGGCTGGCATTGTTTGTTTACTTGTCTCTTTCTGTGTTTGTTTGCCCCCGCACAGTCTGGCATCAGTCATCCGGGGTCAGGTCCTAACGGGAGACGGGACACCGCTGATTGGAGTCAACGTGTCTTTCCTGCACTACCCGGAGTACGGCTACACCGTCACGCGGCAGGACGGCATGTAAGAGGGGGGTCTCTGTGCGCGCATGCATCAGTGGGTGCAGCATGCGGGGAGACACGGCGATCCATCTCCATTTATCAGCGCTGATTTACATGTCCAAATAAACAGAGGAGGATTCTCACTGGCAGCTCAGTCCTCGGCTTCAACCTGTGCCCTTGCAACGATTTCTTTGTGACATGCACCGCTGTCCCCCGGACCAGTGTGGAAAAATGCAGAGGAAAGCTGTCGCAACGGAGGGAGAATCGTCCTGGCAGTTGTCCAAAAAGCGCTCGAAACAAATCGAAACAGCAGCACATTGTGCCCGCGAACAATTCCTCATGCAAATGTCACAGTGGTGGAGGCCATTTTGAACCGAGCTGTTTAAAATGCATTGAATCAGCGAGGGTAGAATCAATCTGCCCGCGGTGTAGTAAAACATGGGATTACTGTCTGACCTTCTCCTGCTATTACCGCAGACGGGTTCTTAATAATGGCAGTGCAAACACATACAAGACATGTGACATATTTTACTGGGAGGGTTCACCTCAGGTAGGAGCTTTATTATTGCAGATGGTCATCCGAGATTACAGACCCGGGCCTTCGTTAAAAAATTCGACAGACAGAGGCCATGTTTATGTGTTGCCGGTGTGGAATAAAAAAGCTTATTGAGTGGCAAAGAATTGTACAGCTGTTGTTATGAATCACAATCCTCGGGTCCCCAGATAGCTGAGGATTAGCTGATTTCTTCAGATATTCCGCCCTGTAACTCTTCTGACAAGGAGCGTGATAAATGGTCGGGGATAATCACACTTGGTTGGCCAACAGATCCGCTCAGTGTGTTAAGAAGGAGTGGGGAGGAGCGGGTCTGCGTGTGTGTGTGTGCGTGTGTGTGTGTGTGTGTGTGTGTGTGTGTGTGTGTGTGTGTGTGTGTGTGTGTGTGTGTGTGTGTGTGTGTGTGTGTTGGGGTTGGGGGCGGGGGGGGGGAGGCAGCATCAAAGCCCGGCCTCTTGCAGCTGTGAGCTCCTCACTGCCCAAAGTGGGGAGAGAGCTTGAGAAGGAAGCTGTTTTAGGTCAGCTGCACAGCTTGGCTGTTGACGTGCGCATGTGCGTGTGCGCGTGTGTGTGCGCGTGTGTGTGTGTGTGTGTGTGTGTGCGTGCGTGCGTGCGTGTGTGTGTCATTGTGCGTGTGACTGCATGCGATGTCACCACACAGATGCTTTACCCCCTGGGTAGCGGAGCTCGCCGAATATATAGAGCAGCACTTCAAAGACTCGCCCTTCATTTCCAAACCAGTAACTTTTCCCTGAGTAATGTCGTACTAATTAAAACCAGTTCACCACAGAAAACTCCCCAGACTCAACACTGCGAACCAAATTCAACCATAAAGTGTCTTCTGAGACCTTGCGTGGGTGAACAAAAGTCATAAATTAGATTCAGTGAATGATAATACAGTAAAATATGGAGGCTGAAAAGTGGGGAGACCGCTTGATCGGGAAAAGTTTTCCCTTTCAATTGAAAAAGGATTATCAGGCGAGTCCTGAAATACATATTTATTGTGCTGCCTTGCACCACAGGGGAAATTTTCAAAATTACACCAATCGTTTTTTTTTTTTTTTTAGCCATCATTCTTTTCGGTAGGAAACAAAACCAAAAAAAAAAAAATCACTGAGATAATGGTAACGATGAGATCTGGGAATGTGACAACATTGTTCAGAAGATTTCAAGTTTCCTTGGACGTACTGTTGCTTCCTCTTGCAGCGATTTCTTGGGGAAAATCATTTGTGCAAATTCTTTGGGTCTCGCTTTATCTTCGAACCAAGTGGTTCGTTGGTGAAACAACTGACTTCGCAACTCGTCTGATTATCTTTTCCTGTCGGCTTTTGATGTTAAAATGCTTTCTCATTATTGCTTTGATGAGGAGCGTATAATGTTATCGCAACCAATAGAAATGAAGCCAAAACTGTTCAAATAAGAAGGCTTAGCAGATACTTCTGAACCTTTATATTTAGATCATCACTCTACAGTGTTTTTGTTTGCGTTTTTTTAATCTACATTTCCATGTTTTCACTATATTATAAGGTATGACCTCTTGGCCAACGGCGGCGCCTCTCTGACGCTGAGTTACGAGCGCGCCCCGTTCCCCTCGCTGCACCGCACGGTGTGGCAGCCCTGGAACGTCTTCCACGTGATGGACACGGTGGTGATGAAGCGAGAGGAGAACGACATCCCCAGCTGTTACCTGACCGGCCTGATCAGGCCCAACCCCCTCATCCTGGCCACGCCCCTCTCCACTCTGTACAAGACGTCACCGGAGGACAGTCCCATCATCCCCGAGACGCAGGTGAGACGGCTGCCGCGGGGGTGACCTGAGGACATCGCATTACTTTTATGGCCGATCCCACATTTCAGCTCCTATCTGATACTTTTGAATGACTTTAATAATTTGACTCGTGTTTGATCGCAGCGTTGCAGGCTGCGGCGTTGCAAATACACAGGCGCGGAGAAACATTAATGCTGTTATCTTCCTTTACCACTGCTTTTCTTGCTTATGTTAAACAGTCAGATTTGACTTTCACTTCGCCTTTGGGCTTTGATTGAATAGAGCCATCTCCCCGAATACTAAGCCATAAATTGTCTCGCAGAAACACTGATTTCTTAGGGCACATCACATGGAGGCTACATGCCTCAGGATTTGTTTTGTATCCATTTGGCCCAAATCAGTGTTGAAAATCCCTCAATGCAAAATGGGACTCTGCACGTTTTACAGTTCAAACGGGTTAGAAAATGAAGAAGAAAAAAAAAATGTCGAGGGGAGGAATCCAAATGGGTTGGTCAGTGTGAGTGTTGTGGTCGTCCGATGTGCGACCTGGTCAAGAACTGAGACGCTGTAAGAGAGAGAGAGAGAGAGAGATTAAAACATTTACTTGAGTTGTGTTGTCTCCCACGGACTAATAGTGAAGAATTCAGTTACTATCTGTGAAGTTAGCTTACTTTGCAGAGAGAATATTGTAGTCTGTGATATGGCATTTAAAAACGGTCTTTTGTTTATTTTGACTGCTTAATGTTTCATTGTACTAAATAGAATACAACATAATTATCTAGCAACAAAAAAAAAAATGATCCTATAGGGCAACAAAGATTTGTTGTGACCTTAAGTTTACTGTAGAAATTCCGATATATTATATTATTATACGGTACATCACGTATATTTTATTTATTATTTATTGCTGTGGTTCTTAACTGGTGGGTGCCATTGGTTGGCGTGAAAACAAAAAGTCGAAGGAGAAAAAAATTGAGCTTTTTTTTTTTTTTTTTTTCCTGAAGTCTACAAAATTTCTACTTGTCTTGACAGTAACTACCAAAACTAACAATGTCACAATTGTAGTTTGCTTTCACTCGGGCATTTGTAAACAGATTTAGGGTTCGATATGTTTTTATTTTTTATTTAATGAAAGAATACTCTGCCCTATTAGCTTATACAGTTTGATTTATATTCTTAAAACTTAATAAGTGTCACCAGACAAGTCTGCCTTTACTTAATTGGGTTTTTAGCCCTAATTGCGCTTTTGTTACACTTTTCTTTTTGTTCATTTCATATTTTTAAACAGTGCATGATGGCATTGTTCTTCACTCTGCTATTTTTCACTCAATAATTTTAAGCGGCTCAAAACATTTCAAAGATTTGCGTCAAGACTCTATGGCTAAAGAAAAACGTGGCTCCTTAAGCTGTACCAGTTGAGAACCACTGATTTACCGTGATTGAAATCATTCTCTTCATTAAATACAGACTCTTGTTACTGCTGTCAACTGTGTTACTTAAGTCTCTGCTTCACGCTGTGGTTTTGGCACCGCTCTGACTGCTAATTAAAATCATAGGTCCTTCACGAGCAAGTGGCCATACCGGGCAGCGACCTCAACCTGGTCTACCTGAGCTCCAGGGCAGCTGGCTACAAGCCCATCCTCAAGGTGCTCCTGACCCAGGACCGCCTCCCCTTTGGCCTGATGAAGGTGCACCTGATGGTTGCCGTCATGGGCCGTCAGTTCCAGAAGTCCTTCCCTGCCTTCCCCGACCTCTCCTACACCTTCCTCTGGGATAAAACAGACGCCTACAATCAAAAGGTCTTTGGCCTAGCAGAGGCTGTGGGTGAGTTCCTGCTGTGAAGCTGCTGCCTACTGAAGATGTTGTGTAAGCTCGGCCCCACCGGTAGATAGTCGTGCTACCTTCATGCAGTGAACCCTGGTCCAACTCCTGAAGATTGATTTTCACTTTTTGTAAATTTAGTCCGGCGCTGCTTTTGTTACCGGGCGCAATAAAGATTTAGCAGCTGGTGTGAAATCTTGAAATCCCCCAGTGCTGCATTTTTTTGAAGGCCATTGCTCATTTCGCTGACTTCTTTGTTTTGCATGTATGATATTTCAGCAGCTGTGCACGAAGTAAAAATATTGCCTGTGAGGCAGCAACCTCAAAAACTTAAGCAAGGAGCCGCAGCATTGACTGGTGGAAAGCGAAATGGCAGAATCTTTTGACCAGATCACACGTAACAGAATATTTTAATTATGATTGTTTAAACTAATTTAAGTGTCGTTTTAAGGATTTTACTGTATTCGTTGTTCTTATGGTCTTGTTTCACAGAATGACGTGCAGTAGCACACGCATTCTAATATTTTGCGGCAATTTCTGTTACAGAGAAAAAAAAAAAAACCTCACAACCGCGACAATCAAAGGGACCCGTCCATGTCTTATGGCCGTAACCATATCACAGCATATTGCACTGTAATGTTCTCCATCTGAACCGTTTATTGTTTAAATAACTCGCGCCACTTTACACGCTATTTTCGCGTTGTGGTTTATTTGCTTTTACACAAGATAAAACAGACAAATGAGAGGAGAGCGCATAAAATCCAAACAGTGCAGGTGAGACACAGAAACCCCCATGGGTCTTCTAAAATCATCCCAGCTGGAGAAAATTACAGTCAGCAGAAGCCGGCGAACACGGGAAAAACAGCCCCGACGTGTGCTGAATGTCTTACAAGCCTCATTGCTGCCGTAAGTGTCAAGTAAGGAGGTTGCAACCTTGCTCACCGTGTTCATCCGCTGTCATTACTTTCAGTGTCGGTGGGGTATGAATATGAGTCCTGCCTTGATGTGGTGCTCTGGGAGAAGAGGACGGCCGTGTTGCAAGGCTACGAACTGGATGCCGCCAACATGGGAGGCTGGATGTTAGACAAACACCACGTATTGGACATTCAGAATGGTAAGACATGCTCGTATATAGACTGTGTGTGTGTGTGTGTGTGTGTGTGTGTGTGTGTGTGTGTGTGTGTGTGTGTGTGTGTGTGTGTGTGTGTGTGTGTGTGTGTGTGTGTGTGTGTGTGTGTGTGGCTGTGGGGCAGAGATACGTGGCCTCTTTGGGTTACAGGCAGGTGGTCTTTACCCTGAATCACCGCAATAAATACTTGAATCAAAATGAAATATGGTTCGTCATCCCATCTGCAGATAATAGAGGAGAGTTTTGAAGGGCCGATCATTCACAGTAATGACTGAATAAATCAGCGAGTAAGTCACCAGGGTGCACGGCGCGCCACGGTTCCACAGCACTCAGCTATTTTGGGAAGAAGTCGGCCTTTTTGCCCGCTCGTGAGAGGCCCCGCGTTTTTTGATGAACAGGCGTCATGTTTAATTCCCGCATTAATTCAATAAACTTAATTAATTTCTTGCTCCGTCATCAATCAGATTCTGTTTAATCGGCGGGTGCAATAAATGGACATGAGTTTGTCTTTGTCGCGCCGCCGCGGAGACGTGAGGAAGTGAAAACGTGCATAAAGTAACGATCAAATACACAGTCACCGCTGGGTTACAGCACCACGAGGTCACTCTGTAATCTGGAGGATTCAGGCAGCGCACTATTAAAGGGGTTTCAGTGTGTTACCACTGTTTGAGGCAGTAATATGACTGCAATTATTAGAAGTGCGCCTCAGGGTCTCGGGGTAGTCGACATTGTCACTTCGCTACAACGCTGTTTTGACATTAAACCCACTCCGGCTCTCGATCATTGTTCCAGTTGTCCAACACAATTTGTGTCCCTTTCATCTGAAAAATACTCAAGGTCAGAACTTAGACTCACACTGTCTGACTGCTGTTTGTGACTAGGTATTTTGTTTGAATAGGCCTTGTATGAATCCTCAGTTGTTTTGTCTTTTTGTTTATCTCATTTTGGTGGGTTTTTAATATTTGGACGTTGCTCATTTCTAAAGTACGGTTTAAGCTCTTTAGGAAAATAATTTTATCCCTTTCGAGTCCCAGATAAATTATACATGACTCACTTTCAAAGAGCATAGAGAAATTAATAAAGGATTCCGTCTGTTTTATTGGCAAACAGCGCAATATGTTAGAGTGCACTAACAACAAATGCATCTCGGAAATCTTCTGGTAATAGTTTTCCTGGTTGTCATTGGATTCTTGTGTCTTCAAATCACAGAGCAACGTGGTATTTTTCGGATTGACTTTTTTCTACCGAGTTTGATGTTTCTTGACAGGGATGTTTCAGATTGAAGATGGTAGAGGTGCAGGTCAGTTTAAGTTCAGTGTGATATATAACGATGCAGACTGAACTGTCCTGGTGGGGTCTTTTTTTGAGCTTCTTTCATATTTTAAGCCATCATCAGGTTCCTAAAGGGCAATGTCCTGAAAAAAAAAAAAAAGAAAAGGAAAAAAAAGAAACCAAATTCCATTAATTTCAAACAGACTTTTAAATGTAAATCTTCATTTAAATGTAGAGGCTCAGCAATAAATTGTCAATCTAGTTTTTTCATCATTAACAATTTCTGTAGCCCGGTATTGCCAGACCCAACTTCACAGCAGGACCAGAGCCTGGCCACAGTAGTTGCATCCTAATGGGCTTGCACCTCGGGTTAATTGAAACTGTTGGAGCAGCTGTATTTTGTTGGCTGAAACTTACCAAGCTTGAAACGACAGAGACTCTCCCCAAATGTTAGCATAGTGCAACGCCATGTGGGGAATTGAACATTAAATTAATTTTATTCTTAATTCCTCAAAATCTGCTAGCATTGTTTTTAAATAACAATCACAGAATTTTTTTTTTTTTTTTTTTTTTTTTTTTTTTTTAAAGACAGAAAAGAAACTAAATTCCACCAATGTAAAATAGACTTTCAAACATAACTTTTAAACAAACGTTTAGACTCCGCCTTCAATTCCTCGATGTGTGCTGGCATCGCTACAACTGTGCGTGTCGCTTCATTTAGCCCCATTATTCAACGTCATCACACTTGGCCACTCTTAAGTGGTTGCTGTTTGGTCGGCCCTTCAGAGTGTCTGAACAATCCATCATGCAAACATGGTTTCCCGAATATAATCACAGCAAAAACTGAAGCTGTGAACAGTAGGTGGGCGGAGCCAAGCTACAATTTGCACCTTCTTCTCGTGCAGAATATAGTTTTCCTAGTGTGCTCATCAGGTGAGTGGGTGGGTGGGGGCCCGGGGGGGGGAGGGGAGGGGGGTCACCAGTAGCAACAATCCCAGCTATTGTATTGTACACCTACGCTCACTCAGAGGTCACAACGGGGAGACGTTTTCCGCTTTTCTTTGTTCCGAGCTGAAATAAGATCCCTTCTTCAGAAAGCGGAAATAATATCTAACTGTAGCTTTGTTTGAGCTTTTATGAGGCGACAGGTCGGCCCTTCATGTTGAAAGCAGGTGCCAGCGATGTGTCACTGATGCATTCAATTCTGCGCAATAGATGAACGAATCACTTTGAAATGACATTTTATTTGCTGTCTTTTAAATGCAACGCTTAAAGTTCTGCATCAAGTTCTTATTTTGAAATGGGATGTATTTATCAAGGTAAATAAGTAGTAGTTTAAGGCATTATCAGTAGGTCTAGTGAGGTTAGTTTTTTAATTTAACAGCACACTATTAAAGGCTTTGTTTGGCAAATAGAGCATTCAAATGGACAACAGCTTTTGATATGTATTCAAGGTGTTGATACTGAAATTGTATTTTCTCTTTTTTTTTTTTTTTTACAAGCATAGTAAACACGTAGGAGACACACACAAAAAAAAAGCGGCGTGAGCTGACCAACCAGATTTCTTGTGGTCTCTGTGTGGTATCTCCACAGCCCTCATGTGTACTTACATTTATAACTCGGTTCACATGAGCTCTGGAGGCTCTCGCTGCCTCTGCAACCGCCCGACACAAAAGTATAAATCTGTTTCTTCTTTTTCGGCCCGGTCCATCTAACTTTAACTAAACCACGGAGATTATTTTTGTTAGCAGAATTTTTTTTGGGCTACACCGGAGGAGGTCAGTTTGCAGGGAGGAATGTAGCTAGAACTCTGCCTACTTCCAGGATATGGTCTTTTTTTTTTTTTTTTTTTCTTTTGTATTGCATCTTACATGCTCACCCACAATTGGCAAGGGCAACGCTATTCATCCCACAACACCTTGGTGGGTTTTGTAACATCATTCATGTATACTGCATGTATAACTGTTACCTCGCATCTCGGAGATCGGGCAAAATTGTGAGATGTGTTTGTTGTAAACATGTCAGGGAAGCGGCTCCTTTTCCTTTGTCCCGCCTCTTTTGTTGAACATTAAAAAGCAGAGATGTAGGAGCCCATCGCCGAACCCAATCTGTCAAGATGTCCGGAACCTGAGGTTTTGTGAAGTGCGCAGAAGAACACAGAAATCTGCCTCGAGCTCGACTGCTGCTGGTGCACTGCGTTTCGTCCCACCTGTCTCAAAGTGTGGCACACACACTCATATCCGCAGCCCTCGCTGTTGCAGCATCACAGTAGGAGTCGTAGCCGTCGTGAGGGTGCATTTGCGATCACCAGGTAGTTGCAGCCGGCGCGTCTGATATGCTAATGTTTGCGTCCTTTATTAGACGGAGCTTCACTTGTGCGTCTGGATTTATCAGAAAATCAAAATGTTACTGTGCGTGAAAAATCACCATGTTCAGGCTTGTTTCTCGTACGTGGAAACGGTGATGACAGAAATAAAACAACAACCAGATGGTGTCGAGTTTTTTTTTGTGGTTTTTTTTTGTGCCTGTGCTGTAAATGCTGCGGCCTCCCCGAGGCTTTTTTTTTTTCACACTTATCACTTGTCTTATTGCGACACCGCTCCGAAAAACACACGGCAAAGTCTGACTAAATTTAAAAAGATTTATAAATAGTTGAGCAAACTTGTTCTGTCTCATTTTCCTGTCTGACAGGAGCTTAATCAATTTGCCAAACAGGGTGTGTGTGTGTGTGGGGGGGGGGGGGTGTTTCATGTTGCAATCCTATTAGCTCAACCCAAAGACAGTGAGTGCGGGTAAGACTGTGAAATGTTTTTGTTAGTGACTTTGCCATGCCGGTTTACACAGCGCTCGCATCAGAGCATCATAACTCTATCGGTAATCCTATCTTGTTTGCCCTCACATTAATTTGTATTACTGAGGTGGCGAGGAGGCACCCAGTTTTATTCCCTTTGCATTTTCTACATCCAAACTGAATTATTCAGTCTTGCATTCAGTCAATTTCTGACATTTGAGATGTATGGCCCACGTGGGTGTTTTTTTTGGGCAAGGAGTGCAGTTCGATATCCTCAGTCGGCATGAAGATGAATCCAAATATCAGTGTTTGCCTTCAATGCCGTTCCAGTATTGATTCTTTAATGCTGTAAACCTTGACTAATGTCCTCACCCGACGTGTTAGCAAGCGGTGGTCCTCTGCAGCTGCACAGCGGTTCGGCTATCGCTCTTTGTTGTGGCTTGCCGCCTCGTTTTCGCACCACTTCGAAACATCTGAGGACGTTTTCTCTCATCGTTCGTGGCAAAAGGCCCGAGCCGAAGCCCTCTCCGTCTCCCTGCCTCCACTCCACAGCCTGTCAAACCAGATAAGGCAAATTGCTGGTGTCTGCGCCTCAGTCATGTCCTGCTGCCCCTCCTTTCTTTCGTTACAAGTGGATATGCCTCTCTTCTCTCCCCCCCCCCCCCCCGATCTGCAGCTTGTCTCTATCTCGGGTAACATAGCTGATTCTTGAGCACAGCCAGAGTTCAAGATTTCAGTGTCTCTCTGAGTGTACTTACAGTATAGCCACCGAGAGCTTCCCTGCCCACTTTTAGCCTCCATCAGGTTCAAGGGGGTGAGCCGGGGTGGTATCTTCGGAGAATGACACAGTGCAAAGGAGAACAAAGAAGGACAGGGTGCAATTAAGACACACTCCCACTCCTCCCCTACCAGTCTCTGCACTCTCTCTGTGTCACCAAGGTGACATTGCTCAGGGCGCTCCAGTTTTTTTTTTTTTTTTATCAGGTACGGGGCCTCGGCCCTGCATTCATACCATTAATCATCTCGGAAGCTGTGATGTCGAGATTAAAGCCTTTTTTTTTTTTTTTTTTTCCTTTACATGACACAAATTAGCCTCGTATCAAACAAATTATTGCCTTTGTAATAATTCTAAGGGAGGAATCAATTCAGTTTGGGAAGGTCCAGCGAAACATTATCATTTTTTTTTTTTTTGTTTGTTTGTTTGTTTTACTGACAGACAGCTCAAATATTCCTGTAATGACTCCTCTTCTAGTTTTCTATTTTCCACTGTAATTTCTACGATAGAAAATCGCCTCCACGCTGGCTCCACGTCTCATTCGCTGTAATTTGTTTTTGTGTGCACATTTATAGTTTAGATTGTTTTCCGTATCGTTCGGCTATTATTTGGGAAATTCCATGTTGCTCTTACAGTCTAACTGTGTCAGAGTGTTTAGTGCTGTGGCAAATGCAGCGTGACATGTACTTACATTTCATTACGGCCCGTGCGCTTGTCGGATGGAAGATTACTGGGGTGATCTTGGAACTAGAGACAACAGACTTTTTCTTAACACGTCTTTTTATCCCTCACTGTGCCAAAGCGAAACAGGGATTTCTCTCTTTTTTTTTTTTTTTTTTTTTTAGTTACAGACTTCTATCCAAAATCTGAAACCCGCCTCCACACATTCATTTACTAATCAATGAGCAGACACGTCCCTGACGGCTGTTCAGCTGCCATAACTGTGACTTGAAGTCTCCTCTGCAAAATCTGTTGAGAGAGTTTGTTTCAGAAAACTTTGCGAATTTGTCTCATGAAACAAAGTAGCTGGACCTAATTTTCTTTAAGCAAGTTTTGTTTACAGCTTTTTCTAAGTTTGCATCCAAACTCGGAGCAGGGTGAAGTTAGAATATAAAATATTCAAGAGTATATGTTGATGGACTCCAAAAGCCATTTTAGTCCGGGCACTGTAGGAGTCCCCTTCCACAGCCCGGGGGCACCGGATAGTCAGAAGCCAAATTCCCATCAGTGCAGCTCTCCAGCTGAGACGTCACAAGCTTGATCCTCGCAACAACCATCAGCAGTAATGTGTCATGACCAAGTGTCCTTGAGGGGAGGAAGCTGAACCTTAATCTGCTCACTCACTCCAAGTTGGCGGCCAGTCGTGTGTGTGTGTGTGTGTGTGTGTGTGTGTGTGTGTGTGTGTGTGTGTGTGTGTGTGTGTGTGTGTGTGTGTGTGTGTGTGTGTGTGTGCGTGTGCGTGTGCGTGCGTGTGTGTGAAAAATCAAAGTGGAACGGTGTCGATACTAAGTGTGTCGCGATGGTGGAGGGTAGCTGATGATTGATAAGTGTATTTAATCCATCCCATTAGGCTGTCTAATAGCTTATGCTAAGACTTGTGTGTACAGGAAACTGTGATGGACGTGTAAATAGAGAGGACCACAGCAGCTTGCCAAAATGACCTCAGCATTCTTTTTTTTTTTTCGTTCTTTTTTTTTTTTTTTTTCTTTTAAAGCTGAACGTCAGCCAAACTGCTCCGCTGCTGTAGTGCTGCAACTGATCCATGTCCTACACACTGCATTACATCCGCGATATCAGAAAACGTCTTTGTCTTCGCCGAGAATGTTAAGAAGTTATTACACAAACAGACATTAACGTTCCAGTCGGATTACACGGCTTATTTGTTATTTGTAGCTATGTTTTCTGGGTGCTGCGTCAACCTCCCCAGCTCATCAGACTGTATGTTTCATTCAGGGAGCGGACGCATGGATCACGCTTCAATTAAAGTCCCAAGGTCGCGCGTTTGATGGCGTCTCTCACACACACACACACACACACACACACACACACACACACACACTCAAACAGCCTTCCCACGGACCTATTTGTCTTTGTTAGCGGCTCATGTATAATGCTCTCGGATACAAAAGATGGATTGGTCAGATCGTCCTGTCGAGAGTCTCGCCAGACCGTGCCGCAATTTGAATTCGCCCTTCAATCAATTAAATCAATGAAAGGAACTAATCAGAGAGGGGACAAGCGGCGCGGCGGCACGCTTGATTTCACATACATCCAGGGTACCGGCGGCTCGCGGTACAACGCTGTGGGAGAATGACATTATGTGGCCATTCAGTGGTGTCATAGATCCACTAATTAGGACAGAGGCTGTGTGAATTCTCACAAGTTGCTGGATGTGAATAATTAAGTGCTTCCAGCATGCACTTTTTTCCCTTTGATGTGTTTTTCTCCTTTGAAGAGAGTCCCACTATATCAGAATCCCCTAAAAAGCCAGTTTATATCTGCTCCTTGTTAAAATATTAATCTGTAGTGACTCACCAATTTCGGTGAGTCCTCAGTGAAATGTAGGCACCGGTACTAGGGGGAGGTACACGGCACTGTATTTATGTTTACCACCTCTCTGTGACTTGGCGAAAACATGCTCCCTGACAATTTAAAAGAACATTATTTTACATAATATATATTTGTGCTCGGTGGAGGGTTTCCAGGAACCCGCCGAAGCAGTTCTGCAGCGTTGCACAGGTGTTGGGGGTATATCAGTTAAATTAATGGTCAGCAGTGTGCCTGTGTGCAGTCTCTACTCCCTGTACTATTTACATCAAATCATTGTCTGAGCTTTACTCAACAAAATCTAAACCCAAGTCATTTAAACCATAATTTCCCTCACTTTTTTTTTTAATGAAAAACATGTTAGCAGTGTGTCCTGAGGGCAACCTTTAAAGGCCTTTCACATTTCTGAAATAAGACAGAGAGGCTAACGGATCTTGGGTTATGGTTGAGAGAATACATTTTAGAAAAAATATGTAAAATTTCACTGAAATACACTCTGATATCTGTGTGTAAAGTCCGTAACCGGAGACGTGAGGGGTTAGCCCTGCGAAAAATCCTGAAGGCTGGAGACAAAAAACATAGTGGCAAATATCTCTAAAACTTTAAATTTACATTTTTTTTTTAATTAGTTTTATGAGAGTCTGTTTTTGTTCACACAGTTTCTTCCTAGCTCTATTTCAGTACTTACAAAGAGACACATGCGAGTGGCACAGGCGGCAACCAGCGGTGACGTCACCCGTTGGTTTGTGAACGGCCGGTTTGCTAGTTGAGCGGTTTGGAGCCTGTAGTGACCATATTTGAGCGAGCTCGGGGGGAGGGGGGTGGATCTGACTCGATCTGACTGGAAACCCGACGATACTACGTCCTGCCCACCGCAGGCCTGTCAATCAAACAGACACGCCCCCTAAAACCAATAAGCTTTTTGAACCTTATTTTTAAATTAATGACGGGAGTATTTTCAGATGGATGGCCAGAAAACGAATAAGAGGGACTGACTTAAGGTAGCAAAACCAATATAACTCGTGGATGAATTTTATTGACTGAAAATTTTATGAGACTAGTTGAATTGGAGTCTACGGTGCCGGAGCTTTTTTGGAGCCAACCTCCAGTGGTAGCCGGTGGTATCCACACTATTGTTAAAAAATGAATGTTTGTATTTCCATGTTTCCATTTTATCTGGATCTGTTACATATAAATCCGTGGAGACTTCCCCCCCTCACGTGTATCTCCGGAGACTTCCTGGTTAAATAAAGGATAAATAATGAGTCCAGTTATATGCCACCAGTGACAAACACCAATCCTGTTTTCACACCTGCAAATAACCGCTGTTTTTGTTTCTCAGGCATTCTATACAAAGGGAACGGGGAGAACCAGTTCATCTCTCTGCAGCCCCCTGTGATTTCCACCGTGATGGGGAACGGGCGGCGCAGGAGCATCTCCTGTCCCAGCTGTAACGGGCAGGCCCAAGGCAACAAGCTGCTGGCCCCGGTGGCTCTGGCGTGGGGCAACGATGGAAGTCTGTATGTCGGAGATTTCAACTATATCCGCCGCATTTACCCGTCCGGCAACGTCACGAGTATCATGGAGCTCCGGTAAGACTATTTTTGTGTTCCTACGCTTTCATGTTTGAGCTTTTCTGTGCCAAGTTTGAAACTAGAAAGCTGTTTTTAATGTTCATCTGCTCTGTGCTCGTTGAAAATTTGATGTGAAGGGGCGGGA
Organism: Brachyistius frenatus; assembly: GCF_029030835.1. NCBI lineage: Eukaryota > Metazoa > Chordata > Actinopteri > Embiotocidae > Brachyistius > Brachyistius frenatus. The sequence continues at coordinate 1,618,048 of NW_027210637.1, forward strand.
CTACCAGCATTATTTGTGACATCACAAATAGTTTGCACGATCAACAATAATAATGTGGAAACCTGAACAAACATTGAGAATAGACTTTAGACTGAAAAATGAGACACCTTGTGTGCAGCTATAAAAATTTAGAAAAATATTTGCAAATTCATAGATTCTGAAATGTTTAATGAGTGAGAAGGAACAGATGTTATTTTAAAGATTTTTAAAAGATATTTGAGGGGGATTTTTTTTTTTTGGTGGAGGGGGGGGACATTTCAGACACAGTGTTATTCAAAGTAGATTATTTTATAAACATCATAAAAGGTGCAGGGGTCTTTTAAAAAATTACAGCATTTATTATGCAGCTTGTTGTTACTCCTGACCATTCAACAACTTATAGCAATTTCAAGGTTAAAGTTTTTACCTTTTATATGAAAAGATGAATCCATATATTGAATATAAACTCAGGATTTAAGGTCAAAAGAAAATACTTGCATGTTAGTACTCTGTGGTAGTTTTAAAATACAAATTGTAATGCATAGATTTTTATAAAAAAGAGGAAAAGGTAATAGAAACAACAAACAACAAAATCATGCAGCGTACTAAAACTGACCCCAAACCAGAAATATCTCGCGCATCAAACGTCAGCACGGAGAGGGAAACTAAAATGGCACGGTGGACAGACTTTCAGTCACACGCATCGTTCTCCCCTACCCATAGAAATTTGAAATCTTTTGCCTATCCATCTCTATAATTAGGAAAGACATCCTGTCTTCAGCGTGTAATTGGGATGATTTACGCCCACATGCCAATTTGGCTTCTCCCAGCAATGACTCTGATTCGGCCAGTTGGCTTATTTCAAAGTGGCAGATGTTGATTAAATGTACATCGGGCCATCGTCCTCCACGAGACACATACATGACAAACACGGAAACGGCCTCAAAAGGATGTAGGTCACCACGCTGTCGGCAGGTTGTTGTACGTCGAGTGGTTTGTAAAGTTACGATAACGAACGTGGACGTCCGCTGGAAATGTGAAATGAGTGAGTGACTGAAAAATATTCCCATCCACGGCTAGAACCTCGCTAGTTTACCTGCGCAGGCATCGGCCGCTGCAGAGCACCTCTGGTGTTTAGGAAGTGTGTGACGGTATGGATTAGAAGCCGGGCGCCGCTGCAAATAACCATGCATGCTCAGCAACAATTTCCTAGATAAATAATAGTTTAAGAGATGGTTTATGACTCCGAGCAACTGTTTCCCTTTGTTTACGAGAAGAGGACTAAACACTACATCGAGGAGGTGCGTTAGCTTTATTAGATTTAGGCTGACACGATAAAAAAAAATTAAAAAAAACACACACCAAGGAAAATTTCCCTTCACACTAGATGGCAGTTATAAACCAATACAGTAGAAAGAGTGCAAATTTCTTTGCATAATGTACCGTATCTTCATTTCTTGCATGAACAGGAGTAGCTCGGTTTGCTTATTTGCTGTTAGTCTCTTTCAAGCACTCAAAGACCCGAGTCCTTTCAGGTTGTTTTTTTTTTTTGTATGTATTATGCGGAGTATAAATGGGGGTCCCTGAATCTCTTTCAGCTGCTGTTCGCATACAGTCTGTATTTAGACTCTGGCTTCAGTGGTCAGTGTGTTGTAAGTGGCTGAATCAATATTTCGATATGAGTGGTCAGATTGAGAAACACGGCGGTGATGCGGGATGGGGGCCTTTATGAACACAGGAGAACATGTTTTTTTTTTCTTCTCTGTGGGTTGTAACTCTGCCGCGGTGCCACCTCTGACTGTCATTGAATGTGATTTTCTCTCGCGGCTCTGTTGATTCTTCAAGGGGACTACTTTGACTTTTCAGACTTTTAGCCGTTTGTTTTTTTCCTTCACCAAACTCTTGGAGGGAAAATTGTGCTTTTTAGCAATTAATTTTTTTTTGCTCTAGTTTTACTCACTCCTCTTGGTTTCAATGAGAAATAAAAAAATTTAAAAAAAATAAGAAAATACTATAAAGAAATTGTCCGATTGGACAAATGACAAACTTGAAAATGAAAAGTATCCCCTTAAGATGTGTTCATTTCACCTTGATTCTCTTTCCTCTTTTCCTGCTCCCCCTTTCCCCTGTCATAGAAATAAAGACTTTAGACACAGGTAGGTGTCTTATCTTAGTGCATGTTTTTATTGTGTCCTTTCTGCACTTCATCATTTTCATAAACACATGAATAACTCTCCCTTTTACAGTCGTCTTTAGCAACAATGATCACCATGTTTATTGGAGCAAACCGATTATAGCTTGATTACATCTAAACAAGAAGAGGCTGTTAGAATTAGTGCAGTGGGATTATTGACAAAGTGTAAAATAAGTCCTGTCCAGATTAAAAACATTGTTTATAAATACAACAACAACAAAAAAGGGCTGTTCATGTAAGAATGTAGAATTAACACCTGCATATAAAACGTAGTGTAGTCCAATATCAGTGTGCTGCAATAAACAGTATCACTGTGAAGCTTATAATTACATTTGCAGCGATGGTGTTTGGCAGATGTTCCCTTCCGGAGGGGCTTCCACAACTGCTTTGTATTCATGATTAAGACAACGGCTCTGTATCAAGTGAAGATGCACGTTGGTGGCAATTACATCATTCCAGTGATTAACTTGACCGCACGTGCCTGAGGTGCTCCGGAGAGTAAAAAAAAAAAAAAAAAACTGGAGTAACTTTATTAAGCTGGCTGTCAAGGTAATGCCTGCAGTGCGCTGACGGGATCATTGCATACGGCCATGTGAATTTAAAACGTATTTGTCTGCCTCATTTGGTGCTATTTTATTCTTAGTTGAATTCAAATGCGCTTTATTTGTAATTTGAGACGGAATGAGATGGATGCGTGCCATGTCATTTAGAGACGCAACACGACATTTAGTTAATAAGTCATTAGCTTGAGAGAGGGGACGTGACTCGGTTAAAAATAAAATAAAAAAAACCCCGTTGAGCCGACCCCCGAGGTGCTGCAGGGAGCCAGCGGAGGGCAGGCGCTGCGGAGGCGGAGTGACGTGTGAAAGACGGACACCACGAGTGCTGCTGAATTCTGGATCAGTCGGAAGTTTCTGATTGCCTGCAGAACGATGCCAGCTACCCGGGACGTAGTGATTGTTTAATGAGGAGTTGACTCGCACCTGCGCTCGCACCTGGGACAGGTGGGGCAAAAAACGTTCTGAGATGGAGCGGAAGGTTCATGAAACGGGGGAAAAGAAGCCTGACGCGGCCGTCAGGTGGAAGTTTGTTTTATTTCTACCGAAGAGCCGCCGATTTTGTGACCGCAGTTTGTGGTGGTTCTTGAATACCAAACACAATTTCATACCAAGATAATAAAGCCTTACCATTTTCGTACACGCATCTGTTTGAATGTCAGAAGCTTCACAAAGGTAATATTTATTGTATGACTTTCATTGGGTTTTAAAACGCCACACCGGGATCTCATTCATCACGTCCACCCCCTGCAGGTTGACTGTAAAAGAAAGGGTTACTAATGTCCCACTTGTTGCATTCTTTATAGGAACTTGAAAGCAAGCACCTCCGATTTTTGGGGCATTTATTTTGACTCATAATAGCTGTCAAGTTTTATGACTCCATGTTTATCATTTCACAAAGATGTTTCATTGCCACATTTATTTTACCATCACATTATCCACTTTCAATGTCAGCCAGTACTGAGAGGGGTACCATTAAGCTGGAGTGCAACCATGTTTATGACTGCACTGTAGAGCAAGTTATTTTTCACAGTAACTGCCTCTGTTTTTGAGCTCTTTAATGACACTTAAGCACCTGCTATGCATCAGCTCTGCCTTAATTCAATCGTTCTTAAATATCAACCGTGAGCGTCACGCAAATAAGCAGAATCAGATGTTGTTTGTTAAGGCGAGCCAGTCATTTGTGTAATTTCCAAAGGGTTCCCCCCCACCTGGGAGAGACAATACATTAAATGATTCTGGCACACACAGGTTTGTCATTTATGTTTTGTAAACTGGAACCCCTCTGCAGTGGTTTCATGTTAAATCTTTTTGTTCGACTTCCATCTTTTCAACCGTCTCTGTTTCCCACTTTTTCTGCTATAGAAATTCTTCACACAGTTTTTCACAGCATTACAAATAGCCATTAATCCCTTCCTCACTTCATTATCCATGTACATGACAATGTTGTTACTAATTCTGAGTTGATAATAGGGTCTGTATTTTAAGCAGGAACTGGTACACTTCATTAGCAATGTATGGTGTGTGTTTTAGAAAATGACACTCTTAATGGCAGCATTAATACTTAGAACAGAACCTGACTGAACGTTGGTGTTAACTTCTTCACTTTACACGTAATTTAAAACCTGTTTCGAATGTAATAAATTGGGAAAATCAGGATTTGGAGGTAGTTTAGGGCATTTTACAGAGATTGATGCATTGGATTGAATTTTAGAGGTAAATTAGTTCCATTTAAGAACAATCAGTATGCGCTGTAAGAAAAAAGGCTTTTGAAGAAAAAACGCTGTCTGCAATAATAGTATGTAACCGAGTTATCGTTGTAACCGTAGCAACAACCCGGCGCACCGGTACTTCCTGGCGACCGATCCAGTAACCGGCCAGCTGTTCGTGTCGGACACGAACTCCCGGAGGATCTACCGACCTAAAACCTTAACGGGCACCAAGGATCTGCAGTCGAACGCCGAGGTGGTCGCAGGAACCGGTGAACACTGTCTGCCCTTTGACGAGAACCACTGCGGCGATGGAGGCAAAGCTCCGGAGGCCTCGCTCACCGGACCCAAAGGTATCATTTACAACTAATGACGGTGTTGCACTCAAATTGAGGGGCGGCACACGGGAGTGCCAACTGCCAGATTTACATTTACGCCTGCGTTGGGCTCCGTGCCAGCTACTGCCCCGCTGATTTTAATGAATGAATTCCGGTTGTGGCCCATGTGTTGAAAGTAGAAGTAAGCTGGACTGTCAATTAAGCAGAAAACACAGACTCTTTGTAAATTAAGGCTGTGCGCTGCTGCTCCCAATCAAAAAAAAAAAAGTTGTGGTTTTTACCCCCAAAAACAGAATGCATAAGTGATTTTTGCATATTTGCATAAATCCTTTAAAAGTATTACTCGTTTCTTGGAGATTGTTGCTTCCCAAACAGCTCTTGTGAAAGTAAAGTCTCCGGGCCTTTTTTTTTCAAGATGAAAGTCAAACCTAACCACGAGTGGAGACCCGCTGCGCACAACCTGTTGCCCACATTCAAATAGCACATGGACGTTCGTGTCGTTTGTGGCGTGATTGCTCACTTTCCATAAATTCTTCTGGAAGAAAAGGGCAGGATGAATTGTTTTGCACTAGTTGATGCCCACTCTGAATGCCAACTGCAATAGCTCAGCTTCAGCTGGGAGATAAAGGCTCGAGCGAAGGGAATCTGAGGGAGCAACTCTAATGATGGAGTGGGTGGAAGCCGAGACCAGAGAAGAAACAGCAGATGGTTCCTCTTTTTTTTTTTTTTTTTTTTTTACTCCTTCTCAGACATTTGCTGAACTATGCTCAAATGTGACACTTTTCATCTGTCTGAGAATCTCAGACTGTCAAATAGCCAGCTCGCAAGGATTCACCGTGGGCTCCCTCGGCTCGTCAATGTTTTAGCAGAAAGCAATCTTGCGGAGACCTAGCCACAGGTCAAACCAAACCACTCACCTTCCGTGGAAGCTTTTAAAGACTTCATTGAAGAAGAAGAAGAAAAGAAAAAAAAGTTACAGCATATATTCGGAACATTTTTATTGTCTCAAAAAACTCACAAGCAATCATCCGCTACACGTTCCTGACATCAGCAGCTCTCGGTCTGCATCCAAAACCGCAGAATGTTCAAACCAAATGTGGCGAATGAAAAACAGTCTCCCTGCATGTGAGGTATGAATGAATTCCCATAGGTGCTGGTCTCTATTAAGCAGCACGGTGACACGGAGAGTGATGTGGAGGCTGGCACGGCCCGTTAATGTATTTTCCCAGTTTGGGACAAATGGTTATTGCAACTCCACGCTGGCTTTGGCGGCTGCGTACAACTCTGAGCTGACACTCAATCACTGAGACAATTTAGTCCACAGTTGTCACCAAGGCAACTGCCTGTCTTTCACCTCTTCCATCTGAGACTGTCCAAAGCTGTCATTTTCACTCCCTCGCTTATTTATTCCTCAAATGGTGTTCAGATTGTTGATGATTGCCGTTGTCAAAAAAATCTTCTCAGAGAACCACTTATTGACACCCCCACCTTTCAGAGGTTCTTTTTTAAGACGTGAGGGGGGAGGGGGGGAGGCGAGTGCATATACACCGTATGAATACAGCCTTTCCCACTTCTGCCTAAGAAATTATTTAATACCAGAAAAGCAGCCTGTGAATTATTGATGGATGTGCTTTTTGCAGTGACCTGAATAATGGGAAGGCAAGCTTGACACATGTATCCATCGTGTTCTGTCCACTGAGTCATGCAAGCAGAGATGCAGCATATCTACAATGTTTTCCTTGTTATCAGAAGCTTCTTCTTTTTGCTTTTTTTTTTTTTTTCTCTCTTCCCCTTCCCCTCTCCCCCACTCCCCGCCTCACACTCTTTACCTGGTTTCAACAGGCATCGCCGTGGACAAGAAAGGGCTGATCTATTTCGTCGACGGCACCACCATCAGAAAGGTGGACCAGAACGGCATCATCTCCACTTTCCTGGGTTCCAACGACCTGACGTCGGCTCGCCCTCTGACCTGCGACAACAGCATGGACGTCAATCAGGTGACCGAAACACACCGAGCAGTTTGTTGAACCGACCAGCGCGCCCTCGCAAGAGTGTGCCACAGTGCCACCTTGTGCTCCCACCCCCTCTAACCCTCTCTCAGCTCGGTCACTCATCATTGACATGCAGTGTTGTACAACAGGCACGGTGTAATATGTAGTGTTGTATCTCACACACACACACACACACACACACACACACACACACACACACACACACACACACACACACACACACACACACACACACACACACACACCAATATAAGCTACCAGTATTTGCAGTTACACGCCGCCTAATAAATGGTTTTCAAGAGAGAGCAACGCATTTGGAGGACTTTTTAATTTCACCTCACCGTCTATATTATTATATTAAGAGTCCCCAAACTCTTGGGTAAAAGAGCTTTTTTTTTTGCACGCTGCTCGCTCTGCCTGGAACCTTCTGCAATTAAATTTGAAATTACAGAAAACTGGTCCCTTTCAAGGAATTTAAATCGTTGCTGCGGAAGCTGTATTTTCTCTTCTGGCTGATAATGTTTGGTGGTGCAGCATATTTGTATGTGGATGTTTCTTAATGCAATTCATTTATATTTTGCTTTTTTTTTAAATTTATTTTGCAGTTTTACTTATTTTTGCTGCTGGTTTTGAATCGCCCTGTATTTAGTGACTTTTTTTTTTTTTCCACGGATGTGATCTTTGAATTTATTCTCAGTGGCAAACTTTTTAGTTTCTAATACATTTTTTGTTAGACTCTGATCTTCTGAGCTCTTTTATGTCATCTGCTTGATGTTGTTAGTCTGTAGTTGTTGTTGTTGTTGTTGCCGCCCGTTTAGGCTCGGACACTTTTGAAAGGATACTTTTTAATCTTGATGCAAATTTTCTGGTTAAATAAATATTAAATTAAAAAGAGACATTTCATGTATTTATCCAAGGAAACGGACACATTAGTGGAATAAGCCTGAATTCCTAGGACACTAACATAAGAAGGTGCATTGCGAAAACACAATGGAGGTGAAGAAATTACATTTTTGTGTCTATGTGTTGCTCTCAACTCAACAAAAGCGGAGCATTTTCTCTAAAAGCACAAGAAGAAAATATGTGCTTGGAGGAAGGATGGGATTTTGTTGGAAGTGGAGACATGAAGTGTTTGTTGAAGAGATGAGTTTTCAGGTCACGGCAGATGATATGGAGGGAAGAATAATTACTCAGTTTTAGGGGCTTGTTTTGGTGTGGCTGGAGCTGAATTAGTGTTCCACTAGAAATTCTCAGGATCGGGGACACTTACACCATACATGATAATGAAGCTGCAATCGGTGGCGGGCTGGCTGCACATAAAACATTTTCTTTGGCAGGACCCGAAGATGGCCGGCTTTGTCCAACACAATTTTCTATTTACCTGTGAATGAGGTGATGTGAAAGCAGCGCCCTGCCCTTACGCAATAGCTTGAAGAATTACAATATCATGTCCCTTTTTTCCAAACTAGAAAGTGCAGCTTTTACTGTGTTTAAACATTAATTTTCCTCCTCATTGCACTCCATTAGAGTTTTGAGATCTTACTTAAGGCAAAAAAACAAAAAAAACAAAGGCTTTTATCGTATGAAAATTCATGCGTTCAACACCATCTCCTCTCCCCTGCTTTTGCAGAAAAGTGAATTTTAAAGTGGAGTCGCTGTTGAGAATGAAATTGCCGCAAGATCAGGTTCTTCCACCTCTCGCGTGTGAGCGCCAGACAAAAGTGTTTTTTGTTGTTGTTTTTAACTAACTAATTTACATTTTAATTAGATTTCTAATGTTATAATGCAGATCAGCTTTCAAAAAGAGAGAGCACAAAGCTACAAAACAAAACACTACGGAAGTAGATAGAAAGGACCGCAAGAGTAAAAAAAAAACAAATCACCCCGACAGCAGATAATCGCAAATTGTGTCCTATTGAGAGGTTAGATAATAGAAATGCATCAACAGGAAGAAGAGCTCGGGAGAAAATGAAGATTTTTTTTTTATTATTATTATTTATGTAAACAGAACAGAGAGCAAATCGTGTGTGGGTGGTGAACATGAAGGAGGTGAACATAAGAGAACATGTAGACAAAGGATTAAGCTTGTCACTTTTTTGCTAATTATGAAGTCATTTAGTGCGCGCCAATAAAGACACGGGTTTTGGCGAGACCGTGTGATCCTCAGGCATCCTGAGCTAAGCGAGCTGGCTCGACGCAGTTTAACTAGTGGCAGCTTGAAAGACAGCGTGTTTACTTATTAATCACCCCGTGGAAAAGCACAATTTAGGAGTGTTTTGACAGTTTTAATGACACGGTTGTTGAAGGCCAGGCCACTCATTTGTGCGTTTACAAATACGCTTTTTATTCAATGACATATTTCTGACAAGCAGACCGGAATGATTGGCCAGGGTTATATTTTTGGATTGTAATACGTACTTACACATTTTCCTGAGACATGGTTAATACTGCGTTTACCTTCAACGATATATATATATATATATATATATATTTTTTTTTTTTTTTTTTTTAAATCTAATAACAATTCCAATCATGGAAATTTGGGATGTATTTAAACTGAATCTATAATAACTCTGTTTAAGGGGCCAGTAGTCTCTCTCAGACTTGCCTGTCAGATGTTCGAATAGCTTCAGAAAATGCCCTTCCCCCCACACGTTTCAGACGTTGGATGAGGGACTGCTGTCTTTAATACATTTCTCTAACTTTCTGAAACCGACAATCCCCCTCCAGTCACAGTGAGCTGTGAGAAAGTGAGAAGTGAAGCCGGGGTTTGTACTTCTCTTCAGCTCTATTTTCATTCTTGATGCAATAATTTCTATCACTTTTCATGTGAACAACAGAGATTCGAGATTCTTTCATTTGGCAATGTCAGTATTCACTGACTAGGAATTTGTATGGCTCTCAGCCACCTCCGACAGACACTGGGAAAAAAACAAAAAAAAAAAAAAACGTTTATGTACAGTACAATAGAAAAATAATAATAAGGGAGAAGAGTGTTACACTACAAATGTACCCATATTTAAACAACACTGTAATAGTGTTAATGGCCGGCTTGTCATTGGTTTGCACTAATCTACTGGTGTTCTGTTTTTCAGGTTATTTTGGAGTGGCCCACAGACCTAGCAATCAGCCCCATGGACAACTCACTGTATGTCCTGGACAACAACATAGTCCTGCGCATCACGGAGAACGGTCAAGTGAGCATCGCTGCTGGCCGACCCATCCACTGCCCACTGGCTGGACTGGAGCGCGGAGTGGCCGGTGGTCAAAGGGCACAGTTAACCCCTCTAGAATCCGCTGTGTCCATCGCCATATCTTACCACGGTGCCATCTACATAGCGGAGACAGATGAGAGAAAGATGAGCCGGATCCGGAAGGTTTCTGTGGATGGCGAGATAACGCATTTGGCCGGGTCTCCCTCCGACTGCGACTGCAAGAACGATGCCAACTGTGACTGTTACCAGACAGGGGACGGCTATGCCAAAGATGCAAGGCTCAATGCTCCATCTTCTTTGGTGGCAGCTCCAGATGGAACTCTCTACGTGGCAGACCTGGGCAACATCCGCATCCGGGCCATCTCTAGAAACGGGCCAACTTTCAGTGCCAATACGTACGAGGTGGCTTCCCCTGATGCCCAGGAGCTGTATATGTTCGATAGCAACGGTACCCACCAACACACGGCCAGCTTGTTGACCGGGGACTTGAAATTCACCTTCAGCTACAACACAGAGAATGACATCACCGCCGTCACCGACAGCAGCGGCAACACGCTGAGAATCCGCCGAGATCCTAATCGCATGCCGGTGCGGATCGTCGCCCCTGACAACCAAGTGATCTGGCTGACCATGGGCACCAACGGCGGACTGAAAACTCTCACAGCGCAGGGTCAGGAGCTGGTGCTTCTTACCTACCACGGAAATAATGGCCTGCTGGCGACGAAGACATCAGAGATCGGCTGGACAACTTTCTACGAGTAAGTGTGATCGAGATTGGCAAGATTCTTCTGTGGAAATCTTTATATGATTCGCCAAAATCAGATGGATTTAGGTTGCAATTCATTTAGGTTATCCTAATCTGGAGAAAAGCCCATAGTACAAATTAAAACAGACCTCCTACTTTCTGCATACAAACCGTGTAAACAAATGTGGTTTGCGCTCTGGAAGACGATGTTATGTCTAGGAATAAAAATAGTATTCCTTGCTTCTCAGGGAGGCGACTGGAGGATTACAGTCTTACAGTTGACACAGTTATTAAACAAAATGTTGCTCCCCACCTATTACTGCAATAATATTTGTCTTTTTTTTATTTTTATTAATTCTTAACTAAAAAAAAAACATGAGGTACAAAGACAGAAGTGTTTGCTACATGTGTCCTACTCGTCTCACAGCTCTGTACAAGTTTACTCTATAATTGGTACCCATCCTTACCTGCACACTGCTTTAGGGTGCACATTTAATTGAAACCTAATTATAAAATTTGCCTGAGCTCTTTGAAATAGCCTAGTTACACTTGTATTAACTCTGTTTCTATATAAAGTATGTTACATTTCTCTCCTTGTCTTCGATAGCGGTGTAGGTGGCAGAAGTGTTGATTACAACAGCCCGTTGTGTTATTATATACATAGTATATACATATATTGAATGAGTAAAGTTAAACTAAATGAACAACCATAGTTCAATATAATAAGCCACCCAGACCTTCTATCATAACCTCACTTTGTTTTTGTGGAGTGACGTCTCGGCGATTGAATTTTTCTCCCTCGTGTAATTCGCTGTCGTGTCACATTATGCCATAAATGACATCCTCAACACAACTAAAAAAAAAAAAAAGCAAAGCATTCAGTTGAGATTATAATGACACATCAATCATCCAAATAATTGAATTAATTACAAGTCTGTGTTATATTTTCTTTTATAGGAAACTGATAGCTGATGAGATGTGTCACTCTCCCATATTAAATATTTGGATTGGTTTACACAGACAACCTTTCACTTATGCTCGGGAAATTGAACGTAGACAACAACAAAAAAAGACAAATGTGACATTTTAATTGCAAGAAAGTCGATGGTCTCGCTCAACAAGTATAAAAGAGCAGATAATTGAATGCACTGTGACACAGGGAGCTCGCATACATATCAATGCTTTGTCATTTGATGTTCTTTTTGTCAAACAGCTATGACAGCGAAGGGCGGCTGATGAATGTGACGTTCCCCACTGGAATGGTGAATAACTTGTACACAGACATTTACAGCGCTTTGACGGTGGACATCGAAAGCTCCATGACGGAGGAGGAGATCAGCATCACAACGAATACCTCAACCATCCGTGCCTTCTACACTCTGGCTCAGGGTAAGGCCTCCGCTGCTCGTCTTTCCCCGCCGACTCCGGCAGCTATTTTCGTAAGCGGTTATTTGTCATTCTTTCAAGGGTCGGCCGGGCAATGTTGAGTAAGCTTAAGTCGTGTATCAACGACAACTCCGAAGAACTGACAGACGACAGTGTAAATGATTACTCTCTCGGTGTGTGGGCTTGAGTGTCAGGGAGACGCATCAACCTTGTAACTAATTGGTTTCTACTCTCTGCCAGAGCCAGATGGTCCAGTTATTTCAGCGCATCATTCATGTGCATTGTTTTTATTTGAAAATTGTCTAATTTGATATACCGAGGACTTTAAAGCATAATTACATACAACCAATAATCAACCCCGGAGACAGTCGATAACATCAGCTACGGTGTGAAATTGCCTTTCCCCCACCCCCTTGTTCTAACTTTTGCTTCTCTGTTTACCGTCAACAGACCAGTGTAGAAGTAGCTATCAAGTGGGCTTCGACAACTCGCTGAGGATTACCTATGCCAACGGGATGGACACCCACTACCAGACAGAGCCCCACATCCTGGCAGGCGCTGCCAACCCGACTGTAGCCAGACGCAACATGAGCTTGCCAGGAGAGAGTGGGCAAAACTTGGTGGAGTGGCGCTTCCGCAAAGAACAAGCCAGAGGGAAAGTTATTGTGTTTGGACGCAAGCTCAGGGTATGTCCTCTTTTCTTTGTGGCAAATGACGAGTGGCACATACACACAAAGTGGGTATTTTAATGGCCTTTTTCTTTTTTTCTTTTTTTTTTACCTCGGAGAATGACAGAGAGAAAAAGGCAATATTAGAGCCGGGATTCAATTCAATAATCCAACCAAGTTACATGTGCAAATGATCTGTCTAAAAAAAAAAGGACGTGATGTCATATCTCTGGCTGTGTCACTGTCCTTATTATAACCTTAATTTTTCTGCACCTCTTGTCTTCCGTTGTAATTTATGAGCTACAACGTTTGTCTTCATATCGAGGGTTATCAATATTCTAGTAGGGTAAAGTGCACCTCTTCATATTTCACCATCCTGGAATCTGACATAGATTTATGATACTTCATGAACTTAATTTGGGTGGTTAATTTTCCTCACAGTAATTTTTTTTTTTTTTTGCCTCAACTAAATTTCAGTGGGTGTGATTTAAGTGTACCTGAACAATTGCCAAAGTGTCATAGTTTAATGAGCCCCGCGAAGGGGGCGTTAATCTCTGTGACAACGGTAGTGAAAATCTCTGTGAATACTGTTTAAAAGAGTCATCCAGACGAAGAACAGCGACATCACAGCCAAATAATTTCCTCTTGAAATTGTACCATTGTGTCATTTTTGAATACCGTCCACTCACCAGAAGAAGGAGTAGTTGTAATTTGTTTGTCGAAGCCATTCTTAAATCGAGTCTTTCCCACAGGTGAACGGACGGAACATCCTTTCCGTCGACTACGATCGCACCCTGAGGACGGAGAAGATTTATGACGACCACAGGAAGTTCCTCCTAAAGATTATATACGACACCGCGGGCCACCCGGTCCTCTGGGTGCCCAGCAGTAAGCTACTGCCGGTTAATGTGAGCCGCACGAGCAGCGGGCAAATCAGCGCCCTGCAGAGAGGTCCCACCACTGAGAGGCTGGAGTACGATGGCCAAGGCCGCCTGATTTCCAGGGTGTTTGCAGATGGGAAGATATGGAGCTACACCTACCTGGAGCAGGTGAGAAAATAACTCGGCCAGAAGAAGTCATTTGTACGATATAGTGTACAGCGGGGCTAGATTTTTATCGCCGCAGGGTGAATCAAGACCTTCTAATGTCACCGTGGCAGAGGTCACCCTAAAATAGGCTTATTTTGCAATAATCACCAGCTGCAGTTCGCCAAGTACCTCTGCACGCAGTGATCATTGCGAGTCGCTAACTGCAAATTTATGAGCATCATTTACAAGCTTTAACGCGTGAAAAAAAAAAAAGTCCAGTGGGTTTCCTTCGACGGCGGTATCTGAGGCTACCATCTATAATTTATAGCTCTACCCAATCATCAAAATTCTGGTGAAAACTGAAAGGGTATAACTGATATTTAAAAAAAAAAAAATTAAAAAAAAAGAAGCAATGTGGTTTACCCAACTGCATTCCAGCAGTATGTCAGAGTTAACAAAGGAAATGAGGCCCCACAATAATTTGAAGTTAGTCGGCTTGGCGACCATCACTGCCTTAAAATTATATTTTTTTATCAGAGATTTTGTATCTGTGTAAGTTGACCAATATAAAACTATAAAAACTGCCGAAAAAAAGATGTTTGGGGATCATTTATAAATTATTCTGTTGTTTTTTTTGTTTTGTTTTTTATTCATAGTTATTTAAAATTATAACATTCAGTTAAGTTCAGTGTTGTAATGCACCGATGTCATTTTTAAAGATAAGAAGATTATCATGAATCTGTAAAATATCCTGCATCCATCCTAATATCTTTGTCACAAATGTTTAATAACCACATTTTGGTGGATATATCAGAATTTTCTTATTTTATAAAAGCAGTATTAGTGTTAGTAGTTCTGTAAAAGAACAGTATGCTCTTTATTATCACTCTCTGTCCTTCCACGGGACTGTAGATACAAAAGAGCTTTGAGCTAACATTTCTGTTTAATGTTGTTCGTGGTCTCTAGTTGTAACAAAGCAAGTAATTAAATAAAAAGTTAAATTGCTGAAACCTACACAGACCAGACACTTCACACCTAACTGTTTCCACCAGCAAAGATTACAGTCGCGTTGCTTGGCAATTTATAAAATCCTGGGAGAGTTCATTTTTCACATATTTAATGACTGTGTTTACTCAGTTGGTAAAAAAAAAATATGGTGCTTTCTACCTGCCAGACTAAAAACATTCAAATGTTTAGGGAAATGGTTCGGTATGTAGTTCAGGAGCTTTAGAGTATCTTTTGGAAAATATAGCAACGTACCACCATGCTCAATGATAAAGAATACAGGACGGCTGAATTCCACGTTAAGGAGTATGTTATGGCGCTGGTATACTTTGCAAAAATGAAAAGGGGGTCTTATCAATTAACAATTTGATCAGAAGTCTTACAGTGCTTCGGATCTCTGCATTCTGCTGTCACAACATCTCAAACAACAAAAGAGCGACTCTCTGCTGTAACACTACACATAAATAGTCTGTAGTTGTTTTTTTTGGAGTGTTTTTGAGATTGCACGGAGACGCCTCGCCACAAAAACATGCAGAGATTTCCTCAGCCACTCCTGGCTGCATCCTTTCATTGCGTGACCTGGAAGAGGCCACGTCAACACTCTGACATAAGTAACACGGGGGGCTCTGGGAGCACGGTGAACCTCAATGTAGTCACGGATGACTGGGCATGACATTTTAACAGAAAGGGTGGTAAACCTTTGGAAGACAGACCACACTCCAGACTGCATATACTGTAAATTAATCAAAGGAGCATCTCTGGCTGAGTTGAAAGTAAAGTTTGCTTGTCGTACATGTATATGCTGACTGGACTAGACTATCATTGAGAGTTAAAAAGATAAACTGTCTTCGGGTTAATGTTCTCGGCAGAAGCTCTTCGGAGTTTTTAACATATATATTATTCAATAATCTTTTCTGCATCTTCAGCATGAACACTTTAGACAATAGTCAGTACAATTGGTAGCTGCTGTCTCACAACAGTGATCGTTAACACTGCCGTCTACATTTTTTATTCACCCTGTTTCTCCTTATTTCAAAGCAGGAGGCTTCCGCCTGCACACACCCTGCCTTCCATATATATTATATATGTAGGAAAATTACGCAACTCTTCAAAAAAAAAAAAAAAAAAAAAAAACCACCTTCTGTTTTGTTCTTTTCCCCGCAGTCCATGGTTCTGCTGCTTCACAGTCAACGGCAGTACATATTTGATTTCGACTCTCTGGACCGACTTTCTGCTGTCACCATGCCAAGCGTAGCCCGCTACACCATGCAGACCATCCGCTCAGTGGGTTACTACAGGAACCTTTATCACCCCCCCGAGAGCAACGCCTCAGTAGCCGTGGACTACAGCGAAGACGGCCTCCTGCTGCGGGTAGCTCACCTCGGCACGGGCCGGAGAGTCCTGTACAGGTACCGGCGGCAAAACAAACTGTCGGAGATCCTGTACGACAGCACGAGGGTCAGCTTCACTTACGACGAGACGGCCGGTGTGCTGAAGACCGTCAACCTGCAGAACGAGGGTTTCATCTGCTCCATTCGTTATCGCCAGGTGGGGCCCCTGGTCGACCGGCAGATTTTCCGCTTCAGCGAGGACGGCATGGTCAACGCGCGCTTCGATTACACTTACGACAGCAGCCTGCGCGTCACCAGTGTGCAGGGCGTCATCAACGAGACGCCGCTACCCATCGACCTGTACCAGTTCGACGACATCTCGGGGAAGGTGGAGCAGTTTGGAAAGTTTGGGGTGATCTACTACGACATAAATCAGATCATATCCACGGCGGTCATGACCTACACCAAGCACTTCGACGCACACGGACGCATCAAGGAGATCCAGTACGAGATATTTCGTTCGCTCATGTACTGGATTACCTTCCAATACGACGACGTGGGCAGAGTCACCAGGCGAGAGATCAAGATCGGCCCCTTCGCCAACACCACCAAGTACAGCTACGAGTACGACGTAGACGGCCAGCTCCAGACCGTGTACTTAAACGAAAAGGTGATGTGGCGCTATACGTATGACCTCAACGGAAATCTGCACCTGCTGAATGCGGGAAACAGCGCCAGGCTTCTGCCTCTGCGTTACGACTTGAGAGACCGCATCACCCGCCTCGGAGATATCCAGTACCGAATGGACGAAGACGGTTTCCTGCGTCAGAGGGGAGCGGAAATCTTCGAGTACAACTCCAAAGGACTTTTGGTGCGGGTCTACAGCAAGAGCAGCGGCTGGACGATTCAGTACCGTTACGATGGGCTCGCCCGCAGAGTGTCCACCAAGACCAGCTTGGGCCAACACCTGCAGTACTTCTACGCGGACCTGAGCTACCCGGCGCGGATAACGCACGTCTACAACCATTCCAGCTCGGAGATCACCTCGTTCTACTACGACCTCCAAGGCCACCTGTTCGCCATGGAGATCAGCAGCGGGGAGGAGTTCTACATCGCTTGCGACAACACCGGCACACCTCTGGCTGTCTTCACCAGCAACGGCCTCCTGGTCAAGCAGCTGCAGTACACGGCGTACGGCGAGATCTACTTTGACTCGAACCCAGACTTCCAGCTGGTGCTCGGGTTTCACGGGGGACTGTACGACCCCCTGACCAAACTGCTGCACTTCGGGGAGCAGGATTACGATATCATGTCGGGAAGGTGGACCCTTCCAGATGTCTCCACCTGGAAAAAAGTTGGCATAGAGCCAGCTCCTTTTAATTTGTACATGTTCAGAAACAACAACCCTATCAGCAAAGTACACGAAGTGAGAGAATATGTTGCAGGTAAGAGATTCTGCAGTCGAAGCTGCTCGTGCTGATTGTTTTCATTTGTAATAATTACTTTCATGATTAACTTTTCTGCAGGGAATTTTTTTCCATAAGGCTCAGAAAATGCTCATTATAATTTCTCATATTTTTTCATAGTCAATCTCTAACCCTGAGTTATCTAATCACCACCCACAGAAAGCAGGAACAAGCAAATGTTTGGCTGTTTTGCTTGCAAAATCTTTAGTTGTCGGTCAATTTTACGTCTAATTACTAAATAAATCAATGATTATCGTTGATTATTTTAGCAAATTTAGGTTAATAGTATCTGGACTTGCATTTACTCTGCAGTTTTTTAAGCACCGAAGGAACAAGTTTCAAAAGTGTCACTAATGTATGTGTAAAACACACATCTCAAATAAGCGATTTAGCTCAATAAAAAAAAAAATTAAAAAAAGAGAGAACGTATAAAGGTCTTGAAGTTATAACTTTGAACTTGGTCTTTATTTCCTTACAATTCCTTTTTTCAGATGTAAACAGCTGGCTTGTAACCTTTGGCTTTCACCTTCACAACACCATTCCCGGGTTTCCGGTCCCAAAGTTCGACTTAAGCATGCCATCCTATGAACTGAGGAAGAGTCAGCTGTGGGATGATCTGCCGGTGGGTAAAATCTATATTTGTCATACATACTGAATGCATGAGCAAAAAAAAAAAAAAAAAAAGTCTTAAGTTGTGTGAGTACATAAGGACCAGACAGACTATAAAAGAAAATAACGTATTTTTTTTCTCTGTTGTTTTCGTCTTACATCAGTATTTTGAAACTGCCATAACTTAATTGGACTGCAGTGTATTTCATAGAATATCAATTTTAATTGGGAAAATATTTGCATAATAATAATAAACGCATAATAAGGGAAACTCTGTCTTGTTTCAGTTAGCAGCTGAACAGATTTTACGGCTGTCTAATTTATATGCAATATTTTGGTGTTGCTACTTCTATCTTTTGATGCTATTTATGCTACGTTTCTTTGGTGTGCAGCCTTAACAGAAAAAAAGTGTTTGCTGTAATATTGTCGTGGGGGATTTATCTACTTTTGGCTTGAGAACACATCTTGAAAACACCATTATCTTGGACGGGGATGAGAAACTCTCTGAAGCAGAGCAGTAGCTGGTTCTAAATGGCCTGGAGAGTCAGGTTCTGCCATGTTCAGGCGTTAACGTTTCACTGCACTTTTCCTACAGTCTATCTCTGGGGTCCAGCAGGAAGTAACCAGACAAGCACACTCTCTCTTGTCATTCGAGCGGCTGCCGGAGGTCCATCTTAGTCGAGGTCGCAGAGGTGAAAAGTCTTGGCTGTGGTTCTCGGCTGCGATGTCTCCTATCGGAAGGGCCGTTATGTTTGCCATCTACAAGGGCAGCGTGCACACTCACACGCTCAACGTCGCCAGTGAGGACTGTATCAAGGTTGCTACCATCCTCAACAATGCTTTCTACCTGGAAGACCTCCATTTCACCATAGAAGGGCGGGACACGCACTACTTCGTCAAGCCGGGCCTCCCGGATGCCGACCTTGCCGCGTTGCACCTCACCAGTGGACACAAGACTCTGGAGAACGGCGTCAACGTGACGGTTTCCCAGTCCACCACAGTCATGGATAGTCGGACTCGGCGTTTCGCAGATGTGGAGATTCGTGCCGGTGCTCTCGCTTTCCATATCCGCTACGGGTCCACGGTGGACGAGGAGAAAGCGCGGGTTGTCGAGCTGGCACGTCAGCGCGCCCTGGCGGGTGCGTGGGCCCGGGAGCAGCAGCGGGTGCGAGATGGCGAGGAAGGGGTTCGCCCCTGGACAGAAGGAGAGAAGAGGCAGCTTCTGAGTAGTGGGAAAGTTTTGGGCTATGACGGGTACTATGTGCTGTCCATCGAGCAGTACCCAGAATTAGCGGATAGCACGAATAATATCCACTTTCTTCGGCAAAGTGAAATTGGGAAAAGGTAACAATACGAGGTGCATTTTCTGCCAAAGAGACTTTGTCTTTGGTGGAGACGTACGAGTGGACAAAACGAAAAGCAGCTGTAATCTAAAGTTGCTGATATGTACCCTGAGTGTCAATGTGTTTTTGTAAAAAAAAAAAAACTAATTTAAACATCGTAAAAAAAAAATTGAAAAAAATTTGAAAAAAAAAAATTGAAGTGGTCAAAAGCAATGCTGTGCATTGTGACCGACAGACTACAGAGTAAATGTACAACTACACCAAGCCTTAACATGGCAATTACAGGTCAGTTCCTCTGTAGCACAAGCCTTTTCGACTCTGGACTCTGAAGCAGAGGAATCGTTGTGTTTGAAGAAACAGTGAGCTAATTTAGGTGTTTTATGTTTTGTTTTTTTTATGTTTTATTTCATCCAGAAACGTTTGGCTCAACAGAGTATTATAAGAGCAAAGGAAATGTTTACATTATGCATATCTGCACTTCTGTAGAAGTACCAGGCTCATGGATTCACAGACCTAGAGTGAGCAGTGTCCTTGAGCAAACATTTCTTTTTCAAAATCAGAGACTTCTGATGTTAGAAATATCCTCACCAAACAACCACTACGTATACCAGATTTAGCACTGTAAACATCAAAATGTCTTATTCTCCTTGAGATGCTTTTAAATGGAAAAAAGAAACATGTTTAAATACCCAATATTCATTGTGGAAAAAAAAAAAAAAAAAAAAAAGGACAGCAAAGGTATGAAGAACTCTGTCGGGCGGGGGACAAGGCACAGCTGTGTCTTGGACACGGGGACACCATGTTTTGTAAATTATGCAAGAGTTTTATGGCTTTTTTTAAGAAACTGAATAAATGTCTGTACTAGTCATTAACAGTAATTTATGTTGTGTTTATACATGAATAAAGTCAAGCTGATTTTGATTTGTTCTTTTTATTTTATGTGACTTTTCAGAATGGATTCCTTTTTTTGTGTTTTGTTTGTTTTTAAGCTGCGTTCCTACCAATATGGCGAATGTGGGGCTTCTTCACAATGCTTTGTTTAAGTAATTAAGAGATACCTGTGCATGTAGTGACACGTATTTACAAGTGGTGATGTATCTATAACATTGCAGTCAACTATTACTTCCACTAAATTTAATGTTTATTGGGCATAATGCCTCTTGACTTGGCCTCCTGTCCGATGAATATTTTATCAACACAAATATTTCATGAACCCATCTCACATAAACAAAGTTACAGTGGATCCAGATAGAGATCACATCCATGTTCTCGGTAGGTATATCTATATATTTTTTTTGAATGTTAATTGCACTCATGGATTAAACTGATATTGGGGTTCTTTTGGGTGTGTTGTTTTTCTAAGAACTGGACAAAGTTCTGCCTTTTTGTTTTTTATCTCACAACTCTACTGTTAAATTCAAGAAGTGAGAGAATTTGGTATTAAGTGGGGGCGGGAGTGTTAATCAGACGTTGGTGTAGGAAAACATCGAAGGAAGTCTTTCCAAAAAGACACATGCATTGCTTCAGTATTCCAAAAAACATCAAAATGGCTAATTACATTAATGATTAAAAAATAAATCCTTTGAGCTACAAAGCCCAAATAGACAAATGCATCATTTCTTTGAAGTCAGCTGCTTGAAGCCGTCCTGAATTGAAGTGTGTAACTGAAAATGTGTTTAAGTGTAATTAACCTAAAATGTATATAGGTGACTAAAAACGCTCCTCTCAATCAGTCACATAATCACAAAAGAGTTGAGGTACGTGTGCACATTTAATGGCGTAATTACAACAACAACAAAATTCATTTGGGTTGTGATCAGCTTTCCCACTGATCAAACCGAGTGTTACTCATCAAAGCACAGAAGGATTCTGATGATGGAATGTGTAATTCTGAAAACAAGCCCTTCATATGAAAGTGCTTTCTTTTTCATGATAAACTTCAAACAGCATTTCAAACCAAATGGGAGCAGAATATTCTTTTGCTCAAAAGTTGTTTTATGCTGTTGTTTTTGACCTGCGCTCTGCTGCTCCACCATCACCCAGATTCCTTGCATGTATTTTTTTTTTTTTTTTTTTTTTTTTTTTGCAATTTAAAATGTTTTATGACATACACAGTTAAACACAGGTACTTCTCTTTGAACGGAGCTCAGCTCAGAATCTGAAATACATGCCTTCAAAGTTCTTCAAACTCCCTCAGGGTATACTACCCCCTTTCACCACCAACCTATAATGAAATGTTTGATAAAACCTCCCCTGTGAGCCACTTTCTATTGTTCCGTCATAATGAAATTACAGTGAATTTATACAAACCCAGATTTGTTTTCATATAGGCATGCAAAGAGTTTCAAACCACACCGAACCCTTGCTGAAAAATCTTCTTACACAAACTCGCCAAATATGAAGCGTTCAAATCTTTCCTTCTCTTAAAGGCCCTCTGATGCTCCCTAGTGGTACAAAGTGCATAGTTCAAAAAGTCGCCCAGCTGTCTGTTTATCGGCATATCGCATAGCAGTACACTTATTAAACCAGAGGCCGTCAATGTACCTTCAGAGAGGTCAGAAAATATTGTTTCTTTGAGCTCCAACTTCAAATATTTCTGTCAAATTCTAGTGATTAGTGAGCCAGATGTTGGGAGGGGGGGGGGAATAATCACGTCTGGATATTTCAGGTTAATCTAAAGAGACATCAAATGGAATTTTTAAACTAATAATATTAAAATGATCTGCAGTGCTGCTGCAGTATCACACTGTGACCACAGTAGGCACTGCCAAAGCAACGGCACGGCGTATCACTGCGCAGTGCAACTAGGCCTACTTCAAAGGCTTATATAAAAGAGATGGCACGACTTTGTAAGAACATCAAAGACCCAAAAGCATTGTGCAATAACCACATCAGAGCAATATAAAAAAGAAAATCACGCATCTTTCATTATTCACTCGGGCCTATTTTTCCCGATGAAGGTAGCCATATGGAACCACACCGTCAAACGTGAAATTATTTTACAATTCGCATGTCACCACCTTGGAGGTACAACATTACTGCACTGGAGAAGAAGTTATAGATCATAGGATGCTTCAGCTTCCTTTAAATTATTAAAATGCCTCGATATTGACTTTTGGGTGGCAAACATTGTGACGTTATGCCAAAATGGTTATCATTGTAGTGGAACAATATCTATAAACCATAAATTTTGTATCGGCGCAGATTTGAATCAAGTGGAGGTCAGGATTTAGGAGGCAAGCTTAGACTGTAGTTGTACACTTTTCAAAAGCTATTCCACTCAAATTCAATTAAGAGCGTATGACATAAAACTGAGAGAAAGAAAAGATGCAGTAATTTGAAGTGAAGCTGAATTCGCAGTAGAAACACAGCAGTCATTTATGTGATGTTAAGAATGTGCAATCAAGTGCATCAACCAAGCTTATGAGATAATTATGAACACATTAAATAGTCAACAGATTGAGCTCTAATTAGGTTGTAGTAAATAAAATAATGTGTAGCGGATCGCTTCTCCAAGGACAACACATTTTAATTCTTAAATTAGCATTCCTCTCCTCTGATGGTACACGTCTGTGCAAGTGTGCAGTACTGTATGGTATTTTGTAGAACTCCTCTCTGGTTTAATATCCCTCAGTTACTGCTACCAAATGTTTTTTTTCTTTCTGTCAACCAGTATTCAATTTTCACAAGCACACAAAGTAGATGTCATGTCGATATCACTTTTACTCACCTTCAGCTGACAACTGGACCTATGGACCTTTTCTTTGTCACAAATCAACAGCACCTATAAAGATTAAAAAAAAAAATTATTCATGAGAGTAACAGAAACCAAACATTAATCTCAAATTATTGTAACAGTTTCGTTTTACTATTTCCAAATTACGTTGTTAAATCAAATTGTTCCTACCATCCAAAAACAAATTACGAAAGATTTACTGTGAAGTGTAAGGTGACAAATTAAGGATCAAACAGGTACAATTTTCTTCAAACACAAGGACGTGTGTGAACTAAAGATGTTCAGTGGAATTAAATGGCTCAGTTTACTTTTGATCAAGGAATAATTATTTTACAATTCCCAGAAAACAAGCTTTGACATTGCCTCATATAACCTGTTTTCTAGTGGACACAAATGAACCATCCTGCAATTTAGCCTCTTACTTGTAAGTGAATTTATTATAGTTTCATATATACATGTATATATTTATATTTATTCAACCGATCAATAATCAAAATAATAATGTGATATTCTTGAATGGTAGAGTGTCAGTAGTTGTTTACTGTCGCCTTTAGTGAACAAAATGCATCAGCCACAAACATGTCATAGTATAGTATATCGTCCAAAATCTAATTAAAAAGTGATACGTTGGTATGTCATCCAAAATGTCAAAAAAATTCGTATAGTATGTCGTCCACAATATCATACAATTGCCATACTATAGCATGTGTTGTCCTAAATGTCCCCAAAAAAACTATCATATTATAGTATGTTGTGTTATGCGTGAACATAGCAGACAAAGAAGCAGGAAACATGAATAAAAAAAAAACGGATTAATTGAATATAATGAATAGAAGGAGTTGTTGGCATCCGGGGGGTGTGAGTTTTGTGTGTGTGAATGAAGAGTTTATGTGTGAATGAGGTATACAGAGTGGCTGAGTCCAGGTGATTGTGTGTGCCAAGTCCAGCGGTGCATTGCCCGGGAGTGGGGCAACAACCAGCTGGAGTCCAGAGTTTTCCAGAGGTGCAGGTGAGAGGGAATGTGTGCCGGCAGTAATGAACTCATACCCAAAATGTGAACAAAACATCATAAAATGTGAAAATAATTTCATACTATAGCATGTCGTTCAAAATGTGAAAAAATGTCATACTACAGTATGTCGTCCAAAATGTGAAAAAAAAAAACATCATACTGAAATAGGTCATCCTAAATGTAAAGAAAAAAACATCATACCTTCCAAGATGCCTTCCAAGATGTGAAAACAATTTAATACATAAATGTAAAACAAAAGTCATACTATAGTATGTCGTACAAAATGTGAAAAAAGTCATATGTATGTTGTCCAAAATATGGAAGAAAAAAAAAGTCAGACTATAGCATTTCAAAATTACATTTTTTTTCACATTTTGGAAGACATACTATGGTGTGATGTTTTTTTTCACATTTTGGACGACCTATTATGGTATGATCTTTTTATAAAGTAGGATTTTCATAGGGCGGCACAGTGGTGCATTGGCACCTCACAGCACAAAGGTTCTGGGTTCAAATCCGGGCCTGGGCCTTCCTGCGTGGAGTTTGCATGGTCTCCCTGTGCCTGCGTGGGTTCTCTCTGGGTCCTACAGCTTTCTCCCACCATCCAAAAAACATGCAACTCAGGTTAATTGGTGGCTCTATAAATTTCCCTTAGGTGTGAATGAGAGCATGAATGGTCTTTATTTCCATCTGTCTTTAAGTGTTGGCCCTGTGACTGGCAACCTGTTCAGGTGTACCCTGCCCTAGCCCAAAGTGAGCTCTAATAGGCTCCAGCTCGCCCGTGACCCTGTTCAGGATAAAGCAGGTATAGATAGATTTTTTTGTATTTTGAACGACAAATCATGACTTTTTTTTTTCACATTTTGGACATGATATATTATTACTTTATTTTCACATTTTAGATGACGTGCTATA
The DNA here is from genome assembly GCF_029030835.1 of Brachyistius frenatus. Lineage (NCBI taxonomy): Eukaryota > Metazoa > Chordata > Actinopteri > Embiotocidae > Brachyistius > Brachyistius frenatus. The sequence continues at coordinate 1,643,296 of NW_027210637.1, forward strand.
GCATGTCCAAAATACGGGAAAAAAAAAAGTCATACTATAGCATGTCGTCCAAAATACAAAAAAAAAGTCATACTATAGCATGTCGTCCAAAATACAAAAAAAAAGTCATACTATAGCATGTCGTCCAAAATACAAAAAAAAAAGTCATACTATAGCATGTCGTCCAAAATGTGAAAAAAGTCATACTACAGATGTTATTTAAAATGTGAAAAGTCATAATATAGCATGTCGTGAATGTGAAAAAAAGTCACACTATAGCATGTCGTAAATATAAATGTTACACATCATCCGAAATTTGAAAAAAAGTCATACGAGAGCATGTCGTCCAAAGAGTGAAAAAAGTCACACTATAGATGTCATCTAAAATGTGAAAAAAGTCATAATATAGCATGTCGTAAATGTGAAAAAAAGTTATACTATAGCATGTCGTCCGAAATGTGGAAAAAAAGTAATACTACAGCATGTCGTTCAAAATGTGAAAAAGTCACACTATAGCATGTCCAAAATGTGAACAAAAAGTCATACTATAGCATGTCCAAAATGTGAAAAAGGTCATACTATAGCATGTCGTTCAAAATGTCAAAAAAGTTATACTACAGCATGCCCAAAATGTGAAAAAAAAGTCATACTATAGCATGTCCAAAATGTGAAAAAAGTCATACTATAGTATGTCCAAAATGTGAAAAAAGTCATACTATGGCACGTCCAAAATGTGAACAAAAAGTCACTATAGCATGTCCAAAATGTGAACAAAAATTCATACTATAGATGTCATCTAAAATGTGAAAAAAATGTCACACTCTACATATATAGTATAGTATTATAGTATAGATAATCACATCTAATGATGACAAAACAACAATCCAGTGAAGATCATAATATATATTACTTTTTTTTTTTTTTTTTAAAGAAGCTAATTAGTACTGTATGTAATAATCCCCATTTTTGATCATTGCAGCAAATACGGTGGCTGCAACAATAAGCAGATATTACTGTTAATGTATTACTTTTGTCAGAGGTTTGTTTTTGTAACACTTCGGTGATAAATACATCGATTAAGTTTACGCTGATTGTATGAGAGTACAAAAAGTCTAAGACTAAAAAATAAATAAATTAAAAAAACGAATGTAGGGATGAAGTCACAGCTCATTCAAGGCTTTTCTTGTTCGGCCTGCAGCCTTAAACCGTAATGCCGGGCTCGTACCCTGTCAATTCAGAAATAGCTGCTTCTGATCTTCTGAGGACCGTTGCACACACTGATGGGACTCGACCCGATAAATCCACAGAGTGTGGGTGGAAAAACAAAGGAGATAATGATCTGGGGTGGGTGGGTGGGGGATGATTCAGAGACGCTGATGAAACTAGGGTTAACTGCTGTTCAGTTTACTTGTTGTGACTGGCAGGGTGTTGTGTTGTGGTGCGGCTCAAGGTGGGAGGGAGCAACGAGGCTATCATTACTTCCAACAGGCCTTGCCAACTGCGAATGGAAACAAACAAATATCCCCCATGCGCTGCTGTATGACAGCTGATATTACAGGCCAAAATATTTTCCGGCTCCCCACAAAGCTGAGGACGGCAACAACACGGTCGAGCTCTCGAGGTACGTACGTGTTTTCACGCGTGTCCAATTTCAATGTCAAGGGGGGAGGGGGGGGGAGGGGGAACAAAGCCTCAAAGTACTTCACTGACGAAGACCGTGTGCGCAGTGCTCGGACTTCCAATAACCTCGGGAAACACGCGAGACGCGACGTTGTCCGAAGTAAATGAAATATTAACCAAATTGCAAATATTTACAGATGAGTCCAATGAACTACGGAGTGGCATCAGCGAGTTCTACCGCAGTGGCATGTCGTAAATTGATTCACACAACAAACAAAATACTCAGAATTAAATTGGGTTTAAGCTTTCTGATAAAAACAAAAACAAACAAAAAAACAATTAGTGGCGCGACTGAATGTTTTTGGTATATTATGAGCAATAAAACGTCTTATTCATATATATAAATGTTGTTGTTGTTTTTTTTGTTTTTTTTATACATATGTATATATTTTTTTACTTAAACATTTTACTTACAAATTTCAAGGCAAAAGAAAATAGATTATAAAGGTCAATTTCAGCGGCAGCCAGGGCAGCTAGTCTGTGATATCGACACATACGTAAGTCCACTCCTCTCGGGGAGACACTTATATAACCGAGTAAAGTTGTCACGTACAATATAAACAAATATAAAAACACCGGAGACACCCAGTGACCATGACAGCAAAATCCAAATAGAACTTTGCCGATTACACTCTTTGTTCTGTCAATATAAAAGCCTCAAGAGATGCATTTCACAAATAATTTTCAGGAAAGTAATATGTGTGAAGTATTTGTTGTTATGTTTCATTTTATTATATGAAGAGGGCTGTGTGACCTTTCTTTCAGCAAGTCATACAAAGTCCATAAGGCAGCTCTGGGGTAAAGATAAACAGCAGTTTCATGAGACAAATAAGAGGCGGACCGGATGCCGACTGTATGCTCATGACTGATTGGATAAGATAAATCTTTAAAAACCTGGATTGTGTTGTGAACAATTTTAGTAAATATTAGTCGAGGAACAAGAATACATCTTTGCGGCAACTGATCTGGTCAAGTCATGAGTGGATGTCCGTACTTTGAGAAGAGGCATTTGTACGTTCGCATTTTTATCTCTCGTAAAATGGGGCTCTCAAGGATTGTTTTTCCCATTTTGTATTTTTCGCATTAATTTAAATGCAAACCTCTGACAGTGCATTACTAATCCTGATGATGTGTGGGGAAACTCCAAGTAACAAACGGCTTTCTGTCTTCGCACTGCAGGTTATTCAAAAATAAACCTCCCAAAACAGCAGAAGATGAGGATGCCTCTCAGGCAGGGGTTAACAAGGCCAGTAAAGGAGGAATCATCTATGGAGACTACCTGCAGGTACAAAACACAATTTATCGCAGATATCCATTTTTGTACTTGGGACTGGAATTTGCATCTGTTGTTACAGCTATGTTTTTAAATCAAATGGTTTATTTCTTTCCATTCCTCAGCTCGATAAAGTAGTCTCAGCCCAGGTGCTGCAAAGTGAGCTAAAGGGCAATAAGATCCATGACGAGCACCTCTTCATCGTCACCCATCAAGGTAAAGTTTAATGTTGTTTAAAAGTATTTTTTTCTGCTTGTCTCAAGAAAATAAAACCGTCGCATTAATCTAAAACCCAGTATTTTTCATAAATATTTACATTAATTTTCAGTTTTGAATTTCATTTTAAGCCATTAAACATGGTTACAGATGAGTTCGATGAATAGATAGATAGATAGATAGATAGATAGATAGATAGATAGATAGATAGATAGATAGACAGACAGACAGACAGACAGACAGACAGACAGACAGACAGACAGACAGACAGACAGACAGACAGACAGACAGACAGACAGACAGACAGACAGACAGACAGATAGATAGATAGATAGATAGATAGATAGATAGATAGATAGATAGATAGATAGATAGATGACCTTGTTATACGATATCAAAATGTTGATAATAATTAAGATTTCTGTGTTTTATTTCAGCATATGAACTCTGGTTCAAACAGATTTTGTTTGAACTCGACTCAGTGCGAGAGATCTTCATCAGCGGACATGTAAGTCACATTTTTTGCCTCGTTCACGGAGACCGAGGATGAACTCAAATGAATCAAATACGGAAAAAAAAAAACATTATTTTCACCTTTTTCAGTATCCTCGATTACATATAATTGTGAAGTTGAGAAGAACATGATGTACCTCTAAATTCAGATCTTTGAAAGGAACTTTTGGTGCGAAGGATCGACCGCAGCTCAGAGTGTCAAATTGTAGAGTAGTAGAAGAATTCAAATAAAGTACATAATCATAAGTAGAGAACATTATACATTTTCTTCACCACCAAGGGCGATGCACCAAACTGAAAGTAGAGCTACATTTGTAATTCATGATATTGATTTTTTTTTCTCTGCAATAAATTGATAATTAATCCAGTAATTAGACTGTTTTCCTGAGTCAAGCTGTATTTACAAGCTTTACTATAATTCGCAGTCATAACATTTGCTTTTTCCTTCCAGGTCCGAGATGAACGCAACATGCTCAAAGTCAACACTCGCATCCACCGGATTGTGATGATCTTCAGACTGCTGGTCGACCAGTTCGCGGTGTTGGAAACGATGACCGCCTTGGACTTTTTTGACTTCAGGTGAACTCATAAAGAAATACTGGCCCTCGCTCTACTTCAGATCTAAAAGTTTGAGAGGAGGCACAAGTTTGAGAGATAGCGCTCTCTGGCTGCGTCGTGTGCACGTATGCTTACTCGTGTTTTGTGTGTACAGGGAATACCTGACGCCAGCCTCCGGCTTCCAGAGCCTGCAGTTCCGTCTCTTGGAGAACAAAATCGGGGTCCCGGACAACCTGAGGGTTCCCTACAACCGACGCCATTACAGGGACAATTTCAAGGGTAACGACAGTGAGAAGCTGCTCGCCACTGAACAGGAGCCGACACTAATAAAGTTAGTCGAGGTAAGTCTTATAATAGCCCGCACATCCATTTAAAAAAAAAATAATAATAATGTTAAGGGAGCATTCAACATACTTCTATTGTACTGTGTGTTTCTGTTTTGCTGTAACTTTCTCTGGATGAACTCACCTCGGGATGTTTTTTTTTTCCAGGAGTGGCTGGAGAGAACTCCTGGCCTGGAGGTGGACGGATTCAATTTCTGGGAAAGGCTGGAAACAAATATATTCGATGGGTTGAATCAGGAGAAAGAGAAAATTGAAGTAAGAGATGACTCCAACTTTCAGAACAAAGTGCTCGGATGATTGACAGAAACTGCATTTTTATTTACGGCTGTTCTCTTTTTCTATAACCTTTTTAAAGAAAATGCCAGACTCTGAAGACAAGGAGGAACTGATGGCTGAACTGGTCAAACAGAAGGAGCTCTTCACGTCTCTGTTTGATGAAAAGCGCCACGACCACCTCGTCAGCAAAGGTAAGTCGGATGTCAGAGAATCGTCAAGGCTTCATCGTGTTTGTTTACAGCTTACGTTCGACTCAAAGCCCGGTCCACGTTGTGTATTATTTTGTGGACTGTAATATTGAAACCTTAGCTCACAAAACTTCATAAATAAACACAATTTATCTTACTTTGGCAAGGTGAGAGGCGGCTGTCTTACAAGGCTCTACAAGGCGCTCTGATGATCAACTTCTACAGGTATGTGGAGTTTTTAAAGAACATTTCTTCAACTTTAGGTGTACAGGACACTGCATCTGTTATATTTATTTACATATATAGTTGTGGGATACTTTTTTTTTTTTACAGCTGAGCGTAGCACTAGCTCCAGTGGGACATCTAACTGAAGAACACCTCTGTGGTAGTTTCTGGGGCGGTGGTGTTGATTTCATTCAGATTTCTTATCACAAGCGTGTTTCTGAAACCCTGTCAGCCACACGAGTCATGTGACACCTCGTAAAAAAAAAAAAAAACGAAGAGTTGGACTCTGTATACGTCAGACCGTTTTTAACTGTCGGTTAGTTTCAACCCTCGTGTTGTCCTCGGGTCAAAATGACCCGCAGCTGTGTTCAACCAAGTTCTATTTTATTTCTATATTTTTTGGGATCATTGGTCATCATTCTTTAAAGAAACCCTCACAACCTCCTCATCACCAATGATCCCAAAAAAATATGAAAATAAAATAGAACTTGGTTGAACACAGCTGCGGGTCATTTTGATCCAAAGACAACACGAGGGTTAATCAAATGTGTTGTAATCTGTGTGGTAAGGGCACAAAGGCTACACACAAGAGCCAACAGTCAACCATGTAGTGACTTTACGGTGATAATTAACAGAAAACTGATGAGTTTAAGAGGTTAACTCAGGTGTTGGTAGTGACTAAGTGTCATTTTACTTATATATATATATATATATATATATGAAATGATTAAATGAATCTGAAAAACAGCAAATCTTCTCCTACCTTTTTAGAGAAGAGCCGAGGTTCCAGGTTCCCTTCCAGCTGCTCACGTCCCTCATGGATATCGACACCCTCATGACGAAATGGAGATGTAAGTATTGAAGCATTTCTATAAGTTTCTGCCGAAATATTCAGAGCAGAATAGAGAAGTTTTGGGAAAATAAGCGAACTCTTTTTGTTGTTTTTTTTACTGGAAAACCAATGCTTTCATATTTTGCCTGAGGGCAGAGCTGGACTAACAGGGGAGTTTACAGAGGAGCTAAAACCTAAAGTTAAGTTTTAACCTAAGAGACAGAAGAATCTTTCTACATTCTCCCCGCCTGCTTATTACTCCAACCTATTCCCATAAATGAAACAGACTTATGTCTGGACAGTTAACGGCTCAAATGAAACATGTAGAGCCAAAATATCGCTCGAATAATAACGGATAATTCTGCTTTACTTTTTTTTCCCCAGACAACCATGTGTGCATGGTACACCGTATGATTGGCAGCAAAGCCGGCACAGGGGGCTCATCTGGCTACCACTACCTGAGATCCACTGTCAGGTATTGCGTGATATAAACTTTCATTTTAATCTGGTCATTAGACACTTTGCCAGGCAAACGCTTCAGAGTTAATTTAGATAAGGGCAGGACAGTGCTACTCCGCTTATCTAAATTAACCTGCCACAGGGTCAGTTCCTCCTGGGATGCACAGTCACAATATATTTAAAGTTAATTTCAAAGAAACATGAACTTTTCATTCCGTGAAAATGAAACGCGAGCAGCAATTTAAGTTCTTCGGAAAAGGGAAATTTGTGACACGCTCGAGTACATAAGCTACGCGAATTTCTGAATATAATGATTTTTCTTTCCTTTCAGTGACCGCTACAAAGTGTTTGTCGATCTGTTCAACCTGGCGACATTCCTGGTGCCTCGTCACTGGGTGCCCAAGCTGAATCCCAACGTTCATACCTTCCTCTACATGGCGGAGTGCTGCGACAGCTCCTACTGCAGCAGCGAGGACTCAGACTAGAGGGGATCTCAAGTCGGTCTGCTCCTTTCCACTGCAACCGATTTCACAAACGTGGATCATCTGCACAGCTGAAAGGTTTTAGCGAGAGGTGCGTGGGTGGAGAGCCGTCAAAGAACGGCAAGAGCAGTCTTAAATATATCTCATTTTACTGTAACACTGCACGTCACGAAGCAGGCTTTTAAAAACACGGTTAGATGGAACTTTTCGGAGCATGTTGCAATGTAATTTGCAGATTTATAAAAAATACAAAAAAAAAAAAAAAAAAGGGTGCTGGAGTGAGGCAGGACGCAGAGAAGGGTTCGTTTAAAGGGGTAAACCGTGTAAACGCTCAGAATAGGCATTAGGGAGAACACATTTTTCCCTGATGGCTTTGTGGGATGCATTGACATGTAAATACAGAAAAATAACAAATGTTAAGTAATAACTAAGTTCGTACATTTTAAAGTTTTGCAAGCAAGGAAAACCAAAGAGAAGAAGATAAATAAATGAATGATTCAGGCTGCAGAGCTCGTGACGCAATGTCTGACAACTAATGAATCAAAAGAGGCCAAATGAGACTATTTGACTCTAATTTTGAGTGCGAGTCACACAGTCCTGCAGATGCCTTCTTGTTAAGAGCTCCTATGATGTTTTCCCGAGAACAACTATGTAAATGATCTCAGGCTGACCTGAAAGCAAATAGATCGGCGATAGCGGTGATCAGACCTCGCGTGGAAGACACGGGCGCTCGTGACAAAGATGGGTTTTTTTTCCCCCCGAAGCCTTTGGTGTCAGCATTGGGGGAGGGTGTTGTCGAGGGAGCCGTTTCAGACGCCTGAGATGTGACACAGTGTACATAAAATGACTATGAACCTCAACGACATTAATGTCAACATCTAAAACAGAACCGTTTGCACAGCATAAATGTGACAAGAAACATACAACTTGTACATAATGTTAGTAATGTAGTTGCTGTGGATATGTTTTGTATAGTATTCTATGTGGTATTAAATTAATTGTGTTATGTATTTATGCAGTGATTGATGTGATCTCTGTATAGACGGATAAATTTGTGACTCATTACCCATAACGTGTATCTACCTTATGTATTTAATAAAATACATATTTTGTACAGTGAAACTATTGAAGTGGTGTGTTTGTGCTGTTATAATCCAGCGCTTGTCAACAAATAAAGTGATTTATTTCATTTAAGCGATACATTATAGTTGCATTTCGATATAAAAAACAAAAAACAAAAAAACATGATTTAAAGTGACTCCTGACGGCAAACAGATGACCGAATTCAATTATGGTATTGATTAACACACACACACACACACACACACACACACACACACACACACACACACACACACACACACACACACACACACACACACAAACACATCTCAGACAACAATTTGCACAATGCTGTCAAAGAAAAACAGCTGCTGCAAAATCTGCAATTCCTAGAAGAGGACAGAAGAGAGAAGCGTTATTAATCCCCCGAGGGGACGGAGCAGTGTGTACTGTCACAGCCGTCCACACACACAACGGCACTAAAAGAATACACCAGCATAAAGCGACAAGAGCCAAAGATCAAACTCACCACATATGTTGCCGCCCATCTTTATATAAACATAACCCTGGTTCCCCCATCGAGTTCCCCAGGAGTTCTGCACAATCCAGTACGGAATCTCACCTAGGACAGACAACACACATTTTAACATTCAATTATTTACAGGGTAAAAGAGCACGGGTCATTTGTGTGCGTTTGTGTGGACTGCGGCCACTTTTAGGCTGTTACATAATTGCGCATATCAGCGTGTAATGCCCAGAAAAGTGCGTGTGAAATAATTGATGTTAAGAAAATATAAAAATACTGTTGTTGCCAAACTGACAGAAATAAACAGCGAGATAACTGAATTACAAAACTACCAGTTAACCTTGAACTTTCGCAGCTTTTCGCAAACCTGAAACCGCTTTGCATAATGATTTTGTGTTTTATAAGAAGGACACGACGATTTATGTGGTAATCATCTAAATAAACAGAACGTCCGGTACACGACGACGTGACGGGTACAAAAACAACTTGCGTTTACCGCCGTTCCTAATTTCTGATCGCTGCGTACTAAAGAAAACAAACAGGGTAAGGGCACAAGATGAAAATACTATAAGTATACTATAAGTATAAATACAGTAAGCACTGTAAATCAGACAAAAAAATAGGTTTTACATTATTGTAGTATCCTGCTTTTATTCAATAATTTCCTTAAAACTGAAAAACCAAACATGTTGCGAGAGGGCTGGGATTGAATAAGACACATTATACATGATAAGGGAAAATTATGAACGGAGGAAAAGTTCATTTTGGAAACACGTGAAATTTATCTCACTCCGATAGCAGATATTTCACGTCACATAAAATATGTAATTTTAAGGATTCAAAATAAACTAAATGGCTTTGTAGGATATTTTCCACTTCTGTTTTAACATTTATGGGGAGGTGACACTCTAATTAAGAGAAGTATATTCGTAGCTTTAAATCTTGCACAGTTGAGCTTGAGTGATTGCAGCATTTTATTTAAGTACCTAAAAAAGTATTGGCTCAAGTCAAATAATGTATATGTTGTATAGAAAATTGCTTTTGATCTTGAATTAGGATTCCTTATGTGTGGCGGCGGTTTGTACCAGTAGCGTCGTATCCAACAACCAGAACAGCGTGGTTGGAGTATTGGCTGGAGCAGTGGTGTTGGATGATGCCTCCCAGGTAATCCTGCCAGCTGACAGCATCCACGATAGCAGCCAAAGGGCCATTCTCCACCAGCTGACCCATCATGGCCTCCTCTTGCCCACTGAGGACGGACAACAGAAAATATATGTTCTTTATCGTCCACACAATGCGGCAGCGTCTGGGGGTGAAGCATGGATGGAGGATACGCTCCTCAAGTAAGCTGTGATGACTATTACTCAAGATCGACATTTCATAACTCAACTACTTTTCCCATTTTCTCTACATAAGCATCTCTTCTGTCTCCTTCTTGTCTCATAGATCAGCTTCACATATGCGGCCTCCCTCTGTCACTCCCTCTTGTTCTTCCCACTGGGGATATCTGCGATACCCCTCCCTCTGCCAGGCTGGTCCGTGCAGCCTATATGTGCCAAATCTACACTGAACAAAACCATCTGGTTCCTCGTTCATGATGAGGTGGTGTCATGCACAGTTGAAACTTTATGATCATGTTTTTCTTTAGAAAGCTCAGCGGTAAAGGTCTGGTTTAACTAGAAAGGTTAAGACTTCCCCATGACCCCCCGGTGTCACCACCTTGCAGAAAAATCCAACTCTCGCCGCTTGATATGGTCGACGACCCCCCACCCCCCCGCACTGTGAATTTTAACAAGACAGGGCAGAGTCAAAAGGAATATTTGCACAAAAAAGGTGCTTTACATAGGTAACATAGCTTTCGGGTCTAAAAAATGAGGCCAAGGCAGAATTACCTTAAACTGTAATGCCACCCACGGCCACCAGGGGTAGGCTTCAAAAAAGGCCCCATATAATCCCATTCAATTTCTCTCATGAAATACAAAGTCAATATATATTTTCCACAAGTTATGTTGGTGTTGTTAGCTGAAGTCGCTGCTTATTCGTTTTCCATCTGAAAATAATCCCATCAATATTTAGATATTAGGCCTAAAAGAAGCAGCATTTTTTTTTTCTGGGGGGAGGGGGGGGGGGGGGGGGCGGACGTGACTGTTTGATTGTTCACAAACCAGTGGGTGACGTCACTGTTGGTTGTCAATTGGCTGATTCACATTTATCATCATCAAAATGTTGTTTCCATCTGAATGCAGCAAGAAGCCGTTTCATCCTGTTTCATTCTGACCTAAAATACTGCTTCCTTCAAGGAGATCAAACTCGCTGAGTAATTGATGAACTAGCAGCAGCACTTTAAAATGTAAGCGTAAAGATGCAAGAACTGAACCTTAAGCTCTTGTTACAACTCGAGCAGCAGCATTCTGAATGAGCTGAAGTTGTCTATCAGTTTTTAGAGCACATCGGAGACTTTTGCAACGATCCACCCCGCTGGAAATAAAAGCATCGCTGAATTTCTCTGAATCATGTCTGGACACGAGACCTCTAATTCTTGCCACGTGTTTGATGTAAGTGTGAAAAAAAACAACAACGAATTCCTGAAGGTGGTAGTTGGATGGATACTCTGTATCTTGGCTCTGGTATATCTCAAGTTTGAAACGGTCCTGAGGCGAGGACTGAGGAGTCTCATTCATGGTTTCTGGTGCGCTGTGTTATGTCTTGTCGCCGTTTTGATTCCTCCTGTCTCTTGCCTTCGGCAGAGGGAGCAGATAGGTGGCACAGCAAGTAAAATGGGTTGGAGATGAGCTATTTTGCTTCTGACTTGTTCAGGCGAATCCCATCTGCACTAAAATATGGCAGTGGTCCATGAAAAAGTTAATGCTGTTGGGAAAAAAAAAAAAAATCGCACTATATGGAGGGTCCCTGCAGTTGAAAGCCAACGACCTGCTGAATCTCTCCACTTCTGACTGGTGGTACAAAGGCCACTGGCAAATATCTCAGTATTAATGAAGTGTGTTCAATAGATCAATAAAGTCCCATTTCAAAGATTCTGATTGTCGTTTCAAAACATTGGCTCCTCCTGTGCGCACTGTGATGTTTTCACGGTTGGGTGTGCAGCCAGAATAAGTGGGAGTCTTTGACAGACAGACGTATATCTTTTTTTTAAAAGCTGTATGTGTATTAATGCTTGTCGACAACATAGCAAGTGGCCAAATCCCCAACATTCAGAGTTTGAGTAGCAGTCATTAGCTTTTCCTCCTCTCAGCCTCACACCGCCGCGTGAACATGAGAGGTTATCGAGGTTACGTTATGGAGATGCAGGAGTGCAAATCTGCTCTTGAGTTTAGGTTTTCAAGTCAGGACTGCTGCTAACTCTCCCTTCCGTAGCTACACACGGCTGTGTACTAAGCACAGGTTGTTCCGGCCAGCCAGTGGCATCGCAAAATCGCCGGGCACCGTGCTCCGACTATCACTCCGTCCCATTTCCCTGGCAAGCGATTTATTTTTCTTCTTTGCACCAAGAGAGTTCCAGACATGACTACGAAGTGCAGATTTATTGCCAGGCAGACAGAGGTCCTGTTTCTTTGTAGTCATGTTGGTGTTATTCTGCCGTGTGTTTCCACTGTTCTGAGTCCATGTTAAAAAAAATAAAAAAAATTTAAAAAAAGAAGCTTGTGATGTTTGAGGCCACGCTCGCATCGTGCTCACAAGAATTACAAGTATTCAGTTAACGGTTGTAGACTTCTGTGTTTTTCCCAAATTAAAGTGGAAGTGACTTTTAAGTATCCGGGAATTTCTGCCCACAGTTTCCGGCAGAAGAAATGAGGACATGAGCAAAAACAGAGAGCAAAAATGTCTGAACTACCATTGAATAAACAACCATTTAAAAAAAATATTATACTCGTGCGTTACAATGTAATACATTTAAATTATAGTAAATTACAGATGTGGAAAAGTTGTATTTAGGGGATGGGAAGCATACAAAAAAAAAAATCAAAAGACAAGAAAATGTCATATTAAGTTACCAAATCTCTAGTGAACTTGGAAGATGTATTAACTGTCAGAATAACAACTCCATCAGCTCTGACAGAGGAGTAGGACCTTAGCAATAAAAGCAATAAAACAAGATTTAGCTAATAAAAAAAAAAAGAAGAGATATTACATATGTATGAGAGTGAATCGCCGTTCTGTTCAATATTAAATAAAGAAGATTAGATTCACTTTCGCTCAAGGTAACCTTTGGCCCAAAACAACTAACTCGGAGTCAAGAACCTCTGTGCTACTGAGCAATCCATGTCTCTGTTGACAGAGTAAACACCCCCTCCCCCCTCACCCCCCGCTCCTCTGTCCTTGGTACTTTTATGAAAACCGCATTAAATTTCCATGCGCTTTCCCTGACCATGTTAATTTGTAGCCTTTATTATGTACAGATAACATGCAGAAAAGGGTCTTTTTACCTGAAGTCATGTGCAGCAAAGTTCTTCAGAGCGACATCGCCATGTGACTGGGAGAAAAAATGGCAGATTCCCGTCTTGGCCTTGTAGGGATACTCAGACTGAGTCACCAACTTCACTCTGGTCTAAAGAGAAAATAGAGAGTTCTGAATAAAACATCCACTTATTTAGAAAAGATCGAATTATTTTTGGCTGCAGGAAACAACTATCTTATTGTGCTTACCGCCTCTACACACCTTTCTATAATTCTCCCTAATTTTCAAAAAAGCTCAAATTCAAAGCGGCGTGGTTACATTTCAGTCGTTGTGGTGACAGAAATATTCACAGCCAAAGGTTTATTCTGACTTTGTCATCACTGTAAACCATTTTGAGATCATCTATTACAAGATGTGAAAATCTATACCTGTTTTAACCAGTTCAGAGCCCCGGATGGGGAGCCTCCATTGCAGCCTTTATTTTGGGAGGAGCAGTCTACAACCTGCTGCACACTGAGCTGCTCCAGCTGCGAGCCTCCTATGGCACGGACAGATTGTATGGCACCGACCACACTAAATGCCCAACAACTCCCACACTGCAAAAGGTAAAAAAAAAATTAATTAGTCAAATAAAAAGAGCACAAAAACAGTTAGAAAATGACTGACACCTGGATTCAATGTGAGAATCAAGTCACCTATTTTAGTGCCCACAGGGAAATTAATTAATATCATTTCTTTTATCGTCATCTACAGGGATTTTTATGTTTTGATTGAGAACATTTTGAGACTCTTTTCTCTTTTTTTCCCCCATTGAATTATAGAAATAAATGATCTGTGCCCATCCAACCCTGCTATACAAAGCAATGCTGCAAATTCATTTTTAAATAGATCACTCGAGCAGTGCTATTAGACCAACACATAATTCAGATGCAAGCCTAAGATCTGTTCAAAACACAGCATGTAATTTGTGTAATTTGATTTTCGAATCCAGTCTTGACTTTTTAAAGGATCTTTTGATCAAATGCGTTCAATGGGCTGGATGCTGTATGTGGTGGTACGTGATAAGGTGGTCTGACCAGTCTAAGTGAACCGTGACTAATTGTTTTCTGCTGCCATCTACTGACAAGAAAACCTCAGGTATAAAGTCTTGAGGAAAAAAAAATTAATTTCCACATCAGTTAAAATCCTTGCGGCTAAGAATCATATGTAATATTTAGTTAGCAGAAGTATTTCTTCCACTTAATTTCTGATATAGATTATAATGCCTTCCTGAAACCACTTTTTTGAGGGGAAACATACCGAATTTCATTACGTAAGAGAGTATTTTTTTTTTCGAGTTTAAATATTTACACAGACAAATGTCCTTCTCTTAACAGCATCCCGCTACCGTGCACTCATTTCACTTGCTCAGCATAAATTCCAATAAATGTGATGAAAACCTGAGCTCTCTGGGTAAAAATCCAATAATTTGTTGCTCAATATGGTTCCGTGGCTTAAAATCAATACTGAAACCAAAATCAGTCATTATTGCTTGGACTGGAGATAAGTGTGCAGCGAGTATACAACATATTAGGGCCATCTGCTGTCTCTTTTAAAGCACTGAAATGTACTCGAGTCCTAAATGTGAAATGAAAACCAGGAAAAAAAAAACTGGATCAAGAAGAATTTATAGGACGTGAGTGGCTTGATATTTTGGGTCTCTGTCATTTTTCTGTCAATCCATCTATCTGTAGTGGAAACTCAGCCCAGACAGGGCCACAGAAAGAGCCTGGCAAAAAGAAAATCGGTGCAGAAAACCTGCAGCAGAGCCGAGTGGTAGGTAAGTGCGGGTCATTTACAGACTCTACACCCGGAGCGCTCAATTTTACCTGAATTCAAGAGAGTAAAATATATGTTATGCCGCTGTCGTCCTGTATGGGTTATGTCTCTCCCTTAGGATAACAGTTTTACAGCGACAATATCATCCCCGGTGGCAAAATGACTGACTTAAGAGATAAAGGACAAAAAGAGCAAAAGGGAACCTTCAGCGAGCACGAGCAACAACTCCATCTCACTTAACCGTCTCCTTTCTGTATCCCCAGGTCCATTCAGCTCTCTAAATAAAATGCTCACAGGTTGACTTTGTCCCTCGCTTTCACCTTTAGAATTACAGAAGCCTCCCTCCACTCAAATATGTGCTTTACTCATTGCTACTTCACTGAAATGTTTGACCTTCAATTTGACTCCAGAAGACTGTTTCCAAATTGATCTTCTGAAGGGGGGGTAAGTCTCTCTGCGATTACCTTAAATCTCAGTGGGAGATGTGCAAATATAAGCCTGGTTTTGTGATATAACAGCCAGCTCCGAATCATTCAGAGCAACTTCTGATGTTTAGTGAAAACAGGAAGCCCCCTGCGTAGAAAAATTAAACATATTTGCATACTCATAGATTCTAAATTTTTCCATGAGGGAAAAGGACTGATGCCGTATGTACATGAAATTGCACTACAATTAAATTGAAATCTTGTTTGTTTGTAAGGCATTGAATCACCAATGCGTATAAATTGTGCTACACATGTATAATTAAATCTACCTCGCCTTAGAAGGAATTTAAAGAATTTCTAGCTCGGTAATTAAAGTGAAGTTTTTTTCATTAGGAACAAAAAATGCTGTTCTAGCCGGGCTTTGTTTTTTTAAGTATTAAACCATCTTAAATAAATGTATATTCATCCCTATGGCTGAGGCATGGACATTTATTTTTCAGTGGGCGTAATAAGTTTCATATCCAGTAAGAAATAAAAAGCAAAGAATCATTTGTCGAGCACCAACTTCATCAATCTGACTGTGTGATTGATGAGAACTTGTGTCCTGACTCACTGTTTCTTTGTACGGTACATTATGTAACTGTTAATTTTTAAACATTATTTGATTGTTTTATTTGTTGGTGATACAATTATTTGATAACAAAAAAAAAAAAAAAAAGAAGGATTTGTTTGAATGGAACCCATCTGTACCTATACAGTATATCCGTCATCTATCTGTGTAAACCTTACTGCTAGTTGGTCCTGGACCGGCGCCACCACCGCTCGGTCCCTCCAGTCAAATTTGGCTGGGAGCCCCTCTACTTTCAGTCCGGAGAAGAGAGGTGCCCTGTCATAGACTGCTCCCAGGTAGAGATCTACGGATAGGAGATACAGTTCAAGAGCCATTCCTGGATATAAGGATGCAGGTAAACAACGACTCCGGAGGTTCGGCCCATTCATCCGTGAGGTAAGACCCAGTTCCGTTCAAAAGAATCCACTGCAACCACTTTCGAGCAAGTGAATAGATTTCCCTTGATGAAGCTATGTAGATAAATAGAAAAAGCGTCTTCAGCTATTGTGTAACTGTCCAGTGGATTCACTGAACAACAGTACAGAACATGCACGTAATTCAAACCTGCAAAGCTACAGAATAAGTACATGAGAAGATTCCACCTACCTCTGAATTCCTTCTGGGAGAGGTCAGAGAACGGATTGATGCCGTACGTGGCAGACTGTGGTTCTGCGGGGAATGAGTTCAGGTATACATGGCGCTTCGTAGCATCCTGCAATAACCAAAGTGACACATCGGGTGTAGTAACATTAACTGGAAAGACAGTAAAATGTCCACACCAGTCATCAGAGTTGTTTCATTAGAAATTAAGGCATAAATAATACTACTGACAAGAGGAAAAAAAAAAGTCATAAAAACTGAGTATTTCTTCTTTTTTTGTTTTATTACATAAGCGAGTCTGAAACACAGCTCACCAGTTATCTACATTCAAATACTGGATCACTTTTTGGTGGAATAGAAATGGGTACATTTACTTAAATACTGTACTTGTGCCTGAGTCTTTCCATTTAATTTTAAAAACCATATGAAATCACATGTATGCAGCATGTATCCGACAACTGCAGTCACTAATAACGTTGCAGATTACAATTTAACAGATGCAAGAAGGTAAAACTATCAACCGGTAGCTGGTTAAAATTAGCTCCACTTCAACTATCTACAACATTAATGGACTGTTCAGATGTTTTTTGGTGCCATAATAATAATAATAATAATAATAACATACATACACTAATAACACAATCTGAACTTTGGGGTATGACTATCGACACTTTTGGTTTCCATATATTACATGTGATAATCAAAAATGCTGGAAAAAAAACTGTCAGAGCAGCACAAACAAGGTGAGTGAATTAACTACACAATGTTTACCTCACAAAACAATCGACAGGGCAAATTTAATAAACAGTCAAAGAAAGAAATATTCTGAATCGTGGTAGCTTTTTTTTTTTGTATTGCTTGTGAATTCAGCTTTTAATTTTCAGACTATATATCTTCTTGTGTTAGCCTTTTTGTTGTTGTTTCACTTTGATGATATCAGGCCTTCTTCTGAACATCCGGATATAATTTTGGATGCAAGAATCAACCCTGAAATGCCATTTGTTACATTGTATTCCTTCTATTTTGAGTTAAATCTCAGTTTTTATTATTATATTTCCCAATATTTTATTTACTGACATTATATATCAACCTAAAGTGAATATAGGATGTTCAAACATTTCATATTTTCGACCTAACAGAAGGCACTTCCTTGGTCTGCGTGAGTGGGCGTGGTCTGCACTTGACGCGCTCCGCCCGTTTGTTTTTGGACGTGTAGTGGAGTTTGTTAAAAAAAAAAATAAATAAATAAATAAAGTGTATACAGCCTTCCTCCTTTTATCTCCTACCTGAAAACAGAGGCGACGGCGGTTAAATTCCTCGCTGTTGACGTCATACATGCGCTGAAACCGCTCTCTGAACGAGCCGAAGTCGACCGCGGAGCCGTTCAACTTACTTCGAGCCTCAGCCGAGCTCACATGTTGACAACGCGCCGGAGAGACCAGAGAGCCGACGGCGACCGTAACGAACACAAACTTTACCCGGCATCCCGTCATTTGACGGAGAAATGTCGGGAGGGAGTTCAAAGGTGGAGGACGCGCAACAATGTTGAGATGTTTGCGGAAAAGGTCGCGGGGGGGGTGATTTGAAGCGCACGCGCGGTGAGCTGGAGGCGTTCCCCTGGAAACAGAACGTAAAATAAAGTAGGCCTATAAAACGACAGGGAGGATATTAATTAAAGATAACAATTACACGTAATCAAATAAAGTCAATTGTTGTATTCCAAAGGGAGATTTTGTCATTGGCTTTTATACCTTTTTTTTTTCCCCCAATTTTGATGAAATGCTTTGTATAAAAAAAAATTAAAAAAAAAAAAAAAAAACAAGATAAGCAGAAATAGCTAATCCCAAAAAAGTTTAAAAAATAAATAAATAAAAAAGGTATTTGTATACAAATGGCCTTATCTGATCATGTCTATTCAACCTGATATTCGCTACCTGTGTTTGTTTTGTTTGCTTCTTTTTGTTTCTTGTTCTTCTTAATTTTTTTTTTTTTTTAATCCGGTCACCCAAAAATACTTAATCAACATTCAGAATTAAACTCTATCACCTGTTTAAATGCATTCTAGACATTTAAAATATATATTTTCTATCAAATGAATCCAAAATTTAATACTACAATGGGTTCAAATTAATATCGAAATGCATTTTAAAAATATCTTTAATTTCAGTTATCCAGAATCAAATACTATTGTATGAAAATTGTAGGGAAAAGTGCATTCCTATAATTCTAATCTCATAATATCATGAGTTGCATATGTGCTAAAACTTATGTTAAGTTTGTAAGTAACACAGGTCCCCCCCCACACACACACACACACACACGCACACACACCGTGTACAATAACATTGCAGTGGTGGCTCTCAGGCACAGTAGCAGCTGCAGGGCATTTTTTTTTCCAGCCTGTACTTTGTCTGCAGCAGCCAATCAGTCTGTACACTGGGAGAAAAAGTAGGCTACTCTTGTGCTTTTTAGAGTGGCATCTGATCCTGCCTTCATCATAACCGGAGCTCTTCGGTAACGCGCCCGAGGAAATGTCAGACCCGCCAGAGGAACTCGCCAGCAAGCCCTTCGCGGCCCAGTTGTCCAATGTTTACCTCAGCATCTTGGCACTGTTCTGCTTCAAGCTCTTTGTTAAGATTTCTCTGAACTTGCTCAGTTACTTCTACATTGTCCGCGGGAACCGTAAAGAGGCTGCCAGGATATCAGCAGAGTTCTATGATTATGGTCAACAACACAGTGAGTACTCTGTGAATTTGGCCTTATATAGGTGTGCTTTCTTCAAGGTGGCTTCTTTTTTTCTTTTTAAGAGTCCGTCATTTGAAACGTATGCATTTGTAAGATGAAGGCGAATTCAGTGTAAAAATGCAACCCCGTTACAAGTATGTTTACACAACACACCAAGCAACACGTTTGACCTCATCTGTAAAAAAAAAAGGTCAGAGGTAAAATGTCTGTAAGTTTCCTTTAAAAAAAAAAATCAAGTGACCATATTCCACAAACACACGCACACCTTAGATTTCCGTGTTTGCAAATGAGCTATACATACTAAATTACTAATCCAATGAGTATAAAAAGCATTCATTGTATTCACATGAACTCATACTGTAGATATGAATGATAAGCCTACTTGTCTTTCATTAGCTTAATAGCTACTTATAAATCCTGAGACTGTACATTCAATATTAAACGAAGACACTGTTCGGCACCGGCAGCTCTTTTTTTTTTCCCCCTCTAATGTATTAATAGAACACAGTCATGATATCCCCCCCCACCACCCCCACCACCACCACCACCACCCTCTTCCCCTCTCTCCACCCCCCCCACACACACACACATCCTGCCCTAGTTTCCATTCCCAGCTATGCAGTGCACCCTTTTTCGCACTCAGGCAGCAACCAAAACAACACCCCACATTCTCGGGGACAGGCGGCTGTCGGAGGCACATTCTGGGGGGGGAAGAGGGACACGACGACAGCGTAATCTGCAGCTATCATTCAGGGGGATGTTTAATTTAAAGTGTACTCACTCCATGGAATACTCATTAGCTAAGCTCTGGGTATTAGTCACGGTCTTCTAGATATGGTCTTCCTTGGTCGAAGAAATCGGTTTGATGTCTCTGGCTGCTCCTTTATGTCTCTATTTCAAATTAATGTCAGTCAAAGAAAATAGGCTGCATGAATAAAATAGTGTGAATTTAATAGAAAACTTTAGGTCGATTATGATCTATAATTCATAAATAAGATGGCGGAAGAGGATAATGATGATGACAACGTGTGGAATGCATTGGCTGTTATTCTGGACATTGACTCAGGTGGGCCGTAATGAGATTTTTTTTTATTTTTTTTTTTTTTTTTTCTGGACAAATTTATGTTAAGTGGCCACAGCCAATTTCTCAAGTTTACATTAATTTGTCATGTGAATGGAGTGTGATATTGCTGACTGCATCAGGAATCTTCAAGCACTGTTAGTCAAATAACCATATGCTGCTCCCTGCATTAACTTTCGGGGGATGAAGGGTAAAAACGTGACCTGAAAGGCTAAAATATCAATTTAGTGAACCTATTAAGAGGATGGAGAGTCATTTGTGGCAGGGAAGGGGGGGAGGGGCAGGGTTCATCGGTCACCTGTAATAGAGGAACGATTAAGGAATTGTAATATCTCTACATATGAATACTTTAAGATTTGAAAAAAAAAAAAACAATCGCTTCCTTCGGTACATAAAACTTAACTCTTATCTTCTGTTCGGTTGAAAATAAATAGCATGCCGAGCTGCTTAGTAAAACACTGCAGTGGCTATATGGAGAAATGCATTTTAATATTTTTTTGCACATAGACTGTATGCACCGGTATTTCTGCATCACTCTGAAATTAGAGAGGATGAATTTGTTTTTACTCTCTTTTACCTTCTTGTACCGAGTGTAACTCAAGATTTCAAGCTTGTTCTGCTTTTTCTATCGCTGTAAGCAATCCTGGATAAGAGAATCGGGTAAATAACACCCAAGTAAGCACTGAATTCTCATTCCTGCCACAGAATCCTGGGCGGACCGCTCCCCTCTCCACGACGCCGCCTGTCAGGGCCGCCTCCTGGCCCTCAGGACCCTCATTTTACAGGTGAAGCGAACACAAACCCCCTGCTGGGTAATGTGCATCACCTCATCTGCACACAAGAAGGAGTCCATTGTAACAATCTCTTGTGCCATTAAATGTGGTTCAGTACCTTTGTGGATTCCCAGTCAGATAAAGAGATGGAGGTGTGGATAAGACTCGGGGTGTTCCTGGGAAGTTATCTGGATTATTATTTTTTATTTTTTTGCGGGAGCACGCACCTGCAGAGTATTTATGACCAGATTTATAAAAAAAAAACAAATTAAAATTACTTTGCGGGTCGAAGCAACAATACAGCATACATGCTTGATGTCGTGTAGCAAGAATATCTTTCACCATGAATCACACAGTATACCCCTGGCACATTAATTATTTATCACTTTGTGGATGCTTGATGTTGCACATTGTACTGAAGTGTTCAGCTACTTTTTGGCCATCGTAAATTGCTTAATGGTTGTGATCCAACTGGCAAAACACTGTTTCACAGTGTCTTGTATTTATACGTAGAAATATAAATATATAAATTGACAAATTCATGATTATTCTCCTGCCTGGTGTCTTAAGATTTACATAGACCTACATTGTGACTTCAAACAGACAAGAGGGCTGGCAACATTTTTAAAACATAAAATGTAAATACTCAACCTCTGATCATTTTCCAGTGAAGGAAAATGCCATTTTTGTGTCTTCCAGCACCCACGCACACGTTTTTTTCTTATGTAAATTCATGTTTTTTGATGCCACATAGCACACAACTAAAACCCACTATATGAAGTACCACATGGCCAGTATGTGCAGTATGTGAACGGTCTCTGAAGAGCTGCTGATGGCACCTACTAAGAAATGATTTTTCCAAAGTGAAACCGACAGCGAACACATTAAAAGTGAAATCTCCACCTGCTTCTTCAGCTGCTCACAGACTACAACAGAAAACTGCCATTAAAGCCACGAAGCCTACAAACGCCGCACTCAAGTCAGGCAGACTCAAAGCAAAGCAGTGGGATAATTACAGGATTTCACATGCTGGTTTATTAGCGTCTTTACCAGCCTTCAGCTGGAGCTGCACTTTAATTAGCAGCCTTAATAATCTGTATTGCTGAAATGCGACTTTACAGTTGCAGTTTGTCAATTACTGACATCCATAACTGAAGAGCAATGGGTGTGTTTTAAAAGAAGAGATAAGCTTTAATGATGCTCTTGCAATTCCTGATGTTCGCCAACAGAGGATGACAAAGGTCACGGTTTGCTTGATGCCCCGTTAAAAAGCACGTGTCCACTAACTATCTGCGTCTGTTTGATTGTCTTTCCAGGGTCACAATGTGAATGTTTCGACTATAGACCATGTCACACCCCTTCACGAAGCCTGTATCGGGCACCATGTCGCTTGCGCCAGAGCTCTCATCGACGCAGGAGCAAATGTGAGTCATATACTGGCCCGCTGACTTTTTTAATGTTGCCATGCTGCACGGGGTCAAATATAATTTCCATGGCTGGGAAAATCCGGATGGGAATAACAAATGAGCAATGCGGCTGCTCACCGTCTACAAATCACTGTAGAGCTATTAAGTTGTTATTCCCCTTCAACTGCCCCCTTCCCCCCTGTCCCCCGCCCCAAGGCTTTCGCTATTAGTCAACTGGCATGCTTAAGCAAGGGCCTAAAAATAACAATAAAGAGAAAATGTGTTTACAGGTCAATGCTTCTACAATTGATGGAGTCACCCCTCTGTTCAATGCCTGTACAGTGGGCAGTGTGGCATGCACTGAGATTCTGCTGGAAAATGGAGCAAAGCCCCAGAGTCTCGTGTACCATCCTTCGCCGATACACGAAGCGACCAGCAAAGGTAGATCGCGACAAAACACTCTGCGTGTACGACAAAATGCTTCGACTAAAAAAAGCTTTCAACTGATTTTTTTTTTTTTTTTTTAGACATGTCTCACAACTGTACAGTGTTGTGTTAGTTTTGCTTGTGTGTCATTGAAACACACACACACACACACACACACACACACACACACACACACACACACACACACACACACACACACACACACACACACACACACACACACAAAAATGGACTTCTGGCCAATGGTAGTGGGTCAGAAATAGTCATTAGAAAGTCAGAGGTCCATCTTAAAACAATTCACTTCTGGGGTTCAGCCAGAAGACAGGTTCAGTCAATAATATTCACTATTTTGACAATATTACAACTCAATATCTTATTTAAAGTGGAGCAATATCATCCTAACTTTCCTAATTAGAGATTATGCCTGATCTTGTGTTTCAACCTGTATTTGTGTCCTTTCCTGTGCTACTCTGTGTGAGAACAAAAAAACAAAACAAAAAACAGCCTCAAAAATAAATCCCTACATGACCCGAGTAGACAGCTTGGAGACCTGTCTGGTATTGTCACTTACTGATTACTCTCTGCACGCTTCATTACTTCCAGGTCATCACGGTTGTGTGGAGGCTCTGGTGAGTTGGGGGGCTGATGTGGACATGGACATTCCTCACCTGGGCACGGCGCTCTATACGGCCTGCATCTGCCGGGAGCTCGAGTGTGCCAGGAAACTCCTGAGGGAAGGTCAGCTCGCAGCGCTGTGTCGATCTTTACGTCTCCACACAGACAAGCACAAGTCCCGCATGAAACGCACGACGGCACAGACACACACGTATTATAAGCTTAAAAAGGGTATAAACACAACGTGCGTAGAGTGTTAGGCATGCTGACAGGATTTTAAAAGCATCTGGAAGAAGAAGAAAAAAAAATGTAGATCTTGATGTTATAAAGAGTATTAAAAAAAAAAGTCATAAAATGTTCTTTTTCTAGAGATGTGTAACATATCGTGAGAAATCCATCACAAAAGAAACAGATAACTCAAACATGTGTTCTTCTGGTATTAATTAGGCTCCGACCAATTAATAAATTAGCAAAAGGAGCAGCACAATCCTCTGTACTCCGCTGACTGTTCACATTTTCAAACCATTTGTATTTCCAGGTATGCTTGCTACCTTTGATTCAAGGTAATAAGTTCATATTTGTTTTGGGTTTTTGTTGCTCCTTTTTGTTTTTGTTTGAAAGTCATTTCTGGAAAATTGTAAGAAAGTTGTGAGGCAGACAAGCACAACTGAGGGATGGCAGGCATATAAATTCAAAAAATAACAGTTAAAACTATCTGGCTGGACTGTGTCTGACATAAATGATCAAATTGTGTTCTTTATAGGTGCGAATGTACAGAAAGGTAAATCCCTGGATTCACCCTTACACGCAGCGGCAGAAAAAGACTGCACAGCTGTAGTGAACCTGCTGCTGGACTTCGGTGCCGACATCAATGCCAGGAACACCGAGTTTCAGAGGCCAGTAGACGTGGCTCCACCCAGCAGTCTAACAGAAGGCTTCCTGCTGCTCTACGAAGGTATAAGTTGACCCGGAGTTTGGTTTCGTGTGCTCTTTTTCTGACATTTGTTTGATGAACTGTGTTTTCATTGTCTTTCACAGCCACACCGCGGCTGCTGAGCCAGTTGTGTCGCCAGTGCGTCAGAAACTGCGTCGGCCGCGACAGACTCCACCTTCTCGCTCACCTTCCTCTGCCCAACAGGGTCAAGAGCTACCTGCAGCACCAATGACAGGCAGACCGAACCAAACCGTCTGCCCGAACACGACTTCCATAACCAGGCCTTTGACACCAACAGCAAACTCAAACTCCATGAACTCCACCTAATTTTTTTAAATTTTATTTTATTTTCTGTTCTGCGGTGTTTAGAAGATTCCTTAATAGTTGCAACAACTGGCAGAGAGTGAAGCACTTTAAAAACTTTACATAAGATGAGAATGTCAATGCACATTATATATATATATATATATATATATATATATATAAATGAGTATTTATGGTTTTGCATTTCACACCAAAAGCATTGCACTCTACTAGTTCATTAAAATTTGTTTTGAAACGTGGTGCATTCAAACGTTTGTTTTTGTAATGTAACATGGTGGCTGTGTTACTCATGTTTGCCATAGATGTGGTAGAATTAAATATTTGAAAATCTGAAAACAAAAACAGTTATTCTGAGAACTGTGGACGCTAATGGAAGTCTCACATGGATAATACGAGGAGGTGGAGGACTTAATGTTTATTTCTATTGCTGAGACAATAGATTATATAAGGCTCCTAAACCATTATGGATTGGATTAAAACCTCATTAAAGAATAAAAAATAAGTCCCAGTTTGAAATATTATTACATAATATTGTGCAGAGTTAAAATATTCATATGAAATAATTTCAGTTTCATGGTTATATAACAAGTCTGTATTAATCAAATTGCATATTTGTTTTGAGCTTAATTATTTACCAACACTTTAATTTCCCTTTTTTTTCCCCCCATTTATAAGCAACATACAAGCCTTTAATAGTTTATATAATTTTAATGTAGTTGTGAGTGGCTATAGGAACATATGAAAAGTTGTTATGAAAAGCAATCACAACTTCTGCTATGAAAACATATCCCATGTTATTACAACTGCATATTCTAACACTGACCTTCTTTATATGGTTGCGGGTGCCTTATATAAACACCTAATAGGGGGGGATTAAAAGTGTCGCAAATTAATTTACTGTATTTGGTCACTTAACATTTTCTATTGTTGTTGCATCCTCTAGAGGGCAGCAAAGCGCTGTGGCTGTGCGTGTGCTGCCACAGGACCAGGACGAGGAAGTGTTGTCGTTGTCATGGAAATATCAACAAAAAAAACGGCCCGGCGCGTCTCGTTGAAGTTGCCTTGGAGGAAATTGAAGGAGTTACTAATATATATGTATATATATATATATTTATATACATATATATATATATATATATATATATATATATGTTGGCCTGATTTCGTGAACTGACTCGTTATACGACATCGGTACAAACATGTATTACGCACCGTGTCCCAAAAGGACAGGACTGCCGAGAGAAGTCGTGAAGTGGCTGCAAACCCTCGACCTGTCGTTTTATCCGAGGAACGTGCGCAGGTGAATTTAAACTTTTGTGGACGAGCTAAGATACGTTCAAAACGTTCAAATGTTTTGCAATTCAACGTGCGGAAACCAGAAAAAAAAAAAAAAAAAAAAAAAAGGGTGTATTATTTTTGAAAGCGTTTCCTTCGGCGTTATCGTTGGACCCGAGTATGAAGCCGGCTCGGTCGTTTAAATGGTCTCACTTGTTGAAGCAGATGTTGAAAATTCAATGTCATTTCAAACCAAATTCAACAAAACACACGACTTGATCATTTCCTCCGCCTGCCTGTGGACGGACACGTTTAGTCTTGTCAAACGCCTCAAGTGAGATGAAGACCCTCAATTGCAGAGAGGACACCACACAAAATACATACAACCGGGATATGTAAATATAGGAAGAGAATAATCCAGATTACACACAAAAATAAAAAAAAAATAACCACAACAATAAATATGCTTTGACAAGGATACAAGTGCTTTCCAGTGCCGCCCTGTTTAAATTCAACTCCACCGGTAGAGTACTCATCCCTATTTTTTGTCATTTCCAGAGATTTTTCTAACGGTTACCTCGTGGCGGAGGTATTGTCTCATTATTACCCCGAAGACTTTTCATCACACTCGTACGACAAAGGAACATCGCTTTCTACCAAGCAGAGGAACTGGAGCCAGATAGAGCGGGTGAGAGACGGGACAACATCCCAGCTTGTTCTTTGAATGAGAAATACCAGAAATGATCCTACCTTTACCGCCAGGTGTTTTGTTTTTTTGTTCCCAGTCTTTGCAGAAACAGAACCTGCACTTGATGAAGGAGGTCATCGATGGAGTGGTCCATTGTAAACCAGGAGCAGCTGAGCTGTTGGTGCAGGAGGTTTACGCTATTTTAACTAACCGAGGGTGAGGTTAAATACGTTTATATTCACATTTAAGTTGACAATATACGCGTTATGTTACTGTCGCACCGCCGAAGGTTGTTGCATATTCAAATTTCACTCTAGAAACTGACCATGCTGAAAAGATCGGGGACAAAATGGGAAATTGACCATGGCCTAAAAGACTCCTGTAGGTCTACTCATTTTTTATTCTGTCTCTCCCCTCGCAGCATCGGTGATGTTGAGGGCCCAGAGGCAGGCTTCACAGACCAAGAGTACCAGGCGCAGCTGCCCGCATTGGCTCGCTCCACAGCCACAAGGGCCATCAAGAACAATCTGACAATAACAGAGATCATGACCAAGCCCGACATAAACACGAACCAGAGTAAGGCGGAAGTCATCCTCCGCAGACACCTGGAGCGCAAAGCTGCCGAGAGGGTTCTCAGCCTGGGTGGGTCATCCAACGGGTGACCGAGACTTCATCTGCAATGTACTATGCACTTTGCTTTTTTTTTTAATTTTTTATTATTATTATTATTATTATTATTATCTGTTTTTAATGACAGAATAGTTTTAAACATGAGCCACGTGGACTGACAGGTTACTGGCACGTTAAAAAGAACTGCACAGTCTGCAGCAAGGCCACTTCATAGTTTAAAAAAAAAAAAAAAGAAAAAAGTAATTTCTGTTGTGACAGAATTTAGCCAATTTTGACAATTTCCTTTTGGTTTGGACGCAGGACGTTTTAAAGTGAAGCCGAAACGGAATCAGCTGGCAGCCAAAAACCGTGTGCCACCCGTCCAGGGTGACGGGTGCTTCGTCAGCCCTTCATCAGGAGGCACCGCGTCAAGTAAGAACCCGACTCTCGTATTTTCCTCCCAACAGTCATCAGCAGAGAATACTGATTCTGTAAATGAGCTCCAGCGCGTCATTTGCATGCAGCAGATTTTTTTGGGGGGGTGATAAATAGTCGACGGCGAACATGATGAAACTGCGAGAAGTACATTTTTGGTGAACTGCTATTTTATTCTCTGAGGGATCAACTATTCAGATCCAGAGGCAGAAAAAGCTCAGTTGTGAAACTTGCCAGCGTAGCAGGTGCCTCTTAAAAACATGCAAATTTGTAAACACCGATTAACTACAAATTGCCGACACGGATTCATATTGCAAGTTATTTAAAAAAAAATTGTGGTTACTTTTTTTTTTTTTACCTTTCATACTGGAGAACTTATGTGATGTAAAGCTGCATTTAACCCATCTGTTTTCCAATTTCCGCTCTACCAGAGTTGTGCTCCTTGTCAGGATGGAGCGAAGCTTTCATTCCCTTGAAGGAGATAAAGGTGCATCAGCCCACCAGATGTTTGCTGGTTAACTATTAAAGGACCTGAACGGTGCTCTGGGACTGCGCTACTACCCGTGTGTTACCTGGTGTATTGATATTACATTTACAAATTTCATTTAGCTGACGCTTTTATCCAAAAGCGACTTACAATAAGTGCATTTCAACCCGTGAGGGTACAAAACCCAGAACAACAGGAACGCTGATGTGTTGTTGTTGTTTTTTCACAGTTACTCAAACCGCACTGTTACATTATCGACAAGATGATAATTAGTTTTGAAAAACAGATGATGTCACTTGTTTGTTCTGGCTTATGTAATGGTACAAGAAACCTCCGCCTTCACGTTTTTGTTTTTTTTTTGGGGGGGGGGGCGGGGGAGGGGCGGCCCGTGTGCGTTTGTACCAGCAGGTGGCAGCATTGTGTCGTAGCTCCACTCAAAGCTCGCAGGTGACCAAAAGGGCAACTCAGTCAGCAGTACGCGGCTGTTCGTCTGTCGGTGTTGCGCTCAAACGATGGACGGATTTCCTGCGCGAGTTAAACAGCTGAGCGGTCGTGAATGAGGGTAGAAAGAAACCCGACACCCGATATAACGAGTGCGGAGCCGTGGACCAGAGTTCACCGGCTGTGGAGGCATTTTAAGAAACGCCCGTTCTTACCCTGATGCCTGCGCGTCCCAAGCGTCCATTGACCACACGCCTGTTTTTTTTCACCACTAGTTTTTTAATATAGACATGTTAACCAGGGAAGCTACGGTTGTGCCCAATGACTGCAGATATTTCCGTCCTGACGTTTTCAATCTTTTTTTCGTTACAGCAGAGTGAACCTGCTGGCTGCAACAACAGGTTCTTCATGGAGGCAGAGATCCGTTATGTTAAT
This sequence comes from Brachyistius frenatus, assembly GCF_029030835.1. NCBI lineage: Eukaryota > Metazoa > Chordata > Actinopteri > Embiotocidae > Brachyistius > Brachyistius frenatus. The sequence continues at coordinate 1,672,474 of NW_027210637.1, forward strand.
GCGGTGGACATTACTACTTTATCAATAGTGACTTTAAAATGAAATATTTTCACACCAACAAACGAGCCTCCGACTGGACAGACTTCCCTTTATGATCTTGAGTTTTCACCCGTAAGCAACGACACACGAATCTCGGCCCACCCCCCCCCCCCAAAAAAAATAAAAATAACGTCCTCTTCCATTTTTGTGTTTATTTATTTATTTTTTTTTTTGCATACTTCTCGGAAGACATTATCTAAGGTCTATCTGTTGCCAAACTGCATTCAGATTCGCCCAGATCGAGACCACTCAGTTGGCCCCAACTCTCTCCCGAGCTCTCACGGCCGCTCAGGGTACGGCGCGATGGAGCTTGTGAAGCTCGTGCAAAAAAAAAAACAAAAAAAAAACGGATGACAGGACGATAAGTGTTTCTTGGCCGACTGCCTCAGCTTCTCATGTGGTCTGAGAGCCCGGGCCTTTCAGTGTGGAGGGCTGGGACAATGCTGCAACGATAAGATCTCAATAGACTTGTTAGCCGCGGATGACTGTGAGATTGATTTGCTGCCGCAGCAGTTTAAATGAAAGTGTCGAGCAGCTCGGGTCAACTGCAACAAAAAAAACCCAACAAAATCAAACACAACGGCCGATGATAAACTGTGAAGAAAAATGTTGAAACGTTACACGTGACTATAAAAGAAATCTATCAACTGCTTAGTGAGGATAAATGCCAAATTCTGACATTTGAACAAATCGGCATGCGGCCTTGTAATAAATCTCGTGGTCTCTGTGATAGCAGCCCGCCCGGTTTCCATAGCAGTCAATGTTTGCCGAAGCCTCTTTTTTTCCCCTCCGCTCCCTCGGTGGAGCTGAAAACCTGACCTCCTTAATCTTTCAGTGTCTTTTGATTCCCCCTCAGCACTAAAAAAAAAACAAAAACAAACCGAGCCGACCGTCGCCTGTTGATTTCCGCAGACGGCTCTCGGTGGCCGGCGTCGGAATTTGGATTTCTTTTTCTTTTTTTTTTCTCTCTCTTGGTGTTGTGCTTCGCATTCAGATGCATTTCTACAGAAACCGGTGACAATAGCATCAGCGGCAAATGACATCATATAAATGCCTCTTGCGATTGGGTCTTTATCGTTCGTTTTTAATAATACAACATAAATCATATTGTAAACGCTAATAAATGAGAAGGGAAATAAGCTGCTTAACTAAAAAAAAAAAAAAAAAAAAGCCCGGGCCGGGTTTTACAGGGTGATATATGATGCATATTCATTGTGCATCAACACGCCTCTCCTACGGAACAATATCTAAGTCCCGGTTGCCATGGCAACTAGCAAGCCCACACTGGAGAGCGTCCAGGACACATTAATAAGCTTACTGTGAGGTTCTCTGGCTCCTTCTGTCGGTCATATAAGCACAGACAGTGACTGCGGGATTTCAAGCTGCATTAACAAAAAAAACACAAAAAAAACCATCCGATCACGTTACGTAAGTTGATCAACGCGCACCTTTTCGTACTGACGCACGTCAACATCTTTGGTGAAAATGGAAGATGCCGGACAAATGATGTCAGAGACCAACAGTGTCTGAAATGCCCTAAGAAAGTGTCCCGCCATCTGCTGATTTATTTCCTATCAGCCAGTGTGAAGGAATCTGTAGCGGTGGAGGGATGCTGCGGGAGGAGAAGGAGGTTGGAGGGGAAGCGGGTGGGGGGGGGGGGTTGACGCCTTGTTGGAAGCACAGACAGGAACATGACTAGCCAGGGGGATATTGTGAAGCTTTCTAAGCTACGGATTCCCTGAGAAAAAAAAATTAAAAAAAAAAATTAAAAAAAAAAAGCCCACCCCCCCATTTCACCCACAGCAAATCTCTCACCCCTATTAACAAAGCTACGGTAAGCTAGTGTGTGGTCATGTTATCCAGGCCAAGGGTGCGGCACTTTGTGTGTGTGTGTGTGTGTGCGTGCGTGTGTGTGTGTGTGTGTGTGTGTGTGTGTGCGTGTGTGTGTGAAGAGTCACGCGCATGTCAGATTCTACTATTTACTGTATTTGCATGTATTCATTATTAGCAAATAAAACTGTTTCTATTTATTATTATTTATTAAGCTGCTGGCTCGAGTTGTTCATTTTCACAATCTCAGGAGACAAAAAAAAAGCTCATTAAGTGCAAATTTGTATTTAAAAAAAAAAAATGTATAGCAATATATGCAAACAATAGCTTTTAAATATTAAAACGTTATTCATGCGGTTGGAACGCAATTCAGCCTTCGGGGTTTTTTTTTAATTTTTTTGATCCTGTTTGGTAATAGATGGTGATTGTCAAGTGAAAAAAAATAAACAAACGATCTGCAACCTGACTTCGCCAAGCCACTAAGAGGATAACGGCGGGGCTTAAAGGCTGCAACAGTGAAAGCAACCAGACTCATTAGAGAAAGGAAAACAGCAGCAGGAAAACACGTCAAGAGTGACAATACGACGCGATACGAAATGATCTCATCCTGAGTCTTAAAGTTTCAAACTAAAAGTTTCCCCCCCTGAAGATCTACAAA
>NW_027210637.1:2277500-2527500 GCF_029030835.1 Brachyistius frenatus
TCTTCCACATTGTCAAAGGCCACTGGAGGTACATCCAGGGGGTCAGATACAAGAAGCTGTGAGCGTGGTCTGCTAATCTTAGCCGAGCAGGCTCCAGTCGCACAGAGAGTGGTGGAGGATCAGATTCCTCACTTACAGACAAAGACCAATACAGCATGCATAACCCTACTTGGGTAAAAGCACGTGAGTATTGGCAGGAAAATGTAGTTCAAATCTTAAAGTAAAAGTCCTCTTTTTGAGTACTGATATTTTATATTTACATAATTAGAGTATTAATTCTGAAGCATTAGAGTGTCAGCAGCATGATGCTGTTGTAGCTGCTGCAGGTGGAGCTAGTTTGAATTAGTTCATATCCAGGAGCAGCAGATACATTTGAGGGGTAGCCAGATGATTACTGGGAAAGGAAAGATGTAAAAACTAAGTTTCGATACAAATCTTTTTGGTTTTGTTTTAGGACTTTTCCTCTTATCTTTGATTTTGATGACGCATTGCTTTTTGAAAAGAAAGGAAACCAATAGTTTAATCTTAAACAACTTGTGTTAAAATATTGTTCTTTTGTGTTTCGGCTCAAAGCTTCACCTGAAAAACAACTAAAATGACCAAATAGTAAGTGGATCGGAATTGAAGTATATAGTAGTATCAAATGGAAATACTCCAGGTTAAGTACAAGTACCCTAAAATAGTACTTAAGAACAGCACCTGAGTTACTCGGGCACTGCAGAGAGACGAAGAGAAAGGGATATTTTCAAACCATAAAGAGACGTAGACGACATTAAATTAAGGGCATTAGTTAATTTATTTTTTTACTGGTGGTATGTCAGTCAAATGAGTGCCAAAAGCAGCACTGATTCATTATGATTTATTATAATGTAATACAGTACACGGCACGAGACCACTATGATGCATATGATACTCATCTGACTTTGCAATTGTCAGGAACTTGTTTATCAACTTCAGTGTGGCACATTTGGTTTGGCACCAAAAGGAGAAACTAATTATGATCAATTTTCCATGTGCAAAACATCTGCAGTGCATTCTGAATCTTAAGACCGTGATTCAACCCTCTGCGATAAAATATTCATAGGGAGATCATGCATAGTCTGCAAATTATGGATAACGTAGTATTTCTGTGGTCAAGGCTCTGACTAAACAAATGGAAACTGTTGCAAAGTGAGTTTCACATAGGCACAATCTTTAAATATGGAATTATTTGAGTCAACAAAGATATGAAGGCACCTGTGATTTTTAGCTTCGATGGTGACATTAACAGTCACAAGGACTGTTTTGACAAGACAGCCCTCTACTGTACAGTCGTGAAGACAATGGCAGTATTATCATTTCGAGCGAAATGACAGAAAATAAAATGTAAGATTTGCTTTTTACTTACATAGCTGACATTATTACTTTTACGTGCAACAACCTGAAACTCCATCATCGATGTCTCGAAGAAACAAATCTATAAAATGTATAGATAAAACCATAACAAACTATCTGACAGTTGATGTAAACACACATGCATATATCACTAGACTGATAAGGACATGAATGAATATTCCTTTATATCAGCAAAGCAGAAAGAGCAGGTTTGTAGAGTTATCAGTGGCAGAGGCGGAAATACATGAAGTATAAATCATGGAGAATGGGAGGCTGAGAACATAGTGTCCTGCTTTGTCCCCCTTTTTCTCAAATGAAAAAATGGGGAGATGAGTTGTAGCTTATAACGGAGGACATTTTCTATTCATGCGCATCAGCTGACTTGGACAAAGCTGACTGAGCTGAAACCGAACTGACATTATCTTGATGCCAAATTATTGGCAATCAGAGGTGCAGCGATATTTTCCACACCCATTAATTTTCTGTCCCTCTCATCGTGTTGAGAATGTAAGAGAGTGTAAGAACATTCTATTATAATGCAAGTCTCCGGTGACCCTCGACATTCCTTTGCATTTGAGAGATTATAGGAATTTATAACCTGATTTTTTTATTTTACACCTGATAGTCCGGAGAGAGCGATGCCAACCCTCAATTCTCATTTCTCACTTTATAAAATCTGATATTCGCAAGATTGAGAGCCGTGACTCGAAAGGGATTGTTGTCAAACACAAGTGTGTCAAACTTATTATCTTATATTATAGAGAGATACAATTTCCTGTTGTCTTACAGTTACCCGCGTGCATTATGATTCACCGAAGCACATGGATGAACGCCCATTCGCTCGGCGTAAGTGTGAGCCCCTGTTTCGATGTGAGTGATGGCTAATAGCTGCATGATAATGAGGTGGAGAGGCGATGTGGACATGGCATTCTTGTGAGCGAATGTCACCCATTAAGAGATGGATCTCTGCCCAAGCAGAAGTGCGCTGCTTAATTGGTTCATTTCATCATGGGCAAAAAGCTTTAATTGGGTGACACACTGAAAGATGGATGGATCAGTTGTCCTGGGAAATAAAAAAAAAATATAGGCGGTATCTGAAGTGGTGTGATTTGTGTGTCACTCACTGTTTTTGTGTGCGAGCGTTCAGGAGAGAGTTTATGTTAATCGGGCTCATTAGATCAACAAAGAAATGTCTTGCATGGCTGTAATACACAAAGTGCCCTCCTTTGTAAAGGTACTCGAGACTTAAAATACGAGAATGTACTTGGCAGAGATGCTGCATGTGGGTGCCGAGCATGCAGAGATGCAAAGCGTCAGCCCACGCGTATTGTAGTGACGGGTGGATGAGGAACAAACCTACTAATGGAAATTCTTTTGAGAATATTACAACCCCATAAGTCTCAAGATGTCCGTCTGCATCACTTTTCTGTGTCAGAACCTACAAAGAAGATAATGGCTTGCAAATGTATTTAGACTATCAAGACATCACCTTTGTTTTCAATTATAAAGCGGTGTTGTATTTAGTAGGCATGTAAGTGAAGCGTTTCATTGGGAAGTATTGGAAATCGCATATCATAAGTGTCCCCCGGTGTTGCTATTCAAGTCGACAGAAACACAGGTGCTCCTATCTGACAGGGAATTCAGATAATAGCTTTTTCTTTTTATTTATTTCAGTTCATTTTGGATCGGAATAGTTGAAATGGCAAATCACTGCGACGATAGGTTTTCAAAACTGCAGCTCGTCAATTGTTTTGGAGATAAAGAAGGAATAATTATATTTTCCATTTTCATAAATGAGGCTATTATCACAACAGGTGTTGGGGAGAAGTGTTAAACCTTCTATTCACACACCGGCTATTACTTTAACGATGATAAGTTTTCCCCAGTGACACCACTTGATCTATTTTTTTTACCTCTTCACGCCAAAACTTGCAGACAAATGCTGAATTTAAATGTCAAACGTTGGCTTTCTAAAATTTGTACGAATGACAAAGTCGAACCAGGTCTTTTTTCTGTTCAATCAGTTGCAAAAAATAAAATAAAAAAATGTGCTTCTTTATTGCACTACTATTGGATACTTGTACTTACACTTACAGCACTGACATATTAACAGCTTTTAAAATCTTTTAGAAATGAGAACGTGTTTGGAAACCGTTGCATGAATACAGTCGGCAAATATGGATAAACATTCATTTGAAGTCGTGCCTCCGTCCCCTTGATGGTAATACAATAATTACTCTCCTCTTTTTCTCGCCACCAAACCCCCATTCTTACAGTAAACTCCCCACTTCACCTGTTGGTCACTAACTTTGTCTGAGTGATGTCTGATCCTGGGAGGATTCGTACAGTTGCGTTTTAACTTTTTTGCTGAAGGAAGCTGCCTGTTTGGTCTGCTTGAAACGGCACCGACGACAACAGCAAGAGTGAATAGAAACATCAAAGTAGCCGATGGTGAAACCAAAACATTGAGCTGAAAGATGGTAAAACGGCGTTGAGAGGAACTTCAGAGTCAGCTGGTGTTTGTCTGTGGGTTTGTCACTACGAGCATTTTGAGGGGTCATTTCCTTGAAGTGATATAAAAAACAAAAACAAAAAATATTGAGAATGATCGTTGTTGTCCTGAGAGCAGCTTTACACATTAGCAAAACTGAAGTAACAACATTCAGTGTTCAGGCGAAGTAAAACGGTTCTTTGTTAATATATGGAAAGTATCTGACAGCAGTATGAACATGCTACAGTGTGTAATTACAGTACATGATTAAGAAGACTTAAACTGACACCTGCTCTGCTTAGCATGGCGGAAAAGAAAAACGCCCAGGGTGTTCTCTGTCTCAGCCTCCCTCCGTGTGTGTGTGTGCGTGTGCGCGCGTTTCTGTATGCGTGTTTGTTTGTGTGTAGGAAACGGCGTGTGTGCGTTTCATGTGCTCCATCTATCCCAGTGGTGCCGTGCACCGGTTTTGCCTACGAGCCGGCGACCTATTTTTCTCAGCATTGAGCGAAGTAGACATTTGAACACAGAGAGAGGCAGAGAGATAGGGTGGGAGGGGGGGGGAGGGAGGGGTGCAGATCAGTTCCTCTGCTTTTATTCAGGCCTGTGGATTAATTACCCAGTCCCTAAACCTGATCCCGTGCTGTGAGCGAGACACTTTGGCATCACCCTGATCAATAATGCATTTTTCTGTCTCTCCATTTAATTTGCACGCAGGCCCCACACACTGGCATCACCATCTCCCTGGAAAAGTGCAGGAGACACCTGATACCCAAAGTGCAACACTCAACCCTCACCCCCCTCCCACCCCATAATACCCCCTCCCTTCTCTGTTGCTCGCTGACAAATTGATTCTCTCTCAATGTGCTGCATGGGAAAAAGAAAAGAAAAAAAACATCTCCTCAATCCTGAGGAGCTGCGTAATAAGATACAAAGCATGTTGGATTAGTTTATGGGCTTGTACAAATTTGTTCCTGTTTTGGTTTAAATTGTGACACTCTCCATTTCCAGGGACGCCTATTTGGCAGTTTAGTGAAAGCTTAGGGGTTAAGAAGCTCCACAGTGTGGAGCGGTTGCCGCGGCTCCTGGAGAGCACAGTTAGCACGGTGTAACATTTTGCAGCTGTCGGAGAAGAGTAGCTGGTTAGCGAGGTCAAACTATCGGGGGAAACAGGTAGGTCACCCGATCTTGTGTGATTTATCTGCTGTGTGTGTGTTAGGCCCCGCATTGAAAGGAGAGACGTATGTCGGGACCTTTAGACTCTTAGTTTGTAAAGCATGTGGTTTTCCTGAGTGTTTAATTGAGGAGCCACTCTCTAATGTCCGGGAGTCTCCAGACTTTGTGACCTGGAGGGTCCGGATCTGTGCTCTCTGTGTGTCTCAGGCAGTCCATGAGCACAGGAGTTACTTCCAATCGATACAAGTACAGTCGTTCTAAATGGCCCTTTTTGGTCCAAATGAGGTTGTGCAGTGAAGAAGTGTACTGTATATACTTAAGTATACTTCTCAAATAACTGCCTGCTTACCATGAATGCTTTACATTTTAACGTGAGATCCTGTCTATACTCTCTTCTTTGTTTTACCCGGTCAAAAAAAAAAAAAATGGCCGAGCACTTTGCACTATACGTCTTGCAGTGTGGTATTGGACTTTGTGCGCCTCCCCTCCGTCTATCGACAGGTATCACGATAAGTGATGCAGTTGGGCCCGAGTGCAGCACTTGCTGGCGTACGTATAGCATCTCATGGGGATGTGCTGAAGAGTAGCTGCCTCTGTCGTGCATTGTCAGGATCATTCTGCAGATAATAAACGAGTCTCCCGTTGCTGCCAGCGCACAGTCCTGTAATTGGTGCGCTTGCATCGTTACCAAGTAGCAAAGCAATGTACAATCCATGAACGGGACATGATCTTTTTTGGGAATCCATACGTCTTCAATAGTTTACTCTACCAACAAATCGTATGCACTGTAATGACTATTCCGCTGCACTTGACTTGTATACACAGGCCATCGTGTACTGTGCATCGCCCCCTGCACACTGTGCGGTCCTATTCTCTTTGTACCATGTCTTAAAAGTACTTGTTTCATATGTTCTAATTTGGCTACTCCGAATTGCACATTCATCCCTCTTGTTAAGCTGGTCTCATTTCTTCACGCTCACGTGTACCTTTATAGCGATCCAGACTGACATCAACAGTGCACTTACCACTTAGTGCTCCGGAGAACGCTGAGCCAATTAACCAGCTGCCTGACTTCAGGCACTGCGGTGCGCAGATACACTCTCCTTGCTGTGTACCTGGGCATCTCATCTCACTTAAGTGCAATGGAATATGATTTTAATCTTTTATTACTTCTCACTCTTTCCATTGTGAGACAGAAGCTTAAAATGACTCTGCTTATTAATTCAACATTAACCCTACGACACCATTTGCTACCAAATAATACCACTTTGGCAACAGGAGGGAAATTAAACGGAAGCATTGTTTTCACCTCGACGTCATTGTAAAAATAGGATAATCTACTATAAGAAAAACGTGTTGGTCTTCAATTTATTCTACAAATCATGCTTATCAATAACATATTTACATTTACAGTTTTTCACTTGGCAGACTGTGCGTGTAGAGAAATGTGACTTAACTGTGATTATTATGAACGTTGTCATGCTTGATCGCCATTATACTGAAATCTTCTGTCACGCTTATGGACCTGTCTGGATGAAGCCTTCTTATTAAGATACGTGTCAGCATTTTGAGGGTAAATCTGTATTATGGGTAATACTGTGGAGTACTGCAATTGTTATAATACAAAACTAATAATTCACAGCCATGTTAGGATATTATAGGAAGCTCAAATAAATTGCTTTATGATAAGTTTTACATACATTATTGTGACAAAAACAGCGGACTTCTTTGGATTTTGTTAGAGGTTGGCAACCAGCTAATAGGAGCATTACTGCCACCTACTGGACTGGAGAGTGGGTCAGTTGGTAAACAGAAATACAGCAGACTTTGACTGAATGACTCCGTTTATTGCAGCAAACTATCTGGAAGATGTCACAATGGTCAAGCCAGAAAAAACGGTTGAAACTAATGTAACATTTTAGTGTTTTATCGTGAAACTAGAGTTACTGTATATGTAATCTGCTGATTTTTAAAAAAAAATTTTTTTTAGCAAAATTATGAAAGAAAGCAATTGGCAGATAAGTGTGTGAACCCAGATGTTTAAATAGACCAGTCTGTTATGTAAATGCCTGTGTGATGTGGCTCAGGCAAATCAGCTGATCATCAGCCTAATGACGTTGGTCCTAAATCCTGAACTGTGGCTCCGACACAAAGCCCTGTGTTTGCACAGAAAAATGCATACGTGGATTATTCCATTTTGAGAAGACAGTGCCTCCAAATCAAGCACTTGCACCTTTACAGATAACCGAGTGGTGTTGCTTGCAGTTTTTAGATCACGTTACAAAGGTACTGACTCTCCATTAGTTTGTTGACAGCAGAGAAAGCCCTCTAAGTGGCTTATTTAATGCAGACTAATGAAAACACAGAGGGAGTTTTTGCTTTGGATTGGGATCTACGGCCGTGAGATGACTGTGCACTACAGAAGAAAGTGTTTCCTGCTTACACCTGCCCTTCTGTAATTGTCTCCATAGCAGACAGAGAAAGGCGCAGAAATCCAGGCAGTTGTATAGTTTATAAAACATACCACATATCTGGTAAATCACATTTGTGTGTTGTGTTCTTGGAGACAAAATACTTGCTCGTATTGAAACCAAAAAAAAGCCATTCTGTGCCAGATATGGGGACATAAACCCAGCGACCAGGGAGACAGTAATGTACCCTTGTAACTCAATCTCTTAGCAGACCGCTGAATGGAGAAATGCAGCTTCTTTGGCTTGCGCTATTCTCGCATTCCCCCGTTGTGACCTTTTTCAGCTCCCTTCCGCTTAGGGACCGCACTGATCCCGGAGCAGTCATTTGAGCAAGAGGAGAGCAGTAAAGAGATAGTGGCATAATGTTTTGCTTCCATTTACAGTCATAGCATAGCAGTGGAAGAGGTTGTAGACAGCAGCTCTCAATAGATTTAGCCCAAATTTTAAGTAAGCGACCTGATGTAGTTTAATGATATTTCATTACTATTAAAAAAAACATTTTGGAAGCACAGACAGATCAAATCAGCTGTCTTGAAAGTCACTCCTCATCATGAAGTGGTCACTCCTATCGTCGGGGGGGAAAAAAAAGCTTTTTTAGTGTTAGCTGTTGCTCTTTTCGGAAAGGAGCCACGTCAAAACATGTGGCCTTGATTAACTCGCCTGTTCCCGCAAATTTAGGCAATGCCTCGAGCACTGTAGCAAATCATTTGAAAGATCAACACTTCATGTAACACAGTAGCTTGTAAATATTGTATCCCCACAAAGTCACTCAGGACATGAATAAGTCATAACAAAAAAATACCTCCAGATTTAGCTGATACCCTGCATGCATACAGAATGAGGCACGGCTGTTTTTAATCCACTGAATCACAAAGACACCACTCAAAAAACACAATGTCTTCCCTCCCCTCAGGGGATAAGCGCTTCAGACACATTCTTTGACCTATCCCATACCTTAACAAGCGGAACAGTCAAGAAATTGATTTCTTCAGCATTCATAAATGGCGGTTTGATTGCCTTTAACACACTGATGCTGAAATAATCTCTACATAGACAGATAGGACACACACTGTGATTTCAAAAATGACCACAGGTACAATCTGCCACCATGAACCTGTCAACAAGCAGAGGATTATGGGTTATGGATGGTGCGTATGAGACAGAGACAGAAGCCTGATATACGCGCGTAGAAAAGTTGTGGTTTTTGTTATTAGACCACAAATGCACGGGTCGTGTTTCAAACACGATGCACCCGACGTTGCTCGTGACCCAACTGCAAGGCATTATGTTAAAATCATCTTACTTGCAACCTTTTCAGAGTGTCACATATGATTCTGTCATTACGCGACATTATTGCAATAGTTTATATAAGTCAGAACAACGTATTTATTTGAAATAGTTCATTAATATTTCTCTGTACTGTCTTGTCTTATGCACCTGGCCCACTATAACATCGATAAAACGGCAATTAGTCGGAACTGTAATCACGAATCGCATTAACATGGTCTTTATTATTGCCACATAGGTGTTGTACGAAGCATGCTAATTCTGTGTCATGTTTTGGTTCTGCTATTAAATAATTTGATTCATGATTGACACAAACACATCATCAGCACCAGCCGCAGTTGCATCCTCATTTGCAGAGGTTTTAAAACATTTTATCAACACACTCCGATATTAAAGAATTGTCTGCTCCGAGCTAAACCTTTTAATGCAGCTGCAGCAGGGTCATGTTACCGTGACTGTGAAGAAACCAAATGGACGCAATTTTGTATGTTTAGTGAGGTCGAACTAAAACAAATAACAGGTTAGCCAAAACTATACTGTTCATTGTGTTGTTAAAAACAAAATGTTATATTTATACCCTTAACACTTTTTCCGATAAAAAACGTTTTGTTTTTTTCAAACAATTTATTTGGGGGATTTTACCATAATAATATTGTTGAGGAAAACATGGGAACTTAGTGCTTAATGGAAATAAATGAACGAATCACACAGCCATAAAAAGCTATTGAGTTATAATTTGATGGTTAACAGTTAGATGTAAATGTACAATATGGAGGAACAGTGCAGAAACTATCGGTGTAAATGTGTTCTCAATGAATTGTCAATTGAACACAACAGCGTGTTCTGTTAAGGACAAGATTTGATCAATACTTTATTTTTAATTGTCTCTTATTGCATTTATCGCATTCTGTCATCTTGCCTTGTTTTTCCGTGGTCATATATTTGAGCAGCGTACCGCCGGCAGCTTTGATGATGAGATGAGTGACAGAGTGTACAAGGTGTTTTCTGAGATTGGATGTGGCATGACGTTGCCTGGCACTGATAAGACCCCCTGTACTTTGCAGTTGTGTCGTTTGTTAGAATGAGCTGTTGGCAGAAAAACAAACATCAGTGTAACATCTGTCATTGCGCGCTCGTCTTTTTCCATCGACACGCTGCAATTACAGTTTTGTGCAAACCTGCGCATCACGGTTTTTGAAGCATGAAATGTAAAAACATGCTTATCGTTTGTCTTGAGTATTAACCTTGTTTTGTTTGAAGAATGGGGTGTAAAAACAGATTCATTTTTTTTTTTTTTTTTTTTTTTTTTTTTTTTATCATTTGGCCTAAATAAAGAGCCTGAAAGTCTCCCTGAGCGGCACTTCTCTTGGTGGAAATGTGCTGAAATAACAGAGAAAGGGCAGTCTATTTCTGCTCAGCGCTATACATAAACCAAATGAAGCATTTCTATTGATTGTCACTTCCTCGGATTCCACTGTTTGGGAATGAGGTGTGTGTGTGTGTGTGTGTGTGTGTGTGTGTGTGTGTGTGTGTGTGTGTGTGTGTGTGTGTGTGTGTGTGTGTGTGTGTGCGTGTGTGGGGGGGGTGGGGGTCTCCCTCTGTCAGCTGACACGGCTCATTGTTCACCATGGACTAATAAAGAGCGTTACTGGTGCTATTATGCATTCTCTGTGGCTACTGACAGACTGATGACAGGCCTTAAAGATGGAAGCCATTTCACATTTAAACAATAACAGATGGAGGGCCTCACCCACTGAATCGCCTCAGCAGACATAAACCTGCGTGTTCTATTATTTTGAATAACTCGTATGCCGTTATGCGTGTTTGGTTTCATTCATATTGCTAATAGGGCCTGCCATAACTATTTATTTCTTAGTGGAGACCAAACATATTGTGACTTGAGGACATTCTGTTAGTGTGTAACATCAGTACTTTGTATGCCCGCTGCACGGTTGGACTGTATTGTAAGAGGGGAAAAACGGAATTAAAGATTCATTCCATGCGTGTTGCAGACTCGACAGTATCAGGATTTCTTTTTATATTTAGACTCTTTGTACTATGCGTCCTTTGAACCCGCCTTTTTATGCTTAAAGTGTGTTGTCTAACCCCTTCAGACTTGACAGCTCGCGTCAGGGTCATAACATTGCAAATGACAGTCTCATGCGGGAAGCGAGCTTAAGAGTTTGATGTGTTGGATCGAGCACATAAGGTCATCGGAGGAGCACAACACCAGCTTCCACCAGCTTTCCTATTCACTGAATCATCAAAACAAGGAGTCTGTGGAATCGAGGGGAGCCAGGTATTAAAGAGCGCGCAGGTCCTCAGCCAAAAAGCTGTCGGTTCAATCTCGCACGAGTGTCCTTGAGGTAGACACTGAGAGTTACCTTGTGCGCCTGCACTGACAGAATCTCAGTCTAATGGTCTGTAATGAGAAGTCTTAGCTCACTTTGACCCACTCTACGGACCCACTCTGCTTCTTCCCTCTGTAGATAATTAGCCAATTGCTTCCTCTAAACCATAAACTCTTATAGGCATGAGAAAAATGGAAATCGAGTCAGCCCGTTGCCATAGAATCAAGGATTTCATACTTCCTGAAGTCCTGTCTGTGTTTTCTCGTTGTCACGTGATGGAACATGATTGGATTGACCAAAACAAAGAAAAATGTGTTACTTAATATAATTTTAACAATTAAAACATGGGAGGATTGATTTATGAATAAATAACATATTATAACCTGTACTTGTACTGTATTGACAAACCGTTCAATTTTCAGTGTCCCTTGGCCAGCTGCACTGACGCTACTTGAGCTTAATGTGCGTCTTGTATCTGCAGACTGTCACTGATTGAGATCACAGTGTCACGTGCTGCATTATCAGATGTTTACAGATGATGTCAGAATTCATTCCCGATGGTAACGCAGTTCCTTAAAGCTAATAAATAACGAAGAATTGCACTGATTGTCTTACTAAATAATTAAATCTAAACCTTGCTTTGGTATTAGCTGGAAAATTGCAGGTTGAAATGCACTTGTGAACAGTAACATTCATTCCATCTGGAAGGAAAACAAGCATTGCAATGCAGGCGGAGAATTCACTTACATTCATTTACCTGCAGACACAAAGAAAGAAAGAGAGGCAGCGGATTGGCAGACAAATACACAGACAGAGAGCTTTTTTTTTCCCACTACATACAATTTCAGGACACTTAAGTGATTCTCAATCCCAGCATGCCTCAGCCTGCCACTGCCATGACAGATGCTCCAAAATTGAATATAGATTTCAGTGAGCAAGGCAGGCGTGCCTGATGAATCTCAATTTGCTGCTGTCCATATTTCATAGTCACCACTATGGATAGCTCAAGGGGAGGCGGTGAGAGGACTATGGCTGCACCTGCCAAGCTGTCCGTGTGCTAGTGCCGAACGATGATCGGTACTTCATAAAGGCCCATATTTATCCCTCACTAATTCATGCCCTACATCATTTAATCACCAATATCTACGTCAGCAAGCGGGGGGGGGGGGTAGGGGGGGGGGGGAGGAGGTAGACATCAAAAGGACATGCGTCCTTTCACATCAGCGGTAATCTTAGGAGAAAAAGAAGCCCGCAAAATGACAATTGCCCAGCAGGAGAAGATGGTCGGAATGGTTTACAGTCGCTGGAGGGTGGAACAAACGTAGAGAGCTTTCCTGAAGGGGGGAGTAGAGGTGCTTTGGCTGCAGTGTACCTGGCGGTCTATTTATAGCTTGGTTTGAAGTGCTCATAAAATGACACTGGATGCTATTGTTTTGCAACGCGCTGCTCTTTCTGCCCATCAAATTGTTGACTGTTCAATCACTCGTCTGTGTTCGAGCTGTCACTGCCACAAATTTAAATAATAATAATAACTTTATTTATACAGCACCTTTAAAAACAGAGTTTACAAAGTGCTCTACAGAGAAGCAAAGCATGCATAATGTCAATACCGGTAAACGTTTAAAAAAAAAAAAAAAAAAACAGGAGGCAAAAAAAGACCATACCGTAAAGGTAATGAATACGACAAAACCAAACAAATAACCAAAACGAGCAAATGGAATAAAAAAACAAACAATAAATAAATGAATAAAATAAACAAACAAAAACAGGGGAACAAAATAACGACATCACTTCAAAAAAATTCTATAAAAATGGGTTTTAAGAAGTGATTTAAAAGAAGTTAATGAATTGAACATGGCAGTGATTTTGCTCATGCAGTTGAGTTTTCTGACACATTATCTATTCTCCACATTGCATGTGACCATTTCCCAAAGCAGATCTAAAGCTAAAGAATCAAATAAGCCTTTTTTTTTTTTTTTTTTTTTTTTTTTATGTCATCCCTCATCATTTATACATTTTATTCACTTTGAAAATCGACTTGCTTAGAATCCACTTTTAAAGCCTTTTACCACTAAAGAACGTCTTGGAGCGGCTACAGAAAAGCCAACGCACCAGGATGTAACCAATAACATCAGTCTCCCATACAGTATAATGAGACGTTGCAGCATACCACAAGAAATAATGCACATTATGCAACATAATAAGCACAGGGCAGAAAAATAAAGGATGAAACACAACATTGCATGTTTGAAATGCAACACCATGGAAACTGCAGTAACATGTAGCAGCCTAATTAGCATACCTTTCTACGCAATTGTTTTTCTACTTATTTTCCATCTCACAACTCGACTTATCTGGTTCAAGTAACTGAGACTTTTACTCTTAATTAGAAGACAGCTAAATGTTAGATGATGAATTCCTTTAAAAAAAAAAAAAAAATTACAAGTTTGGTAATGAAATCATGTCAAAGACAGACAAATGAAATGGAACCAGAAATTGTAGATCGAATTAACATTTCTCAATTTATGTTATTAAAGCTTAATTGTGCCATAACGTGTACATTTGGGTAATTACTGTATTGATTATTTTTTATGCATCTGTAATTTAATCGAGAATAACTAAACACAGAACTAATCTATAATAATTAACCCGGCATAATAGAGGTGCCGTACAACACAGGCTTACCTACCTGCATTATCGCCACCCAAGCCACACTGTGGCAGCCCAGAGAAGTGAAGGCGAAGCCATGATAAAAGGAGGTTACTGAAAGGCGATCATGATGCATCTTATAGTTTTACATGAGTCAACGCAGACAGCAGTTAATCTACCATTCAAGAGGATCAGTCGTATTAGCCGTATACCGTCGTTTTCTGTGAAGCAGTTTTAGGCGTTGGGGGCCAATGGGATATAAACGGGATGTAGATATTTGTTACATTAAATGTCTGAGCTTTAAAACACTATTCCACACGACTCCTTGCTTACTTGTAAACTTTATGATGCTGCAAATGAATCCAGTCTCCTACGGTGAAAGCATCGGACTCAAACTACCACCGTGTGAGATTCAGATGAAGAGACGCACAACGCGTAGCCGTCTATCGGGGCATATTTTGTTTAGCACAACCGTAACCTGGCGCACCAAACGTCGCTCCTTTAACCACTGTTCCTGCCATGTGCTGCGGTGCTGCTAGTATCCTCTCTGTTAGAACTGCCATTGTACATGACAGAACTTGTTTTACAAAATAAATAAATAAAAAAATAAAAAAAATAGAATGAAGAAAAAAGGAAAACTCTTTGGAGTGAATTTCATGATGCCACCGGGGGTGCAGGAGACGATGGAGCTTTCCAGTGTAATTAGAGTAGACATGCTACATGTGTCTGTGTGTGTTGCCGCATCTCATTAAGGCGTGGTATGGGCCACTGAGCCGGCTAAGAGGAAAGGATAGGGAGCATGTGGTGGTGTAGTTTCCTTCGCCACAAAAGCAGCTGCTCTGCTCTTTCTCTTTCTCTCAGGAGTCACGCTGAGGGCCAAGGCCAGTCAAAATGGTTCCACTCGATGCAAAGGCCCTCAAGGAGCCCACTGTCAAAATGAATGCGCACAGACACAAAATGCAATCTGTGTTCGTGTGTGTGTGTGTGTGTGTAAATACATAAATACAGAAGATATGTAGAAATGCACTCTCATGCAGCAGGAAATTGGAATTATATGGAGAGGAAAAAAAATAAGAAAAAGGAACAAACTATAAATGAAAATGACCTTGATATTTTAGTTCTACAAGGTACTCTTTTGCTTATACACAGTAGTTTGTTGTTTATTTTTATGGCTGCCAGTCATCTGCTGAGGAGGAAGCAGAAAATGTGTGTTGCTTCAGCTTGAAGGTTTCATTTCTTTATTTTACTTTTTTTGAACACCCACACCGATGATCTTTTATGAAAGAGCTCATTTTTTTTTAGATTGGTAACACCTCGGATTAATTGTGTTGACACATTGCTACCAGTGATGCCAGGTGGTAGATAACAGCCCTGTAAAAAAAAAAAAAAAAATCCCACAAATTCTTGAAACTACCCATCAAAGATTGATGTGAGGAGGTTTACCCAGAGGGCAGTTTGTTTGCACAGAGCATGGTGTAGGCCAGGAAAGCTGCACAAGACTTCTTGAGCAGTCTAGTCCTTGTTTGTTAAAATACTACAAGAAGCCACAATGAATACGCAGGTCGATAGACAATCGGAACATTTACATCCGTTTCTTAAAACAGTGATTTTTTTTTTTTTTGCCTTTTAGATTGCAGTTAGCTTTCATCATCGAGTGAGAACTGGAGAGGGCCACGCCCAGCCTGGTGGGGGATATAAAACCGTTGAGAAGTGGACAACATTTCAAAGTCAGTGAATGATGGTGGAAAAATGACTGATAATGAAAATAACCACCAAAAAAAGTCCATTAACTGGATAAAAATGGAATATAATTTGATCTGGAGAGTTAGCCGAAGGTAAATTGTGATTTATAGTCACCACGTCAACTCGTTAGTCAAGAACATATAATCGATTTTGGGTTTGACTTTTTTTGTTTTACATTAATATTACGTTTTTAACCCCTGTAGTCATAAATTCATAAATTAATAATCAAATAATAAAAATCCATACTCTGCATTGTTGTCAGCAAAGACCAGAAAAGAGGGAGACGGAAAAGATTGACATCACTGTCACCTACTGTATGTCGGCAGTGGAAGAAACCTCGGCTCAGTCAGAGGCACTTAATTCAAGGAATTGACCTTTTCTATCAAACGGTTCAACAGTTATGTTTGGCAGAAAAAGCCTCTGCTGTTTGAGGGAGCTCTCAATTAATCTGAGAAGCAACGAGGATTCTGCCGAGAGAGCTAATCCCTGAAAACAAAATCACTGCTCCCTTCTTAAGTATTAGAACGGCGCACATTAGGACCCCCCAAAACAACAGAGCCCCTGCGATATACCACCCTGAATACACAACGAGCTTGTTGCAATTTGCCTTGAAGGCTAGCGAGCCCTTTCTCTCCGAGATGCAACTAAATACCCTCGGGTGAATATGAGATGAGATGCTGACATTATTTTGATACGAGAAATATTTTACACCTGAAATGCAGCTATTGTACAGAAACACATGCTTTTTTTTTTGTTGTGAGCTAGGCCTCCTCTCCTCCTTTAAAGCTCACCAATTTAGCTAGAAGTAGTAATGCAAACATGAATTCTGTTAGCATATGAACAACCATAAAACAAGTATTCTCTTGTGATTAGGTAAAAGCATGTGTAAGCTAATAGAAAACCCCCCAAAACAAATTCAAAACACAGGGGAAAATATATGCTAAAAACTAAGAGGAGTCTTGTAGTCATCACTTTGGGCATTACCAACGAGTCGAGCACTTGGCAGACAACACCACAAGAAATGAGCTCAACTGCTGCATGATTTTATTTTTTTCAATAATACCAATGCAGATTCATACAGCGTTGGTCAATAAAAACAGAGATTCAGTGTCTCAAATGGCAAACTGAGTAGCCAGCAGCACAACAATATATCAGTTAAAAGCATGAAGCCACAGATGATAATTAATTAAATAATTCATGCATTCGTAATCTGTTACGAACAGCAACAGCACAGCGTCGAGGCTAAACCAAGAAATGGCCACCAACCAGTAGCCGCAGCTTTCTGGCATTGCCAAGGAAATACAACCTCTAGTGGAACCAAAAGCACTGCGGTAGATACTTAGCTTAGACCCAGGCACAATGGCAAGTCAAAGTCTGGTGAATAGACCTCTGACGGAGTGGTAATGGTCTGACAGCAAACACAGGAAATTAAGCATCTGTCCCGCCGATCAGCTATTCTCAGCCGAAGACACGCAGGACATAATGAATGTTTACTCCCTCATCAACGTCCGGGTCAGCTGCGGCATGAGCTTTCACAAAACAATCGCGCCTTATTGTAGAGTTCAAATGTTTGCATTAAACTCCCGAATAGATGTTAGTGCTAACCGCTGGATTTGAGCCATGCATTGAAAAGCATGCAATCGAATACAGTGCAAGTTCAACCGCAGTGCTCTGGCTGAAGTAATGCTTTATTAATACCAGGCTGCCATTAATCCAACAATAACAGATGGTTAGTGTTCCTGATTATTGGGTATTGATTTTGGAGGATGTCAGAGTCTACCAGCAAAGTTCTCCTCAATGCATTGACTGTGTTGAGGGGTCATTACGTTTTATGTTGGCAAAGTTACTTTGCTCGCTGTTAGGTTACAGCAAGACTCCAAAAAGACTCAAAAAAAAAAATCCATCGTCTTTTCTTCTTCTTTTTTTCATTTTCTTCCATTATTCCACTATACTCAATTCTACCATCACCATTTGTACTAGGTGCTATTGCACCATTGTTTAGGTGTGTATGTATACATGTTTTTCAGCCATTTATATGTTTTATTAATGTTTTATATGTCTGTTTTTTGTGTTTGTACATTGAGAGAGCAAGTTAAAACCGGAGTCAAATTCCTTGTATGTGTAAACATACCTGACAAAGCTGATTCGGATTCATTAGCAGGCTGGATCTCTGTCTAATTTGCAGAGATTTTTTTTTTTTTTTTTTTTTTTTCTCATCTGGGCTCAAAGAACATCTCAAGTCATTTAAATTCAGAGATAAAGCCCAAGTCAAAATTAGGTAGAAAATGTTAATGATACCAAACTAGTCCCTGATGTAATCTAAGATACTGCCACGTATTCAACATCTTTCCAAATGTATTCCTTGCATTTTTTTTTATATCTTATTAAATATTTTTTTCCATTTATTTATTTATTTTTTATTTATCGCTGAATCTTAACACAAGCACACAATGATAGATGATGAACATTAAAGTCCTTATATACTGAATGCATATTTGCCACTAAAAAACAGTTATATAACAAACGTAACAGGAGGCCCATAGATTTGAATATTCATATACTGTGTAAGCAGCACTTAGCTGGTAATATGTAAAACCTTGTCCATGTGGAGGAGTGGACTGATGGCTGTAATTGAATGGCTGCCATTAACTTCCTGGAGAGCCTCCCTCTCACAACTTCAGTTCCCTCGCTGTTTTTCTACCTTCACTGGAGCAGACCAACTTCTTAATTGGCATGATAATGTGATTAATTGCCTTCTTGTCTTTGGGCCCACTGAGTTTTACACTGTAAAGAAGTATAAATCAGGCGTGTATTTACAAGCAATCAAATACTCAGGATTGAAAAGGAACATTGAAAAGATGCCCAGCTGTGCAAAGTAATTGGTTCTGCTTTATTAGCTGTGTATCATTAGTTGGAAGTCGAGACTTTTAGATCAGGGGATGAGTTATTTTGGTACGTAGTTAAAGTTTTCCTCATTGCTGGCTAAACAGTGTAATTTATACATCTTAGTGAATGCAGTAATGGGCTTCCCATTGTATAGATTTTTCTGCTGCCCTTATATTAAACTGTGGAAGCCTTTTAGAAAGACTGTTTTACTGATGAAAGCCCTGCTTTACCCTCACAAGTGAAGCAATATCAAGTGAGATTTAGACTCAGATTCCCCAAATAGTTCAGTAAACTGGTTTCTAGTAGACACTTTTTTCTTCAAACATGCTCACATTATGCAAAATACACATTAACATTGCCAAATTAAATAAAGGCAGTTAGTTTTGGACCTGAGAGTAAGAGTGAGTCATTGGGTAACATAATTCAAATCAGAGTTCACTCATTTTAAAAGCAATGCTTTTAAATGCCATCATTAAGCGAAATGTCTGTTTAGTAATCAGGCACTGACAAATAAAATGTCAGACTGAAGTAACCCAAATATTAATTTGAAACAGTTTTATATTAGTGTTCTCCTTCTGACCTACAGTATGACATCCTACCGTCTTCTCTGTATGTGCAGCATTTCCACCAGGAGATTTTTTTTTTCTCTTTAATGGTAAATCCTGCCGCTGATTAAAAAAAACAACTTTTACCTCGTCTTGCTGAACAGTGAAATGGGGAGGAAAACAAACATCCCATATCCCAATCTGTCCCTCACCATTCTGTGTGCTACAAAATGAAGCACCAATTATCTTGATCTGGCCTGTGGTAGTTAGGAACAAATGCTGATGAAGCTCTGATGTCTATAGCAGCATCCAGGTGCTCTTGCATATTAAGACCTTTTATGGTCACATAATTAAAAGAGAAGCTATTGTCATGATTGGTGTGCATCTTGATTCCAGGCGGCAAATGCCTTGCTAATGCATCCTTGTGAATTAAGGCCAAGTTTGTGACTGGGGAATTGGTGGCAACTTTTCTGAGCCTGGTGGACAGATTGTCGACGAAAGGTTATTAAATCAGTATACACAATGATACACTGTAGTTGAGAATCTAAATGAGAATTACTTCATGTGCTCTACAAAATGCAGTAAGTGCAGCGGTGTATCCCGTGATGGCACTATAATGTAGCATAACTAAGAGTCTTGTAACCAGTGGCTGTGAGACTGCACTTAGTCTTTTGAGCTAAATACGGCATCATCATGCTAATTTGCTCACTGTAGCCACGTTAACAGGCAGTTCAGCATCTTAGTTTACTACGTTAGCATAAATTAAGCGTAAACAAATGGCCCGGTTGAAGCCGCGATTTGGTCATAAAACATTTATGACATATAAGTATTTTAAAAAAATGTGTTCTCTGACCTGATGGTGACACTTTATGAAAAGTAAAAGGACATGAATGTCTGTACCTAATTTTCTGGCATACAAATACGTTCAGAATCAAAAAAAGATCAACCTGGTGGTGCCAAACAAAGAGTCACCAAAATCCTTTGAGTACATCAGATGGGAACCATGAAT
This sequence comes from Brachyistius frenatus, assembly GCF_029030835.1. Taxonomy (NCBI): domain Eukaryota; kingdom Metazoa; phylum Chordata; class Actinopteri; family Embiotocidae; genus Brachyistius; species Brachyistius frenatus. The sequence goes on from NW_027210637.1 coordinate 2,297,480, forward strand.
TTCTTTACACAATTTTGCCATTCCATCTGTTAGTTGCCGAGATAATTCAGGGAATCTGTGAACATTTTGTCCTGATTGTGGCACTTGATTGTGGCCCTTCTGGCACTCGACAGTGTCGTGGCAATCTATCCAATAGCGGACATTGCTATTCGCTGTCTTGCAACACGAGTATGACTAAAGACCTGTGCCGAGATAAGTACCTTTTAGCTAGTATCATTCACGTCTAATAACATTTTAAGATTATTGGGAGACTTCAGATCAACATCAGGTAATTCACTTTTCAATCTCAAATGTCAAGACATTTGGCTCGTCTGTAATATCAAGGGCACACAAAAAGAGGATTATTATGAATTCGGGTAAAATCACCTACAGCCCATCAATATTCTGTGGCCATCGCGAGGAACCCGTTTCAGGCTTAACGAGAGGATCCAAGGGATAAATGATCAAAAAACAGGACAGCTATTGTCCTTGAACTCTTAATGGCGTACTAATAGCACAGGGTGTCAAGAGTGATTTTAACAAGAATGTCCTGAGTCAAACTTTTTTTAATCTCTCTGCCTCTAGAGGAGATGGCTGTCTCTATCTCCCCTCATCATCAGATCACCAACTCAGGCACGCGGCTTGCATAATCACCATCCTCTGTGTTTCCTCCTGCAGTTTGGCAAAAGGGACTCATTATAGCAGAGAAAGTAGCAAGCAGGGGCCGGTGTGCACCGTTTCCTAGGGACTCAAAAAAATCAGGAAGTGTGCTTTGAAAAAAAAAAATCTTTATACAAAAATCCATGGACTCAGCACAATACTGACACCAATACCCTTACTTGGGTGTAAATAAAGTAGAAGAGGTATACATCATGTGAGGTAACTCGTGGTTTGAAACGTCAGCATATAGCAAAGCTTTTGTTGTGTTTCTTTTGAGTCCGCTGGGGGTCTGGTATGGGGTCCCGGCCCCCAGCGGACTCAAAAGAAACAAAACAAAAGCTTTGCTATATGCTGAAGTTTAAAACCACGAGTTACCTCACATGATGTATACCTCTTCTACTTTATTTACACCCAAGTAAGGGTATTGGTGTCAGTATTGTGCTGGATGAAACTCAGCGTTTGAACACAACAACTTTCTGAAGGGGGTTATCAATCAATACTCTTTATCTAGTCCGTCTCAAGCTGTACATTTTCACATCATATTGCAAATATTATACAACAGTGTTTGCAACAAAATATATTAAAAATAACACATGGAAGGCTGAAAAACCTGCAAATATTTGGAAAGGAGGTCACAACACATTAAGTGTTAATCAACCTAGGTAATCGTATTTATCTTGTATGCAGGTAGATTACCAACCATTATGATGTGCGTTGAGGTGTTTGTGGTTATTTTGCATTTGATTTAGTGAAGGAAAACACTGCATCATGTGTGAAAGAGCGCTGCAGTCTGACTTGGGACTTGGGCCAACAGAATTATCAACATATCTGTCCTGCTGCCTTCAGATGTCTGTAGGGATTTAATTATCTGAAGAAGAAGATTTCCGTACAATATAATGCAGCTCTGGACAAAAGATACTATAAGAAATTTCACCTAAATAAATTTGCAGATGAATACAAACAGATTTACCGATGTTCCTGCTTTTAACCACATTAAAATATATTTTAGCCGTCAATTTAAATGCATCTACCAACCAGAGTGCTCAATTAAGAGTTAATTTAAGTTTAAGCTTCACTCTATTACACCTTTGCATTTATCTTTATTATTTGATAAAATGGCAAGGTGGCAGCTGAGTGACATCGTCCCAGAACTTCTCAACACATTGTCCAAGAATTGGGTCTGTGCTGCGTGATTTGATCAAAGCTCCCACTTATTTGAGCCAAAGTATCACAGACGGGCAAAGCCAATTTCAGGAATGTACTGAACTGTCAGAGCACTGCATGTGCTGTTAAAAGGGGAATTGAAAGATTATTTAACTTCATGTTGTTTGTTTAATTTTATCATATTTACTTTAAAGTTGTCATTACTTTTAAATGAGTGAGTAGCCCTACTTGTACGTTCTGTTGAACAATACGATGCATCTTCTGGTGTTTTCATGACACTCAAAAGAAGTAATAATCAATACGCAGAGGCTTCTATCTCCTCCACTCACTCTGTCGGTTATCTTTCTTGCTCACGCTTTCTCCTCTCTCTCACCAAAATAACTTAGTATGTTGGCATACAAATAACATTTTACCAGCCAAGTCGTTTACAAAGCGTTTCAGTTTAATGTTTTCGTGACCGTTTTTCATAGCCTCTTGATGGTGCTGCCGATGTCTATGCCCATGGTATTTCATAGTGTCCAATGTTTAAAATTGTGATCTTTGAAGTATTGATTCTTACTGTGGCTTAGAAAACTACTTATGATTTATCTTTTTCTTTCTCCTTCTTCCCTCTCCTCTCCTTGTAGACAAAAGACTGAAAACAGGGGCGACCACAGCAAAAGAAGAGAAAAGATTAGGCCATGGCTGATGGGATGATTGCTTCTCAAAGTGGTAAGCAGAATACATTTACTGTCTTTTAGTCAACTCGTGTGGTCACTGTGATAAAGACCAGCACTCGCACTATTGCTCTATTTTTCAACAGTTTTGTTTTTCATACAACTAAGTGGTTCAGCTATTCTGACCGCAACTGATAATGTTAAATTCTTTGTCAAACAACTTCACTTTGGGGCTGATTTTTTTTTTTTTTGTGAAAAGCTCCTTGAAAAAAAAGAAAAAAAAGAAAGTAGACTTGTTGCATTGTTTGAGTGGTATTACACGCAGTGATCACTGTTTTGTGATTCTGTGTTAGTTCAAAATGTTTAGAGTCAAATAAACCCAACAAAATTCTGTCCCTGCTTTAGGTAATTTTGTCCTCAGAACAGTAGCCTGATAATTGAATTTGGGTGATTGGAAACAACTTCCAGCTTTGGCTGTCTTGCTCACACAGGTGTATGGTGTGGCCCTCAATTGATTGACAGCATGTTGACAAACTAACACTGATTTGCTGCCCTCAACTGGAACTTGTGAGCTCGTGGTTACAATGTGCGCGGTATGCTTGGCGTCGTGAGAACACTGTCACTAGACAACGGTAACGTGGGAGGCGTCTAGAAGCCACAAAGGCTAAAAATGTACTAAGCTGGGTGGTGAGTAATGTAATTCAAGAAATGCCAAGGATTCATGAAAAAAAGGAGAAAATGAGGCTGTTGGAACATCAACATTTTCCTCAGACTCAAACTGAAATTACAATATATTAACTTACCAAACAATGAAAAACATAACTTCCATGGCTTTCACAATTTCTAAAATAAAATTCAGCAAACATTTTCCAACTTGTGAACTTCCAGAAAATGTTGAGGTCATGAATAGTACAAGAGGGGCGTTCTTATGGACTCTTTCATGAACACACGCATTTGACCGCATTTGAAGGCAGCAGCTGCCTTTGTCAGTGATGATCGAACCTTTTCAAACAGGTTGCATGTTGTTTATACTTTGTTTCTTACTTTACTTCTCATGTGAACATTGCCGTTTTTACCAAACTTTGAATTTCTCATTCAGTCAGTGAAATTCAAAATGCTGCAAAATGTACTCAAGTGCTATTATGCCAATTCTGGGGAAATCTTAATGATTTTTCTTATCAACAACAATAATCCTAGTTTCAGCTGACTTCAGTCCTTTCTTGAGAGAGAATTGACATCTTGAGCCTCAGTAGTTGATTCTCACTTCTCACGTTTGACCTTTTCTTTTCCTTCAGCTCCTTTCTCTTTCTTTATGTGCTCCCTGTCACCATGGCAGAGTTGAGTCACTTCCCCCTGCTGCAGCCTCTCATGAACCTCAAATTATTGCTGAATAATGTCTTCATCCTTCTTCAATGCAGCCAGGGCTATAGCAGGTCAAAACAGCAGGTTGTGTGCCGTCTGAGAAAAAAATGCTTTTCGCTGTCAACGTGAATTTCCGGCCATACTGGGGAGCATCCTTTAAATTTAAAATGATTTTGTGAACTCTTCACAGCTTCTAAAGAAAGCACCTATGATTCATAAATAATTGACAATGGTGGATTGCAAGTACTGTGTACTTCTCTCGTAGGATGTATAAGAAAAGTCATTCAGCAGTATCTGTGGTTTGCTGTGTAATTATTTACGTATCATGTGACCTTTGAGTTGCTTAGGGATGCGCAACATCTTTTTTACTGTATATTGTTAGTATTTTAAGACAATGTAATTGTGTGAGAAATTCAAATGGGTGTTCTAAACCAAGGAACATTGCTTGGATCATCCGTGTTGTCAGTGCAATATAGTAGTTAAGTTTGATACAAGTGTATAAAGCATAAGATCACCTGCTCTTTAAGGAACTGACTCAACCGTGTGAATCCAAGTGAAAACTGATCCCTCATTAATTTTACTTCTTAATGCCTTTGCAAATATCAAAGGATAAGAAATAGTGGTTTAAGCAAGTAAGCCTTTACAGATACATTTTTGATGCTGAAGCCTTTAGGATATTCATTCGACAAAGGTTAACTTACAGTAACTCTACCCTATAACCAAGTCAGCATTTAAAAAATGGTTCAGACAGATATATGCAATAATTGTGTGTTGTAATACAGTGATTTAGTTTAACAGTATATACTGATATATAGGCAAAGTAAAGGCATAAAGGGCAGCGATTGCCATTCTTATACGTCACATATAATCTATTTATAACAGTCTTGATGACATCTGTACTGTTAAATGGCACAGTATAATGCATCTGCTTCAGGCTTGTTTGTTTTGCCAGACATTTTGAGTGCAGATCCATCATTTCCTAAGTCAACTCCAGTATTCATGCAACAAAAACGATCATCTTGACAAGAGTTTTTAATTTACCAATCAAATTCCCGTTGACGTCGCCTCCATGTAGCCAAGCTTATGTCAGATTTTAGATTGCATGTGCGAGCGTGTAAATTTGTTTGTGCATGTGTGTGCTGGCATCTGTGACACGCACGCATACTTGTGTGTGTTTGTGTGCTTCAACTTGAGTGTAGGCTTTAGACAAGTGCATCTGCATCTGTGTTTTGGGGAGAGAGAAAAAAAAAGAGATAGATAAGCAACAGAGGTGACGTTGTGTGAAGAAACGGGAGTCTGCAGACGGATAGTGTTATTCCCTCAGTATCACCATTAAATCTTAATCTCCTGCCCCCTCATGGGAGGAGCCAGTCAAGCACGGGATTGTGTTATGCATCTAAATCAAGATGTCTTGTTCCTTCAGTGTGTGCTTTCATTCAGACAAAGTTTGATGTGTCTGTTCTCAACTTCACATTCGTCTCGATGCACTGGCTGATCATCCAGCTGCTGTTGTTTGCACTAAAGCCTTGTCAAATGCAATTCCCCTCGTAAACGGGTAGCATAGCTAATCAATTTTTAAGAAAGAGAGAAAACAAAACTCGCAAGCAGCGCAGTAAAGTTAGCATCGCAAAGTTTCGGCAGGTTGCATCATGGGGGCTGAGCAAATATTGGTTCTCAGACTAATATCCTCTTGTTGTCATTACCTATCCAAAGCAGGGTGTAGTGTTGCTTAAACATGACAATAGCTTGAAGTGATGAGCATGTCTAGAAGCTACCTATCAAATCTACAAAAATATTAGACCAACAACAATCCTAGAAATTTCAGAATAAGGTAATTGCCCTTAGCCACCATGAGGGCAAGATGAACAGTAAGGGTGATCTATCACTAATACCAGCACACATCATAAAGTAATTTAGAAAATATAAACCTCGAGGAAAATGTTTTCTGCTGAGCAGTTAATGGCTATTTTAGCTCCAATGATTACATGTAATGTTTAAGTCATCTTTTTTTGCCACGATAGTCTGGAAACCCTGCTGGTATCAACGTTTGCACAGCACTTTGAAGTGCCAAACAAATACCCACAAGTGGGGGGAGGCTACCTGCGACAACGTTTCTTTCTAAATGTAGTTTCACCACATATTGTGGTCAATGCTGATTAAAGGCTGCTTCAGTAATTTCAAAATCAACCCGAGTTCTACTCCCATTAAGATGCAACAACTGGATACGAGACCAATGTATTCACTCTGTGAATTTGGATCTGGTAACACCAGGCTATATCAGGAGAAGAAACACGAGCAGTGTTTTGAGGATGCTAGTTATTTAGTTTTCATGTATCATGCACTGGTGCATCATCTTGTGATGGTGCCTATGGCAGTAGCAGATCTGAATAACCCGTTCATCCCCCCGTAAACATTCCCCAAGGTAAGTGATTGTGATGAATTCCCTCAACACAGAACATCAGTCAGAGCACGCTGCATCCTATTAACATCATTTATTTTTGACCCAAACATTCCTTACGTTCCGCCTTCTTAAATCAGCCCTTCATGTTATTGTCTGGCAAATGTTCAATTTTTATCATAATAAAGAAAGATCAATTGTAAACACACCCCCTTGCCTACCTTCATCACAATGAAGGATACTTCTTCTACATCCTCTTGTCAGCAGGAAATGGCCTGCACTTCTTCAATACCTTTCCATCTTCTCAGTTGAAATAAGTTTAGCAGTAGTGAGGGCATGATGCATTTCAGGATGTCTTCGGGGTTGCCCCTCAACATTCTCATCTGCCGCACTTCTCAGTGACAGAAAAAACCTCCGACAGAGCTTTTTAATTGTAGCTGGGGAAAAAAATATGTGTGTTTATTCACAGGGATTAGAGAGTCTGGTGCTGACATTTGTGAATAGAGGACACGATTTGTGTTTTTATGTGGTGGTGTTTTTTTTTTTTCTCCAATGGAGTGGTACATTTTCCTCTACATCAATTGGATACGGTATTATTAGATCTGGCTGCACACTTTGAGACATGAAAGTGAAAAATAATCTCTGAAAGAGGTAGGCTCTGACGGCACCCTGAAACGTAATGGAAAGCCTGGCTGCTGTTTCAAAGGGAGAGCGCAGTAAGAAGACTGGTTTGGAGAGGGAAGCCTGCTTACTACAGATAGAAGACTGGGATAAACCAGCGAGGATGCTCAATTAATTTTACTTTACCTAGTTCTGATTTATTATGGATATCTTTTTTTTTTTTTTCTTTTTCGTGCGGCTCTTTTTATTGTAGCTTGAAGGCAAATGCTCCCTCTTGATTATTGGACATCTGTAATTCATTGAAGGAAGCTGGGGAGGTAAAATATTGGAAATGAAATAAATATACAACAGCTCCCTTGAAATGTTGGCATTGTTTCATGTCAGTGATTATTGTAAAATGTCAGAAATTAGAATTTGTTGTCTCAGTAGATATAAAATGTGTTTTTTGTTGTAGGCATGGCATTTTTTTTTCAGTTTCAGTAGGACATTCATGTGAATCGAACACACATACTGTAGCATTCATATACTCTGTTATAATTTCTGTGCTGCCCACATGCCTCATTATTCTTGGTAATAGACTCATGTCTCCACCAAGGCTATTGATTCATCATTATTTTCTCAACTCTTCCTTCCAAACATATAATTTGCAAATGATGATGTTGTTGTTGTTGTTGTTGTTGTTGTTGTTGCTGTTGTTGTGTGGAACTAAGTATATTAAGCTGGCTTTAAATTCTAAACAATTTATCAATATGGCTAAATAACATGAATGCTGTATCCAATACAGAAGCCGGGTTGTCAGGCCATCATTCTGAAATGTTTACTACATTTTAAGATAGAGAACACTACTTAAAAGTTGTAATGTAATTTGTGAATTATATGCAAACCCCTTGTGCTGCTGTTATTTATCAAAGTAACTAAGACTAGCATGTTAGCTTCAAACTTGTAAAGTGAAGCTGTTCGTTCGTAGTAAAAGATTGCATCAGTTAAATACAACATACACGGTTATGTCGACCGTTATGTCATTTATCAGTGGTAAATAAGTAAAGAGCTATATTTTGTAATCACTTTTCAAAGCAAAAAACATTCATAATAAAAACACGAGATATAAAAGGAAAGAGTAATGAAGTAGAAATAAAAACCTTATATTGATTGCTTAAACAGTGCAGTTTATACAAGATAATGTGAACCTTGAGTTCATTCTCGTGTACATTTAGTCTCCCTGAAACCCATCATCCGCCCTGAGTACCTTGTCAAGTTATTTGATTTTCTGGTTATTGGTGAAGGTTTCTTTACAGTGTTTTCTCAGGTCTCCTCAGGCGTTCAAGACTTCCTCCAGTCTCCTACTGTCAGTAAATTTTGTGCCACCAGTATTTTTTTGAGCCTGCATCACATCTCTCACACAATGGATTTACCATTTCTGAAAGAAGCGTTCCTTTTCTTATTGTTTAGTATGGCTAACCCTCCATTATCCCCTGACACTGTCCTCAAAATGCTATTACGGGCTGATAACAGAAATGCCAGCAGTGATCAGAATTTTTGCCCTTGATTAGAGAATATTCACCCTTTTTGTTACTGTCAAGAATGATCAAGAGGAGAGTTGGCTAAGTGAGTGAACGTGACTGGGAGTGCCACCATCATCATCATCTCTTTAACACAGCAGCCCCTGCATCTCTGAGGGAACATATTAACATGCTGGCGTGCTGTCATCCCCGGTGCCCTACTTAGACCAGATGGGCCTCATTCAGGTCTTTCACAAAAACGCAGGCGTGAAGGCATCGTAAATGTCAGTCTCAATATCACCAAAGCCGTAATTAAGACTGAGCCAGCAGAAGGACCTGTAGTTTTGTATCGGAGCTGGGTAGACTGTGTTATATCAAAAAGATCACAGGTTGAACTGCCAATAACTCTAATGAGCTCCAAAAGACTACGCAGAAGTCAGATTTGTAGCGATAGAGGGATTCCATCGCCAGTATCATCATCCGAGCACGAGCCATAAAATTATGCATCATAAAAGTCTGAAAAAACCCGACATACTGTAACTGTTATGTAACCTGTTCATACGGCAAATGCATATAAATGGCACACGCAACATCAACGTCAAATTTACATATGCATACAACATGCAATCTGTGCTCCCGAATGAGTTTCCTTCGCGTTAAGCAGTCTTTTGTTTCGTATGGGTACGTCTGAGCACAGCTACGTCTGCACAGCTTGGATGCAGCATGGTGCTTTCGTGCAGCAGGCTTTGGGAAACGAGGGTGGTCGTTAAAGCCTGGGCAGACGTTCTGAATCAACATGAGGTGAACTGGAGTAGAAACTGGGAACAAACTGGGAAACAATATATATAATTTAAACCTAATGCGCAGTTTACAAGACAAAAATGTATCATTTATAGTCGGGATGGACAGTATGACAATACATACCCTGAAATTTGTCAGTCATCAGAGATTTTGCCATACCCTACTTTAAATTGCTATTGCCCAAACTATTATATGATCATTATAATATGTTGATATTAGGGTTTAGTATGAGTTGTGCCACCTGAACCATAATTGGACTAAGCTGTTAAGAAGATTATTGAATGAAGGACTTTAGCATTGACGTTTTTTTTTTAGCTGTCTAATTTACTAGATTAGACATTCTCGTAGTTGTTTTACTACCGTGACACAGAATTGTTTTCATATAGCATATTCCTACATACGTATTCCTTCATTTCAATTTACAAGGTGCGATCAAAAAGGTTCATAGACAGCGCCTATAACAGCCAAAAACCGTATCTGATTTAAATCTGGCTGCCAACCCACTTCAAAGTCGTCTCCTTGTGTGGCGATACACCGCTCCAAGGGCTCCTTTAATGCTTGAAACGCTTCCTGGAAGTCCTGTTATGCAAGTGCATCAAGCACCATCTGCAATATGTGCTGAATCTCCTCCACGGTATCAAAACGGCGAGTCTTCAGTTCAGACTTCATTTATGGGGAACAAAGAGAAGTCGCAGGGAACGGCTGGTGGGGAGCGAAGTTTGTGTTGTTCTGGATGAGAAACTGTTCCGTTTTTAACAGGCCGTGAGCAGGCGCGCAGTTTCCGTTTGTGCTAAATGTTATCCCTTTGAATACGCAGTCGTATTCGGCGTAGGCAGTTTGACCCTGGGGGACAAATTCGGTGTACAACCCTGCAAATGTCAAAAGAAACCAACAGCATGTTCTTGGTTGCGCGCCTTCTTTGATGTCGGGCAGTGATGCTGGGCCCCTCCTGAAACACGGTTACCACTCAACGCACCTCGCCTAGCTTATTGCTTCAATGCCGTAGATTTTCGGAAGCATTTCAAGGGTCCGTGTTGCCGATTTCCTTAGTTTGACTCAAAATTTCAACGTGCGCTCTCGGCACAAGTTTCAGGCCAGTGGCCAAACTGTAGATGCTCATGTAGCAGTGGTGCAACGCAGGTGCTGATGTTGATCAAGCTCCATAACTTGGAATGCTTATTCATGATGGTTAACACTTCCCCCTGCTCCATGAACATCACTGCGCTCCACTCTGTTCGTGTTTAATAGTCATATTCTTTAAAGTTTTTGATCGCACCTCGTACAGTCACAAGACTAATATCAAAATAAATATCAAAGTTTATTTTTCTAACACTATATCTTTGTACAGTCAATAAATATGTAAATATATTGCATGTTGCAGATATCATTTTTATGTCTTTTTCATCCCCAGTAATTGATGTATTTGGACATTCAACTAATCCTCCGCCGGGCCTCCGTGTCACCACTAACTGTGGTTACCAGACAATTTGTGCCGCATCCATCCACCCTCTTTGAATGCAAACTGATTTACATAAAGGAGCCGCTGTTTGCTTGTGAGGACATGGCAGGGAGTGCTAACTTCTGAAGATAGCAGAGGTGACTAAAAGGGGGGGGCAGAAACTAGGTGTTCATTAGATGTTCCGTTATAAGACTTTGTCCTCTCACAAAGCCCACAATTATTGCAGACTGTAATAACCCAGTGCATTGTGGGAAATAAGAGGGTAAGCTCCCTGTGGCTTTCTTCCCCCCCTTGTGTTTGTTTGTTTGTTTGTTTTTTTCCTGTTGTTTTCCACGCAGGAAATACAAGGCTTCTAATTAAGTCTTGGAGGGGGAGAATGAGGCATCTTAGTCGGCCAACTGTGAGCGGCTATCGCAAACTCGACTTCGATGTTTAATTTATGTGCGCTCTATTATTTATGGATGCCGTGATCTGTGTGTATACGGGGGCTTTATGCAGACTTTGGGTCCATGCAGAGTTTGGAATAGGAAAGAAAGAAATACAAAATGAAAAGAAGCATATCGGGTGCACAGCCATCAGAAGAACAGTTGAGTTCATCTAAAAGTGGTCTGTCTAGCAGTTATCTGTCTTTCGGTCTCCTTTTCATTCTCGCCTACATAATGACCGTACAACATTATGCATCGGTGTTCACACATGATAGAGAAACACATGCACACACTTAACCTAGGAGGGTAATTTATTTTCAGGAGGCGTATGCTACATTTAGAAATAACCTCTACATACCTAACCCAATTTAAATCAGAAAGTGTGTTATGTTATTCTGAAGGCATCTTGTGAATTGTAAACAAGGAACTCAATTTTGTCCCTATAACAAAAAAGGCCAACTCCAATCAGCTGTGTTTATTCAAAAATGTGTCTCTGAAGTCTTTCTCTGAGGAGCAGCAGCAGCAGCGGATGATAATCAGGTCTGAGAAGGTGGACGGGGTAACGACACCCATGACACCGCTGCCTACAATCGCCAAGGGGACCGTGTTTATGTTCCTTCCACTTTAACCTTTAATGTGCAGCGATGCAGCTCTAACCTGCTGAATATTATGCACTAAGCTGAGCCAACTGAAGGCTAAATCCACGCCTCCAAAAAAAAAAAAATATGGCTTGGATCAGCAGGTGTGACTGGGAAGGATTTGGAAGAGGGAGGAAATGCAGGGAAAATAAATATTTCATGGAACATTTTCTCATAACACAGTTGAAAGGGAGTGTGGATACAGATCAATTGTAGCAAGGGATCTGGCTATGCCCAGATAGAGTTAAGGAGAGAGGGTAATGCAACTTCAAATAGCAAAGGGTGCTGGCTAGATACTTTGGGTTAGTTTTTTTTTTTTTTTTAAAAAGCACAGATAGAGTACTGGCTTTTGGTGATAGCAGTAAGTGGAGTGCTTAGTTTTTCATTACATACTGTACCGTAAGCTAACTCTGGGAGAATAAATATTGCTTTCAGTCAAATTTAAGAGGGAAAGACTACATGTTAACACATTATTATGGTCAAAAACGGAAGGAAATATTGTTTAGGAAGGGATGAACTGGTCTTTTTGGCCTTTTTCAGGCTCACAGGGTCACATTTTATTTTGTTTTATTAGCTTAAGAAATTGTATTTCCCACATAAATTGTAAACCTTAAAACAAGAGACTGGTATGAAGGAATCATACTTAATCCGACATTGGGAAATATTTTATTTAGATTGTCAGAGTGAAACAAAGATTATTACCATATCACAACAATTAATCCCTGCTATGTAACCGATGAGCCGACAACACCTTCCACCAAGAACGGGCATCGGAGCAGAGCTTATATTTACTTGGAAGAGGTAAGCAATAATGCATGTTGAAGTGGCTGTGTTTAATCAGCATAATGTTGACAACACAATTAGTGTTTTAAAGGAAAAACATGGGCAATGCTAATTAGACTTCATATGAATAGACATTATGCTGATTCCACCTTCATGTTAAGAGTTTCACCACACAAAGAGAGTCCCACTTTATCTCGTGTTTAAAAAAAAAACTAAAAAACTAGAAGAAGCAGCCCAGTGCTAGTGAATACAGTATGACCGGCTGAAAATGCTGATAAGTGAACTGCCAATGAAGCGGCCGCAATGGAACAAACAAACCTATGTCATGCAGGAAATTAGACTGAGAGGAGCAATACTGCACCTAACAAGCTTACAGCAGTTTGAATAGGGTGATTGAAAGGGAGGCAGTTTCCTGGGCAGGAGCACTGGACCATCAACCTTTAGTCTCACATATCCTATGGCCCCTGTCCAAGAATTACACACACACACAAGCACACACGCAGAACAAGGTGAGAGAAGGCACTTAAGGACCTCTGTTTCACTGGAGCTGCTCCATACCCAACAGAAAAACTGTGTACTGGATACCGAGCATCCTGGAAAAGAATGTATGTTAGTGGGCTTTTAAATGGGAGCAAAAGAGCCTTTAGTAATAGTACCTCGTACTTTTCACTACATTTCCACCACTATATCAATGCAGTTCGTGTCCCTGCATGCTTTTTTCAGAATAGGAGCACAACTTCAGCCAGGAGTAAACCTTTTAAATTCACCACACCACAAATAGAAGTTATATTTCTGTAAAATGTAAAGACCGGTATTATTTGAAAAACTAATGCTTACCTGATGGTTATCTCAGCCTTAAACAGCTCTGATAGTTGCTTGTTCTGCCCACCACTGATTCATTCAAACAATTTTCTTAAAGTGAAATTCAAACTATTTCTGCAAAACCATCATTTTCATATTCTCCACAGTTCTCAACCAAAATAATTTCAATTTACTATATTGTAAAAAGAAAGACCAACTAGAGATGGGCATTTCGAGCAAAACTACAATTCTAAATTCGCTCTGAACTATTAGATTTTTAATCAAATATTCAGTTAAAAAAAAAAAAAAGGGAAATAATGAAGAACAATATTCACACATTCTAATTGATTTTGTAGGTTATAATGACTATTCAAATGTTCAAAATTTGTGCTCCATCCCTAAAACCAACATTGTATGTTGTATGAAGGTTCATAAAACCTTATGGACTACAAGTTTCTCGAGGCAGGAAGAAGAAGGTCAAGTCATAGCATAAAGGAAGCTGGTTTGATTCCTATCTATATCAGAAGGCTGCATCTTTAGGCTTGCAGCTGAAGGGTATTTCATCTTCCAACTGCCCTTGGGCAAGTGTCTGAACCCTCACAACTGCAGTGGGGGCACTGCACTCTGGCTGAGCCCGCGCTCAGATCCCTCTGATGAAAATGCATATCCATTTATATGTATAACCTGGGAAGGCTATGCAAAGAGATTGATCCTTGAACTACAACAAAGGCAGAATTGATGAATACATTGTGGTATAAAGAGCCTGCACACACTGAGGTACCCGACTGCCTACAGATACGGCACTGTGCCTTGACTTGGTAAATAAGACGGTGCTGGTGTAAGTGGGTCATACAAAAATGTTGGTATAGTTACACAAACTCTGATCTCCTACAAGAGTATTTCTAATACCTGCCTATCAGGCGTGACTATATGGATTTATATTCTTTGTAAATTATGTAAATGCTCGCCCTTTCGTACAGTCCTGCTGTGGGAGAGCAGCTGAAGCGGGCAGCTTATTACATGCTGGTTTGTCTTTATCTCTTCTTATTGTCGGCATAAATGAAGATCACCTCCACAAGATCGCGGTGTGTCACCGCTATCTTGTTTTATTGCATTTTTTTTTTTAAACAGGAGGAGGAAACCTTTCTCTTCCACGACCCCGTTTTACATCCCGAGTCCTCATCATCTGTAGATGGACTTGGTCTTCATCCATTTACTGGGAAATATACGATGCAGGCAGCTCATAAGACTACACTTTATGTGTTCAATTGGGAGTTGGAGCGGTCTTGAGTGATGGACTCGGTGAGGGAGAGGACTTTATTTTTACGCCTGACTGAAGGTGAACCTGACCTCTCGTGGGCTGGAAAAGGAGGTAAAACTCTGAGCAGTGTAGCATAACCATACACAGCAAGTTCAGTGGCTCTGAGGGGTCATTACCCCGAGGAGATGGTCTAGGAGCAATGCCAGGCTGAGGCCATTATCAGTTTGTTGGTACAGGTGATTATGGTTTACTCTACCATAAAAATCATACAGCTCACCCTTGCCAAACTATATTTAGTTCTGCTACATGCTGCCTGCTGTATTCATTATGTTTACTTCCCTTTAAATACAAAAGACAGTTCACCAAAATCACTTCCACTGAAAGGTATACATTGGGATTGTGCTTTTTGTCTTTTTTTTTTGCTTCTTAATAGATAGACAGAAATATATTTTTGATGGACATTTGTGGTTATGAAGAGTAATGAAATCCATGGCAACAGTACTTTTAAGCCTATAGCGGTAATGACAAAGAAAAATGAAACAAAAATAACCCTCTGGGAATAAAGAGAAACAAATGTGGCATTTAGAAACTATCGGCAGCAAATATGGAAAGGCAAAGCATGCTGGGGTGCAGAAGGGTGTGAAGAAATTGGCCATTTGTCAGCTCGGATAAGGTCACTATCTAACTTGCAAACGGGACAGTATTTGACTGCAGTTGGGATGTTATAGCTAATACCAGCTCAAATGAAAAGCCGTGGAACTTCTAAGGATGCCCCGTGCTTATTATTGCATTTCAAAAACAACTGAAAAGATCAGCAGCAGGGCTGTCATGATTCAGATGCAGACGGCAGACGGCAGAAGTGGTGTCAGAGGGCGAACAAACTCTCTGCAGGCGCTGCTTTGAGGACTTCTCTGTGAGCATGCTCTTTGGCGAGGAGGACATTGAGTTAATCAGTGTGTGGACTTGAACGCAAGAGCATAATACATTGTCAGTATTTATTTATGGGATGACGTGCGCCGTTTCTGGTCTTTGTCACAAAAGGCTAAATTCGTGGCATCCTACAGGCATGTGGGATGGAGGCGCAGCTGTGGGTTGCTTTCTTAATTAAGTTTGCAAATACTTGGATGAGCATATTTGAGATAGACCCTAATTACTTTTATACACGTGTATTTCATTCATATTGTGGAATACACTGCGAAGGCTTGACTGCAGTCAAAAAAACCAAAACAAACACATTAGAATAGTTACGCACATCACATTGTGATTAAAGATGTTTCAGAAAGTGACCATGGAGCTTCTTTATATTCAGCCATACCGTGTTTGTATGCAACAGCGTACGAGGTCTTGTCACAACTGTTTTCACAAACATGTAGGCGGGCCATAATGAGATGTGTCAGGAAGCAGGAAGGCTTTTTTGATGGGACAGCAAACATCCCGACAGCTGCACAATGCAGATTGCTAATTAATACCACACACTGTAAAGGAATTATTACCTGCTGTGCGCGACCCTCCTGGCAAGCAGTACATGAAAGCCACTTCCACAGCCTGGCACTATCTTAGAGTGTGGAAGAATGAAACGAATGACGAGTCTTTGTCTGCGGAATTTGCATCGCCAAATATTGCTCCGCGTTGTAAGCTCCGTCTCTAAGCTCTAACGCTGCGTGCGCCATCCCTTTGTAAATATCCAAATCGTATTTTATTGACAGCATGTCATTTTTCTTTTCTTTTCTTTATGTTCATGAAATATATAAATATTGTGGTCAGGGGGAAAAAAAACAAAAAACATCCGGGAAGAACAAATGGATTTCAAAGTCCATGCAACAGATTGAAGTAATCATCGGTTTTACTTTGATGTTCTACTTCAAAAGCTCAACCGCGGGAAACTGCGGCTGCCAATTAAGTGATCATCGGCAACTCAGTTTATGAGGACCATACATTATGAATATTAGGGTCTTTTATTAGGGATCCTTAATGTGTTCATTCAAGCATTGCTAACATAATTAAGCCGGGTACCCATCGTCTTGCCTATACGGCACATGTCGGTAAAATGCGGCCCGAACCTTTTAGCTGTGATTTAGACCGGAAACACAGTGCTTGACAGCCTGTAACTAATTACAGTGCATCATCATCTTATATTCGTTTTAACTCCATCTATAGTTATTAACACTTTAATATCTCTGTGCTTCATGTATTGCCTCGTGCAGCACTTTTTGTCGGTCCTTGTTTAGTCATCGTGGCACCGTTGGGGTTGGAGTCATGAGGGTTTTAACGGTGTCGTCTACACATACGTCTTTCTACAGGCAAGAAAAACTGTTTTTATATGCAGCATATAAACAGTTCATCACAAACTTTTACGATTCATCTTGGTGCTGGTTGAGTCATCAGGCATAAATAACTCAAATAAAAAAAAATAATAATAATTTAGAGCCACATGAAAAACTGATTGCAAGTTTTTTTTGTTTTTTGTTTACAGATATAGGTTCTAAGGGGATAGAAGACAGTTAAAAGTTCTCTCTGCCTTCCCCATCAACCACCACCAAAAAAAAAACCTAAAAGTAGATGTTATTAAAGCCAGAAGAATACATAAACTGATACAAACATATGCACTAAATCCCAATTTACATACTAAGTCAAGTGCCTTTTTTATTAGTCACACAATGCCATTGTGAATCCTGGACAATATCTAAACCAGACAGATATGCTGGATGTAATGTGTTTATTGCTATTCCATTTCATCCAATAGTTGTTATTTTTCACTGCTGTTATATTTCCAACATGTCCAAAGAATATCTTAAAAGGACAGGTGCATTGTCAGTGCAGTTTTGCTTGTTTATGTTTTTGTTGTCCACTCCAATTTAATCATGACAAAGTAAAACCCAAAATGATGAATTGTGCCGGTTTCTTTTTTTTTGAAAGTTCTGATTGTGTTGTCAGTCTCGATGCCATTGCAGCTGTCAAACGGAGTTTCTATTGAATACTGTCACTTGGTAAACCGTTCCCAACTGCCGCCTTGTTGCCCTCAAAGACTTAATAACTAGGTTTAGTCGCCACTGAGAGCGATGAACAGCTGCTGTGCCAAGCAGCCAACTCTCTATGGCAATCTTATCTTTAAAGTTGTCTATCCTCGTCTTATTGTAATTATATTAAAAGTTTTCTGCACCGCTGGAGAGGAGCTGCGGGCTTGAGGCAGTGCCTAAGCCATTGTGTGCAGAACTTTCTGGATGCTCAATGCTGCCAAGAGTTTCCTGCTTCCCTGCTGGGGTGCTTAGGTTGCTCAAACTGTGCTTGGGTCAAACATCATGCAGACTTTTTGGCATTTTAAGGTGACTCAGTGACTAAAATGTGTTCATGAAGCAGCAGGCTTAACCTATTTTGACTTTGACAATAGCAAAGAGTGTATTTTGTTTTCCCATAAATTGTAAGTAAAGGATATCATTAACTTGCTATCTTTGTCCTTGGAAGACATATACATTTTTTAATGAAGGAATTTTTCCTTTTCTCACCCACCTACATCATTGCAGGTGATAAATGAAATGATGAAACATTAAAATTAAACAAAATTATCCAGCTTGAGTAAATTTTAACTCCCAAGAAATCATTCATGACACATCTCTGTGAGTGGCTGTCATGAAGAACTTGCTCAGATCAGTGTTTTTGTTATTTGGCTGCTTAACAGATGGCTGATGTATGCTAAGCATATTGGGGCTATTAAATCTGTACCATAAAAAAAAGAATAAAAAAAAAAAAGAAGTATAAACTATGAGCACAAAATGATCTCAAGCTTCTGCCCATGAGACATGTGACTCGTTTCAAATGTGTGCATTTCCATCCTATTTTTGTGGTTATGACTTTAACATCTGGTAAGCAGTTAGACTGCTACATTTCAGTTAGTCAGATATGCTGCTTATAACTTTAAAACACTTGCTGTAATTTTGTTTCCATGTGTTTCTTTCTTAAAGGAAAGAGAAGCATATAGTCAAAACCAATCAAACCTTGATTCTATAAGATCTAGAAACATTCCTTGGTTTTATAGTTTTGTGTGTGGGAAGCAGCCAGAACTCTTCAGTAACTACACGTGGTTCTAACCCAAGACCGCATTGTGTGACAGCTGCACTAACCACTGAGACACAATGCCATGTGATGTTTTTTCCAACTGGGAGTAATTGTCAGGCGTGCCGGACAGAGAAAAGGTATGGCAGTCCAAATTACAGGTGTTTTTTTTTCCCTTTGGTTACTATAATTGCAACGGATCTTCTTATGAATTGATCTGGGAGTGATTTGCTATGCTGTGCATTAACTCGACTTTTATTCAAAGACCAGAACATCCCAGAGCCGCACTTTAGCTACTCAACCCCAAAGGAAATCACGCTGCGTTTGCTGGAAAAACTGAACTGACATGAACTCCGGATAGCTTGTTTAAGTTTAAGTTTAACATGGGTCAAGTCTCGACCCCAATGACATTCCATTTTCCTCCCCACAAACCAAACCTGTATCCCACAGCATTGTGCAGAAAGATACCCGCATCAGATTCTGTGAATTACATTATCTGAATTATTATTATTGAATATTATCAATACAAAAGAACTACAATCACTGAAACAGGTATACCTCTTCTTTTTTTATTTGTATTTTTTTTGCTTATAAAGCTCATTAACAAAAGCAATGGTACAACATAAAATCTGGGACCAAGATTCCTTCATTTCACATGTAAAAACTTCATGAGACATTGTCGTCGCTGAACCATGTTTTTATGGGACTTGGACATAATAAAAAAGGATCATGGCAGAGTGCTTTGTTGGAATTCCTTTAATTAAATTCAGGAGGAGCTTATAGGCAATTACACTGGGCGAAAAGTAATAATAAAACAAATAGGAAGCGAATTTTTAAAATAAGCAGAGGAGTGTCCGGGGAATTTCTAACAGGCCAGCAGTGCCAAATGGAGATTGAGGGCCTCCAGCATGCGTTAACATCCAACCTGATGATTAATATCTTGATAATACGACCTACCTGCTCTGCTCACTCAGATATTGTGCTGACAGCGGGAAGACGTGTGTGCCAGTTAAAGTAGTTTGAACGAAGCCGGTGACAAAGCAATATTTTATTTTATTTATCTTACTTCTCCCGCTATTCATTGCTGCTATTCATTACCCTCCCCCCACCCCCTCCCGTGACAGGCCGAGCCATGGTGTATATTGATATGTGGGGAAACGAGTTGTAAAGTGTGGGGGAACGTTCCGAGCCAGACATTTCCATTCATTGTAAAGAGAAATGCCATCACATCGGAGGAGATAGAGTGGAGGGAAAAAAAAACCAAAGGAATAAAACGTATTTTATGTCTTCCGCTATTGATTTAGGAATAATTAGTTGTACTCAAGCACATTTTCATTGTCTAAGTAAGTAGCTAGCCTGACATGCAACTTTTCAAGAGCTATAAATGATTCAGTTCTAGAGGGATCCACATCAAATTGGACGGGTTGGGTTTCAGTGGCAACAGAACTTGAACTGGTCTCGCCAGAGATCTGGCCCCAACAACAGTTAATGTCTTCGCTATGCTGTCCTATTCCCTCTCTGCTATCCCCCTCAACCCAACCGGTGGAGGCAGATGGCCGCCCGCCTCTGAGCCTGGTTCTGTCGGAGGTTTCTTCCTGTTAAAAGGGAGTTATTCCTTCTCTCTGTGGGAGGTTTCCCTCCTAGCTTATGTGGGAATTGTTTAATTGTTGGGTCTCTCTGTATAATGCTGTAAAGTTCTGTTGTAAGGACTTTTTAATGTGTTAGCTGCCGTGAAATAACTTGTGCTGTGATTTGGCGCTATATAAACAAAAAAAACATGGAATTGGATTGAATTGTAAGAACCTGTGTTGTGATTTGCCGCTACATACATCAAATTTACCTGAATTGAAATCACATGCAAGTCTGGTCGTGACCCTGCTTTATGTACAGCCTCCCTGTGGCTCCTGCTGTACGTGAGAATGTAGGCACTAATGAGCCATCGAAGTCTCTATTTAAACACCTTTATTTGGTGCTGATGAAAACTCGCATACCTAACAGTGAGATAAATTACCTTGCTCAGTTGTTCTGAAGGAAACATCCATTTATTTCAGCTGTTGTTTGTTTCTTATGTGGAGCAGTTGATTAAATTGTGACCCTCATCACTTTGCCATTGAACGGGGATTTATCTGAAAATAATCAGTGCTCACCAGTTATTCAACAATCTCTCTCTCTCTGTCACTTGTGCAGAAAACCGCCACAAACTCGTGCGGACAAAAATGAGCCGATCTCATTTGCATAAATGTAAACTGCGCTTGTTTCTCTCCTTACATGACTGACATGTTAGTAAAGCCTGACCTCTCGGCGGAGATCAAACAATGCTCACAAATGTGTGTCTTTGCTCCTTGTGACAAAGAAGACGAGATAATGAGTTCTGGGGGACAGGCTGTTTGGCATCGCCGAGTAAAAATCCCTTCCCTTTAAACATGAAGGCTTTTGGCAACGCATCTCAGCGTCTCCAACTGCATTTACGGAAAAAAAAAAAAAAGAGGAAAAAGGGAAATGAGGAAATAAGCCGGGCCTGACCTCGCACTGTGTCATCGCAACCGGTCGTTGTTTATCTTTGTGTATTCGGTAGGATTGAGGGCATTGTTTCCAGGATTATCAGGCACCCACATGGACCAGCTATGAATGCAAACTGTGATAATGTTTCTGTCCAGCCAAAATGGAAGTGTAAAACCCTAACAGATTACCAGTGACTGTGGCTGACTAGGGGTGCCGGCCATACCACAGCGAGAAGGCACGTAACGCCAAGCTCGCAAGGAAGCAAAAAGAGCTCTCCCACAATGAAATGGGGATTTTTAAACGCGTTCATGTCAACACTGTAACAATTTGTACTCATTCAGTCATTCCTAGTCCGTTTTTAAACAACAAACTTATAGATAGGGTTCACTTAGGGGAAAGGAAAAGGCTCTTACCAAACAACGGGCTGGAAAAGAGACGGGCTACACGGCTCGTTTCCAGCAAGTGTTGTGTTTTCCACTTGTATCCGTGTTCTTTATGTGCGTCTGCGGTTTAAACATGCGAGTTGAGCCGTGTGAGAGACACGGAGAAAAAGAGGAGAAGAGGGGGAAGCTTTGGACGAAGACATTGCCCCTTTTTTTGCAGATGGCTTGTTAAAGCTGCAGAGGATGAGTCAGAGAGCAGTCCCCTAACAGAAGCCCTTGTTGTTCGGAGTCCAGTCTGGTTTCATCTTGTCAGCCTTCCTCAGGGCAAGTAAAAAAAAAAAAAGAAAAGAAGAAAGTTCAAATGAAAAAGAACGTAGCGCAGGAACTCTTCTAGATGTCCTCTTCTTGACATTTTCCTCTTTATTAAATCACCTGAAAGCTGCACAATAATTCTGTCCCCCGATGATATACTTTCCCACGTTGAACCGAAGTATCCCTCAAATGACAAACTGTCCTCTTTCTGTTTGAGATTTATTGTAATGCATACATCATAATTGAAATTAAAATATACTTCTACTCATGACAGTGATTGTGATCAGCTTAAATACATACGCACGGTGGAGGTAGTTGCAGTCCAGCTGTCGTGGAGGATTCCAAGTGAAATGTCTGTAATGGTCATATAAAAAAAAAAACTGTCGAAATAAAAAGGAAATTTTGATCTACATTCGCTGTGAAAGCAGCGCAATGATCAGACGACAACAACAACATCATCATCTGTTTTGCCTGGAGCCCTAACTATTACGGAAGCATGAACAGAGTTAGGGAGACAGATAGGCAGTGCTTCATTAACCCAGAATTACGATTGTATTGACTGTTGTGTTGAATCCAAAGCATATAGCTTTTCATCCATGACATTCTAAAACATGAATTTAGTTTTTAAAGAAAAAGTAACACAAAATTGTCTTTACAGTATATGCAGTTTTTATTGCTCCATTCAAAGTTTTTCTAAGTTTAATCTCATTAGTAGTGAGCAGGTTAACGGATTACTGTCCTCCTTCCTTCAATACAATGAGGTACATTACAGAAGTTGATAGTGTTTGACACGTATCATTGAAATGGCAAACGTCCCTTTGGAATGAGGAAAGATTAGTGAAGAAAATCCACAGAGACCTTGATTGCTCTTTTTATAAAGCAAATCCTCTGCCCACATTGTTTAGGCCAAAGGCAAAAGCCGATGTGTGACCAATCTTTATTTCTTTATTTTGTTACAGTGCACGGCATCGTTTCATGTGATGAGCTCTTTTTATGTCGAGTCTGTGTTCATTTAGGCATGTTTGAGAGGAGGACAACAACTCCCCAGTAAAAAGGGAACATAAAAAGGCATCCATACAGAGCTCTTAAAACGTTCAGTGCTATGGATTGCAAAATATGTCTGAGAGAAGGGAAATCTACAGGCTAAAATGGCAGCTCATTAAATTGCCCTCATTAGCGATGAGGCATTCAAATAATATTTCAGGATATTTTTCGTAAAACAATATCTGTGACCATATGTCAAAATCCTGAAGAATATTTAATCATTCATTTCAAGATCATACAATTGCAACAAAATCAGTATTATACTTTTATATTTTAGCATAAATGTAACAGTTTGCCTAAAAATATTTATTTAAAACTAACCTATTACTGTGGTTTGTTGTGCATCTGATCCATTGTAGCCAAACCACTCCTCCATTGGAGCTGCTGTCAGCCATGCCTGTCGTTGCTGTGCACAAGTTACATTTGTGACATACTTCATACACGCAATGATGTCGTTACGTCAACAAGTCAGAATATTGATTGCTCTATTCTCGGTCTTCTATCATTCACAATATAGATTATACAATACTCTGTATGTACTGTATAAATATGATCATTCTTTACACTCTTTTATTGCCCATTGTATGACATTTTGGTCTTTCTATACCTTAAATGCTTTTCAGATGTTAACTTCTCAATCATAGTCTTATTCAAATGCAGATGTAATATAAACACGCAAAAAAGTATTTTCCTTACATACCTTGGTCTCTCATGAATGCATCATAAACTTTACTTGACACCCTAAAAGTTATTCATACCATATTCAAAATGTACCATTGTACTAGAAAAACTAAATATATATGTATATAGTAATGTACAATATGTGTGTAGCAAGGAATATATCTACATTTCAATGGCATGTGGACCAGTTGTGAGGCCCTGCCAAGGCGTCTCGGTACCTATGTGTGTCACAGATTGCAGGCAGTTAATATTTCAGTGCAGTGGAGCTGTATTTGGCGACAGCCAATGAGTTGGGTCAGGTTAACAGGGCTGTTGCGTGCCAGTGCCCATGAGAGTCTTTAATATTTGATTGCCTTTTTCTTCTTCAACTTCCTCTTATTTTAATGCACTTTAGAAAGAATCTCCTTATTTGTACTTCCAAAATAAGCCTACGGAGACCTTGCGTAAGACTATACATTTTTTCTCTGTGTGTTTTACATATATTGTGCTGAAATGGGTTTATGTCTCACTGTGTGCATCGCAGAGAATGCAGCAATCTCTGAGAGACATTATAATTGTCATGATTAATTGAATTGCAAGAAAAAACTTTAATTTGCAAGTCTGCAAAATGCATGAGCCTGTGTATTTTTTTTATATTATTTTCATTATCTCAGGACTTTATGTAACTGCTTTGAAGCTGCACGAGTCAACTTCACACATTGCCTGCTCCCATGACAGTTAGATGTTTAAAAAAAAAAAAAAGTTCAGGATGTCGGAGGGATGGCAGGTGAGTGATGGAACCTCATTCTCGGCTTACTCTCGCAGGACACTCGGAAGATAATGGTGGTGATGGATTAGGAGGTGGGCCATGCAATTTCTGCTCTGTAAGACAGAATGGTAGGTTCAACAATGATATTAAAATATCAGCACCCACCAGCCCACTGCAGCAAGAGAGTTGGATTGGTTCGACATGGTGGTTCGACAGTAACATTTGAAATGTATGAATGGTTCCGACAGCGTTGGGTGGACGTTGATGGGGAGCACAACAGAGAGAGTGGAAGAGAGGCAGTAAAAACTGAGTTTCTTCACACAAAAAAAAGATTTGATAGAAACAAAAAACTCCATAAAGTAGAATTACAACTGAAATGTCCTTGCTTGATTTGAACAAAATCTGACTTCATTAGGTTGTGTTGAGTGTATTAAGTTTGGATCGATGATATTTGAATGCAATTACATTGTAAGCAAAATGGAAATCACCTATTCATTGGCTTCAGTTTCACATTGCTTCATTGGTTATGTCATCAAAATTATTTTTGAAAAAAATGTATTTACTTTGAGGCGCCTTTCAGCCTATATGCATAAATGGCAAATGTGCGTGTAATATTTTAGCATTGGTTATTAAAGTGTAGAGATATCCCCACCGTACATTTAGAACAAGGAATACAATATATTTTTTCAGTCAGCTTTGAAAACACTTTGCTTGAAGATAAAAAGAAAACATGCCACTTTTTGACTTAGTGATATGGAACATGTTTTATCAGCGGACCTGTCTGATCACAGTCCCATCAATTCCCTCCAAAGAGCCATTTGTCCAGAGCCTTCTTTGTTGTCCTATCAGAGCGGTGTCGCGCAGCAAATTGTCTCCCAGGGTGCAGTCCGGGTGGTGGGAGATGAAGAAGGAGGAGGAAGTGACAAGAGTGTTACCCTAAATTGCTATCGATTGAGTTGTTTGAACCGCTTTCTCCGGGAGGTTAAGAGTCTTGGAGGTGCTGAGGTTCAAAAGCGGGATCTGTCTCCCGGTCTTAACTCAAAGTGATGTCTGTTGCACCCTGTCATCCTTTCTGCAAGTGTCCAGTTAGTGGGAAATTCAAAAAAGGGGAAACGTCTCGGGGATTCCTGCTAACTTGTCAAGCAACTGTCAATACATCATATCAATCACTCTTGCGAGGGAAACCATCATTATACTTGAGGCCTTTGACATTGCATTTCTAATAAAATAAACTTGAATATGATTCTCCAATATCCTAATAAGAGCTCACTTACTGGCAGCAGCACAGGTAAGCACCGTCACAGTAATGTGAGTAATTTGGCTCAGGAGAAAGGTTTAAAGCTATTGATCTCTAGACAATGTACTGTTTATTGTTTTTCCACAAATATTGATACAAATATAACTTGAAGTTCACTACTTGTTATAAAAGTTATTGACTGAAATAACAAGTGAGCTTCCGCACTCCCCGCAGAAAGCAGACGATGCCAAATGGCCTGTGATGGATTGTGGCTTCTGGTCGATAAAAATGCCCGATAGTTTCTAACATAAGAAGATCAGTGGAGCTACTGAAGGTACTGACACTTACATAAAAAGAAAGACAGACAGTTGAGCCAAATGTATCCACTTGTTTTACTTTATTTTTTACATTTCATTTAAAATAAGAGGTTCAAAATGTATTTTGTTAAAAATACACAACACTATTGTGTGTAACTGAAACACAATACCTCTGTAAGACTATAATTTCCTGTCAGTTAAAGAGCTCACAAACGGCTTTCAGTCCAGTATATTGCTATGGGGATAACAGTGTTCCAACAGGCATTTCAAACTGCTTTAAAAGCCAAACAATGCTCAGAGAGGATTGCTTTTTTTATTTTTATTTTGTAGGACTGGACATTTGTTACCAAAAAAAAAACAACTAAAACACTGCTTCTAAAAGACTTCAGAGTGGTGCCCCGCATGAATTGGATATTACCCTGGAAAATGGCTTCTTTGAACTCATTTAAAGTGTACACATGGTGGTACACAACATCTTTCATCCCTTGTTTAATAACAGCGAGAGAGAAAGTCAGTGGCAGGTGGCGTCATATTCTACAAGCAAAAAACATTATTCTCATTTTACTCTTTCATGCCCTCCTCTCTCCTATCTATCTCTCTCTGTCGTTTACTTTCGCTGCATCAATAACATTTGAAGAATCTGAAATATTTCATGGCCATGCGTGTGGAAGGATTCCATCAACTTGATTGTATTCCATCAACTTCAGGTGATTTGCATTTCTTAAACTAGGCAAGCGCGATGCATTATGCAACACTGGCAGTGCATTCTGCATAAATCCAGTAGTTGAGTGCATATTTGAGAATCTAACATTGCTTGGATTCCTTTTTGTGGGTATTTGCTTGAAGTAAAGCTGAAAATTTGAGCAAATACTTTCAGACAACTTTTTAATCTCTGCATGTAGCACATGGGAATTTTTCAAATCTGTGGCTTGGATAAATTGCTGTCATTTCTCCCCAGAGGCATTGGTGCGTTTTGCGAAAGCTGAAATCAGATTTAACATATTTGGCACACGGTGGACTGGTGTGAACTGGTGTTTTCTGTGCATGTGGTAACCTTACCTCAGCTTTCCCACATAATAGGTCATGGTTTGGGTTTACAATACCTTTGTTACGTAAGTTATGTTATGTCCGTGACGTATGTTAAATACATGACGTACATTATAATAAGTGAATGTTGTCTTTTGGTTTCACAAACGACAGCCTCCCGGGTGTTTGAAACATCCTGTTACCTGTAACCTCCATTGCTTTAATCATACTCACTATGACCACTAGAGGTAGAAAAAAAAACGTAATTATATGTTGTCTTCGATATGAAGACTAGCTGTATTAAGATGAACTCTCTTGTTGGTGCCATTCAAGTAGGTTACAAGTGAAAAGTACCAGGAGGTTATTTTTTTTTTAGCAATACATTGTAATTACTATCCTTGTTTAAGCTTGAACATGAAGTAGTTGATGTGAGATGTAATGGCTGGTGACGAGTGTAATTGGATTAGGTATTGAAGAGAAATGTTCATACATTTATATTCTACCATCTCCCACAAACACATATAGTACCCTAAAAATCCAAGTCAATGTGCCTTAATAAATCACAGCCTTATATGAAACTGTTTAAGAAACCAGATTCATTGCCATGGTGAATACTAGCGGATCCAGCAGATAAATCACCTTTGCTTTGACGCTAGCAGAGCACCCATAAAAAAATGATTAAATTACAACTAGTGTTCATGACAAGAACCCTAAGATGGACAACTTCTGTCGACCTGAATCTTCATCGGTCTTCCTCTCTTCAGATCAAATGCCTCAGTCATTTTGTGGAGGTAGCAGTGCATTGATGCTTGTTTTATCACCAATTCAGAGCCCATTATGGGCCAGGAGACTGCTTCTCAATATCCCCTGATAGAGGTGACGCTCCGCATCACGGATAGTGCGACTTTTCAACTGTTTCGACTGACCGTTCACTTCCCCCCAAAAGCATAGGACAATTATTGGCACAAGCAGATCCACTCACAGTCATTTACCTACCGGTCGGCCCTTTCTCCTTAACTCTGTCTCCAATCCAGCTGCTTTCTTTTGCATCCATCTGTCGCCATTCACGACATATGCTTTATATAGAAAATGACTTGTTTATTTTACTATATTTTGTTTCCCCAATTGGTTGCCCAGCATGATAAGCTTATTGCAGTCTCTGGTGTATCGAGAGCAAACATAATGTGTTTGAAGGTACTGCCAGGAAGGGAGTCTCTCACAAAAAGATTGTTCTGTATCCAAAAAGCATTGTTGTCTGTGGAGCAATAAGACCCCCCAAAAAAGTAGATCTTCATTAAATTTTCATCAGCTCACAATGAAGCAAGTGAAGAAAAATAAAAGAGCAAAAGTTGAATATCTACCTGGACATCTGTATAGATTGAAATTCAACAGACATACTCTGCATGCCCATTTCAATCATACAAAGGTCGATCAAAAAGTTCAGAGACTTACTGTTTGCCCATGAATGGAGCGAAGCACGGAAATGTTCATAGAGCAGGTGGATGCAATAACTTTTATAAGAAAGTGTTGTGTTGTTTAATCCACTTCAGCACCTGAGTTATACACAATTTTTTTGACCAACAATATGTGCACATTTTTCACTTTGGACTTCATCTTGGGTGGAACTCAGGAAACCTAAAACTCTGGTGTTTTAAGTGGCATAGTGTAACTATCTGAGATCAAAGAAGTCTGTGGTGAGTTTTCTTTGACATTTATGGGGTTGTGCACCAAAAAATGTGTCCCATAGGATCAGACTGTCAACACCGAGTTCAACTGTGATGTTCATAGTAAAAATAAATTCACTGCAAACGGCCTAAACTGTGGCATGATGACACTTAGGTTCTCCAACATGACAATGCAGCCGCTCACAGTGCGCTGAAAACAGGCAAGCCTCTCGAATGCCACAACACAATCGTAGCTCCCCAACACCCCTACTCATTTGGGTGAAAAGTCTTTCCATTTCCCCAAACCTTTGACGCAAACTTTGATGTAACCTCCCTGCTCAAGTTTCAGATAACCGTTCGTTTATCAGTAGTCACAAAAACTTGTGTGACTCGGGTGCTCATGTTGATCAGGTGAAGTATTTTGGATTACTTACTCTGAAGAGTTGTAACTCCATGCACATTACTGTGATGCTCTCAACAGTCTTGGAAGTCTTTTTGATCACACTTGCACATGTCTATGGACCTATGGTGTCAAAAAAATATGGCAGAAATATCTCTGGCAGCAATATCTCTAACATCACTCAGCCACGGGTAGTAAAGGTTTAAAAATACATCCATAATTTTTTGTATATACGCATTTGGCTTGGGCCTACATGTGCATATCTGTGACGTTGACATGTATGTTGGGAGGAGGGTTGAATATGTTTATGAAGTTAAGAAAACCTTATGTTGCGAGCTGTCAATACGCAGCATGAGATTTGTTGCTGTACTGTCTGGGATATGTACTTTCAAACTAAAAGCTTTTTTTTTTTTTTGTAGTTGCAATGAGGAATACGGTGTGCAGGAATATACAGTATGACACTTAATTGAAATTAATGTTAAATTTTCACTTCAGACACCTACATTTCACCATAACGATTGAAGTATCTCCTCATGGAGTTTGATAATTGAATTTTATTTTAATGTGAATGGTTAATACCTGATACCCCTCGGGGTGTAGGACAGGTTTTGATTTAAGAAATGTAGTCATCTTGCTCAAAGGTACAGAATCAGGGGAGAAACACTGAGCCGTGCATACTGTCATATGCAAGGTTCTACAAAATTTTGGACGTTTAAATTTCAGTTCGACCCGGGTTTTCTTCTAGACTTTACCTCATCATCTCTGTCATAATATTCACATCTAGTGGTGGTATGAATATAATTTCTAATCAATCAGCATAATGAAGTATTTCAGACAAATGATGAAGACGTACAGTGTGCAGACGAGCGATTTGACAGCCCCTCTGATTTATAATTCAGATTTCATGAGATTAAAGGAAGGAGAGAGGGAAAAAGTTGGATAACTTTATTTTAATTATTCATACAGATGGAATTATTCCTCTCATAATATTGTCACTCTCTGGAGAAGCGTCATTCAAATTTAATAATGGAGCAAGCGATAGCCATTTGATTTAATTCAGTGTCTGTAAGTATTTGGAGGATTTGGCTCTATTATATTCCTGAATGTTTTCAGTGGTCTCACCTTATTTTTCATGAGGAATGCTTTCTAAATGTTGGATCAGTACTTCACTTTACTCATCTTATTTGTTGTGTTTATTTCAATAGAATTTATTTATTTGTATTCTGTGTTGTTTAAACACCTGGTTTGACCATGGTGACTAAATTGAATTGTTAAAATAATGGGAAAAATGAATGCAAAAGATTGTAAAATGTAATTATTTGGGCTCTGGCCAATATTTTAATGATACTGGAGACAGTTATGCATGACTTTTAAAAAAGGAGTAAAGCATTCATGTAAAAAGCTGAAAGCATGTCTGCATTAAGAAGTAAGTAAAAAGCAAACATGAAAGCTAATTATCTTCTCTAGTAGACACTCATTTTCCAGTTTCCTCTTAAAAGCTGACCAATATGAATAAGTGTCACAGTTTGACATAACTTGAATGTGATCTTTTGCTAACTTCCCACTTTTTTACTGACCCCAAAAAAACAGCATCGTACTCTAACCAATTCATATTTCATTTTTTCCATGCCTGTTTATTACAAGTGATGTTTGCATAAGACTAATTTGGAACAACAAACAGACCTTAAAAGAAATTAAATGCTGCCAGATTTTTTTGTTTTTTTTTGTTTTGGTTAATCTAATGAGAAAACATTTAAAGTGAACATATCAGCCGAATCACAAACTGTTCTTACTGAAAACATCTGAAAATCATTCACTGACATCTGTTTATTTCACCTCCTTACATTATTTGTTTACATGGGACTTTGCTCCAGTCTCGAGAGACAAAACCTTGCATTTTATTTATCTGCCATCCAACTGAACACATTCCTTGAAGGTCTGTTTGGTGAAATAGTATAAATAGCACTTCTGTGACTACACTGAAAAAAACGGACTTTTACTTAGAAAAAGCTCGGTAACAATTTCCACTGTGGTGCATTTGATGTCTAAAAGAGATAGTTTGAATTGTTTTATGCGGGGTTGTATGACATGCATATCAACAGTCAGTATATTAGCTGCAGTAGATGGCTGTAGATAGAAACTTAGCTGGCCATTGAGAACTGTAGCATCAACTTTCATCCAAGGAGGACAACAGGACTGGTTCTTGAAATCCAGATGAGTGACATTATCCGGTATTAAGGATTCAACATCTGAAACTTCCACAGGACCCAGAGTTTGGAAAAGTGGAGAGTCATTACAAGCTTTAGTGTTGCTTTTTTTCTTGTACTTCTTCTATGTAGCTCAATGTGAAAAACTGTCCACAAAAAAAAAAAAATCTTCATGTGACTGCCATCATCTCAAAATTATGCAAAGCTTTGCGGGGCTACCGATCTCAACAGGAAGAAGCTGCGTCTGAAATACAGAAATGAGGAAAGAGTCAGCTTGACATAGATCCTTGTCATAAATAAGTGAAATATATTTATTGTTACTAAGTACAACATACCAAGGTCACGTTTTTTCATTCAAAACAGAAAATCAACTGCAGATAAATAGTAGACAGGAATCTGTTAATCTGCACCAAAAAAAAGACCCACGCCACATAATTTATCCATTACGTTCATTCGCAGCAAAGTATGCTGCAAAGAAGTCAAGTAAAGCGTTTTGGCGAGCAGAAGATGCACACAGCATGAGTGTGACTTATTTCACTTCTGTAAAATCACCACACCCTCTTCTGCAACCGAAAAGCCTGGCCAAAAACGTTGGCAGCGTGTGTGCTCGAAGCCACAGACTGTGTATAAAACCTCGAAGCGCGTATGCCAGCACGATAAGTCGCCAACCAGCAAGCTAACCTGATGCGCTAATGCACGTGAAGTATCCACCGTAGTAAAACCGTCTACAGGCCTGTGAGGGGGAAAAAGAGCGCCGACTTCACCGGCCAAGCCGCCCAGATCCCCTCCCGTTACCCAAGTAAGCTTTACTTTCTTGTGTCAGGTTGTGCAGACAATGCGGGACTTAAGTAAATATGACCTCATGTGAATAATTCAATTTACTTATGAAAATGAGGATACATAACTACAAACAAACACCAAGTAGCCGATTGAACAAAAGGTGACATTTTGAAGTAAAAAAACAAACACTTCAAGTAATAATTTGTTGTAGAATTTTAACAGAAAATTGAGGTAATAATTACATGGCCAAAAAAATGTTGTTGTTTTTTTTTTTCAGTGTAAAGAGAGGTACCAACAGCCATAATGTAGGCAAAAGTTAAAGGAGCAGTGTGTAGGATTTTGTGGCATATAGCGTCGAGGTTCCAGATTGCAACCGACTGAACACCGCTCGCCCCACCTCAATCTTTCTGTCCGAAGCCCGAAAAAGCCTTTTCTTGAGCCAGTGTTTGGTTTGCCCCTTCTAAAGTACTGTAGAAGCACGGCGGTGCAAAGCCATGACAGGCTTTGTAGAAGAGGACCCACTCGCTCTGCAGAAATAATAGGGCTCATTCTAAGGTAACAAAAACACAGCAATTCTTAGTTTCACATTATATACAAATAAAACATAATTATGAATATTATATACCCTTTCCCCCTATATCCTACATACTGTTTCCTTAAAGTTCTACAAACACATTTTTCTCACGTTTTTTTTTTTTTTTTTTTTTTCATGATTAAAATGGGATAACTTGTAAAGTAAGCTTCACTACTGCTGACGTGCTGTTCTGTGGCCAATGTTATATAAAAGTAAGAGAATGAAGCCCCAGCTGTATATCATTCACTTCAGAGGAGGATATGGAGGACTCACTCTGGAGATAAAGAGGGATAATGACTATACTTCTATTTGGAGGGCATAAGAGTTGGTGTAGTTTTCTCTTTCTTTTGCCTTATTTGATCTTTTAAGTTCCTGCTCCAACAGATGGCACCCGCTGCTGTGGTTCAGTCTAAAGGGAGACAGCCTTTCTACCCTCTATCTTTCTTTAGGGACAAAAGGGACTTTTTTTTTTTTTTTTTTTTGCTTCCCCAGGGCTACAGCTTGCTCCCCTGCCAATCAAGAATCAGTGATTGAATTAGTGCCAGGTCCACTAGCTGGTGCTTCCGCTGAACGACGGACCGATCCACAGTAGAGATTAGGCGAGTGTGAAGTTCACCCTACTTCAGAACTCCTCGCATGCATCTCTTTCTCCCGAGCTCTCAAAGGCACCTCAGAGGAAGAGCGCTGTTGCCTGACATGCCCAGAATCTTCCGGCCTGTGCAGAATGCAAACGAGGCAGATGCCCATGTCTTCCTTCACAACTCTCTAGGAAAGGGGGAGGAAAAAAAGAACACATAGATGGTGCATTTAAGATGTATTAGCAGTTCACATGCAATTTCTAAAGAGCTCTTAGAGTTCAAATGCATTTGCAAGATAAGACTGCACGCGAGATGTAGCCTATAGCAAAAATGTAGTGTTGAATTTCATTGCGCAATCTGGCAGATGGCAACACAGTTTTCCTTTAAGTATCTCGGCACTGTTGCGGATCTAAATTGATAGTAATATTAATGTAGTCTAATTACATATTCCTGCATGTATGACCTTTATCTTGTGTTGAGATGGGTACATCCTGAACATATAATGTGGAACAGCCTTTTTTTTTTTTTTTTTTTTTCGCGTCTCCAGCCTGAAGCAGATTTCACAGAAGTTTAAATCCGAATGTCACGCAGCCAAGTGTGGCGTAGATATCATGCTGAGAGAGCACAAGAGAAATGCTTTAGAGAGCCAACTAACAAAACACTCTCTGGCTTGACAAACAATTTAGGCAGCATCACTTCAATAATCCATAGTGCACTCCCTGTTCATTGCCATCCCTCAAAACCAAAAACAGAGGCTTGTCTTATATGTCCAGTGGTTCAGTAATGATTTAGGAGGAGAAAGTGGGCAGGATAAAGATGGTGTGTCGCTGAACTAAAAGGCCTTATGTAAGCTGTTCCGGATAGAGAGGTGCTTTATTTGACGTTGTCTGAAGAGTTTTTCAGTGGACAGTCCGATCCTTGTCCTGCGCTGAAAAATGACTGTTTATGTCGTGTATACAACTCGGACATAATTTTAGAACTTTTAAGTATTTTCATTTCACATTGCAGTAAATACTGCAATCTCAGTTATGACACAATATCTGGGATGTTGCCTGAGCCCACTGCTTGACTGATTATGTGTGCTTATAATTTAAACATTCTCACTTGCTGCATGGAAGAACACTTTTATTCACAGTTTTTAAAGATGCAGTTATTTGTGAAAACAACCTGTACGTGTAAAAACATTAGTGGGATGGATTTTACAATCATCATAACTTTGGAGAAATTGGGCCCTTTTTTTTTATTTTTTTTTTTTTACTTCAACTCTGATTCCACGATGCAGCACAGAAAGAAAACATGCTTTTGGAGAATACTAGACATCCATGTAGATATTTTCTCTTTATATGGACTTCTGGTCTATAAAATAGTAGCAAATGCATTAAAAGTAAGTTTGAATTCGAAATTCTTAAGTATCAATCAATATCAAAGATGTTTTGGATGCTGAGAACTACAAACTTTGTTTAATGGGTGTTTTGGTTTGTTTAATGGATTGATTAAGGTTAAATGATTTTCTAATTAATAAGAGAAGAACCCCAACTAGTCATTAATTTGCTGAATGATATTTGAATGAGCTGTAGTAATATCAATTATCAACTTAGCAGGCATTATGTTGTACGTCGTAAGAATTGTCTAGGTTAAAATATTGCTCCCCAAATAGCAGCAAGAGTGTTGATATTTGAGATGTTTTATGTTTGAAAACAATTCAAAAGGATGATAAATCCATCCAGCACATTGCATACATAGCTAATGATTATACGGACAGCTGTACTGGCAGTCTTATCACTTCCATACAAAAAAAAAAAAAGCCCAATGATAATCACATTTTATGTCTTCAGCTGCGGGAAATGTGATACTAGCCAGAATCCCATTATCATCATAGTCATTATCAACCACTAGCTGTGCAAGCACAACAAACACAGTCTTAGTGACTGCCTCTGAGTTGTCGTCTAAGCCAAATGGAGTGGGAGAAACAAAACAAAAAAGAGACAGAGAGACACGAAAGGGTCTTTTACTGGAAGCGTTTACTTGACTGGGCTTTTACTGGAAGCCTTTTTTGAGTCTTTTAAATCTTCACATATTTCGGGTCACAAAAATCATGAAGACAAAGGAGTCCAAGGAAAAGAACTTACTTGCAAAATAAATATTTTATTAGACTACTTTTGTGTCCTTGGAAGTTTTAGTAGAAAAATTAAACGGCAAGTGGCATGCAGGCGTTTGATTTGAAGCGGAGAGGAAACACAAGCAATGCGAACAGACAACTGCAGGTTCTCCAAACAGACCCTGCCAGACAGGCTCCACTGAAGAAAGGGTGTGCTAGCATATATCACACCTCACTGCAGTACATGCACTGTTTCAAAATCTCCGTGTAACACAGTCAAAGGTTTTATTCCTTATTTGACAGATAATCAAGAGTGTTCTAACATCGTGTTGGCAATAAGCACGACATTCAGACAATGTTAGAGCTTGTACTCGTTCCGGATTTGCTGTTTGAGTCTGAATTCTAATACCCTTGTCGTGCGACGCTTTAGAGGAGTTAATCTAGTTCAAGACATTTTATGATAGCACTGTAGTAACAACCGAAAGATGTTCATTCACACTAAACCTCGTCTGACCTTCAGTCATTTCGGTGGGTCGTGATGCTGTGAATATTTCGCATGAGATCAGGAAAAAAGAAACCTTCCGGTGGCGCAGCCGACTGCAATCACTGCGACGGCACCTGCGATGATTATAGGGGGGGAATAGCTCAAAGGAGGCAAATAATCTGCTGAAGTAATCCGTTTCTATACCTGATACGGGGGGAGTTGTACTGCACGAGAGTTTCACAGAGCTCTGTAGTGTGAACAGATACTGTGACAGCCGTTAAGGGTCTGCCAGGCATGAAAATATACAGATATAAATCGATATCTTAATCATTGAATCTACCAAAAAAATACCCCAATATAAACCCCTTCAGTTTAGATTTAGGACTTTGGTAGAACAAGATGCTATAGACCCGAGGACACACACGCACACACACTCAGCGAGTCCTTGCATTTCAGCTGAAATAAATAACAGCTTGTTGACCATTTGACCTTTCTTCAGCAAAATTGTTTTCTTCTTTTGTTTGGGGTTGAGTGTGTCAACTGGTCAATAGTAATTTATTCCAACTGTATCGGGTGGTAAATATATATATACATATATTTAATTGAGCACTGTATTTACAGTGCTGAGCCAATACTGAAACCATCAAGAAGAAATCCATCTCCAGGAAGAGTCGCAGAGTCGTGCTGAAAGAAACAGTTTTATTCCAGGATAGATGTATGCTTTTCTATGTGTGCACTATTCCTGCCCTATCCTCCAACAATCAATTTCTTAGAGTGCTGGATGCACTTGAGTGATGGGAGCGCAAAAGTACTGACACTCAGCCATCACGGAATGAGAGCATCAAATGATTGCCTCAGAGAAATTGCTGTATCTTCGAATGTCTTTGAGAATAGCTCCCGTCCCTGTTTGCCTTCCCTCCACTTGCTACACTCCAACAGTTGAAGAGTTTCCTTTTGACTTATGTTATCAGTGTGCGGTTCATTGTGGCGCACAGTCTTGTGAAATGGCAGTTTGGTCCTGCAGGATGCCCATAGTGGAAATTCCATTACCTTTCTTGAAGATCCTAACCTAAGATTTACAGTTACTAGACAACTGTGAAGACCTAAGAACACAAACTCAACTTTTTTTTTTTTTTTTTTTTTTTTAGTTTTAAGGAAAATGGACTCAGCTCTCCGACTAAATACTACAGCTGTCCAAAGTAGTCAAATTAGAACATAACAAAGACGACCATAAACATTATCCCTCCTAAGAACCCCAAAACTAGGTTTGACAGACTGAAGAAGGCAAAATGCCTGGCAGACTGTGAACCAATTCTCTTTTTAGGAGTTTAAAGGGTTTAGCTTTTCCCCTCTGTCCCTCAATTCTGACATCCGGTAAACCGGCCTGGGTGTCCTCCATCAAAGGACAACACACAAAGGATTCATTCCCCAGAAATAATGGTTTCTAAACTGCCTTCTGTCATGTGAGCGATGGTAATTAGCAATAACAGAGACCAGCTACGGAAGGAACTGAAGTCCTTGAGATCACTTTAGAGGATGGCAAAGCCGAAGGACTCAAATTGGAACCTTATTAGTATTTCATTAACACGCCTTTTACCTTGTTCTCCAGTGTTGCCTGGGTAATTAACGCTCCATCGCGTTCTCTCTCAGACCACAGGAGGCTTTTTTCATGGAAGGCGATTCCTCTGTTGACCCGCTGCTGTACTGCTGGAAATCACTGCAGCCTGCTCCTGTTCTCTGATCACGCAGTCCCTCCAAGATAAATTGTTCTGCTTTGATTCTCAGCAACTTAGCATGTGTATTCAATTTTTGGCAGAGCAGGGTTTTTTTTATGAAAAGAGAGCAAACCACTTGCCATCATTTCACTATTATTGCTTTGCTCAGGGTTCACAAATGAATTACATGTTGCCTATCTGTGTAACATGCTGTTTTTAATTGCCTTTGTTGCAATGGAAAAATCCAGTAAAGTCAACCACATCAGGGGGGAGCTTTTTAGTACTGAATTTGAAAAAGTATTTATTTATTCAGAGGGAAAAGATATTTGTAAGCATGACCCCAAACGGAAGTCTTGGGGGACTATTTAAATGCCTAAAATGTGCACATATCCCAGGGCACTGTGAGGTGTACGGGCTAAATAAAAGTAGTGGTAAGAAGTGGCGCCGAGGGACTCTAGATTTTTTTACTATATATTATTTGTTTATCGTGAGGATGTTATTGAAATAGACCTACTACTGTTTGTCCTTATTTATATGCAGGGTTGGCACCCAATTTACAATTGCTGCCTCATCATTAAGCACACAAAATGTTTCTGCTTGTTAATCGCCGTTATTGTTATATTATCGTCTACGATTAGTTTGATTACATTTGCTTGAGTAGCATGAAAGTTGCTTATCACCCATAAACCCACGAAATAATTACGCAGGCTTATCTTTATGACCTTTAAAGGTAATGGTCTGCGTTGTGACGCCTGGCTATGAGGTCCAGGAAGAGTAGCGAAGAAAAGCCAGCACTCCAAATAATGAATAGTAAATCAAGTCTCTTTGCAGAATAATGGATTTTTATCTCGTTCAAAGTAAGAATCACAGTGCAGAACCTCACCAAACCAGCAGCCCACCTACACACCTTCCCACCATCCTCACCCCCAATGTCTCCATTCGCTCTTTTCACACTCCATCGGAAAAACTGCCCTATGAAAGATGAATGGGTGAGAGCAGGTGTGCGGATGTCATTTTTCACCCTGTCCACTCACTCTCAGCTCTCCACGTTAGTTTGCCGGCTGCCTGGCTGGGCTGACTGGGACAGGGATCCTATCACAGTGTGAAATGTGATCCCCAGCATCTATATTTTCACTGGTTGGGAGTAAATCCACATGATGTATACACCTCGTGCTGGCCAGAGGTTTCTGGTGATAGAATTACCGAGCCACCACTGACAAGGGTTTCAATCAT
The DNA here is from genome assembly GCF_029030835.1 of Brachyistius frenatus. Taxonomy (NCBI): domain Eukaryota; kingdom Metazoa; phylum Chordata; class Actinopteri; family Embiotocidae; genus Brachyistius; species Brachyistius frenatus. The sequence continues at coordinate 2,336,020 of NW_027210637.1, forward strand.
AAAACTAAATATTTGTGGGATTTAATCTGAAAAAAATAGTCATATTTGGATGTAATTTTAAGAGTCTTGAAAAAGTGATTTTGATGCCATCCCTTAAATTCTTTAGAGGTTCATTTTTAAATGGGTCTGATTCATCAGCAGTCATCAACATCAACCACCATAAAAATGGTTGATTTAGATCGCAGTTTCATATATTACTGTGCTTTGACACACAATTGACAAAAACCTTAAAAGCTCACTTCGCTTGTTCGAACTGCTCCATGAGGTGTTGACTCACAAAGTAGTAACGGGAACCTGTGTGTGTCAGCGGTCGTTCTGTGTTCATTTTGTGATTCCTAAATTATCTATTTTTCCTCAGATGTCGGGCATAAATTAACAAGTAAGAATCGTGTGGATTTTGTTGACTAAAAGTTGTTATTTGAGTCAACAAAATCTAATAATCTGTATATTTGTTGTGTTTTTAATATTCCCCCAGAGGCCTTAATATTATTCTCTCTTCCTTGTTTTCTTTTGTGCTGCCCTTGATGTAGGTAAGCGTTTTAGTTTTAGTTTTTTTTCATATTTATATTGCTCTATGTACCTATGTGCTCATCCATTTTCTTTTCATCCAAATTCTCCTCCACAAAGAGGAAGCAGATTGTCAAGAAGTTGGGAAGAATTGAACCCAAAACATTTGGAACTGCTCCAGAGTATAGGCTTCAAACATGGGGAATGAAATGCTTTTCACTGTATGTATTATAGTATGCAAATAATATAATGGTAATTGCCGTATTTACCATTGTGTGATCACAGACAAATGTCAGTAGCATCTTAGTTACTCCTCTGGTTCATAACCGTTTGGCAGACTTGAAAGAACAAATTGGTCTTTTGTTGCCATGGTGACTGTTGTATTTGATCCAAGTGCAGCCACAGTCCATGTTTGAATCCCCAACATCCCTGGTGCACTTTTGTTATTATTTCTTATGTTATTACTAATAACTAGTCAATGGTCAAGGATGCCTCTGTCAAAGGGAAGCTGAGATTCAGTCGCATTTTGCTCTTATATGGTATTAATAATGACAGTAATAGTTAATTTCATGAGAATTTCACGCTCAAACACGTAGCAGATACATGATTCAGAGGTGGTATTCTTGTCAGCTTTTATTGAAAATCCAACACACCCACTTCCTCGGCTTAAAGTTCTAAAAGTCTGGTTGGTGATGGGGAAAGACGCTGAATTCCTGAAGGATGAGGCTACTGAGGAGCTCAGAGCTTGAGAAAAAGGATTGACTCACTTGTAACTTAGGCGAGAACCGTAGTGTCATTTCAGTGGGATTCAGTCTAGTACAGCTCGGAGAGGTCATTAGGATTCCATGCGGTTTTGATCTGGGAGGCTGCAGCATGTTCCAGTATGTTTTAGAGAGAGAGAGGGGTGAATGTTGGAATTGTTCTCATGTTATTATGTAAGCCAGGGTTGAGACCAGGCTTTTCAGGGATAGAGGACAATACCGTTGCTCTGTTTTCTTGCGCCTGCTTCATATTTTTCATCTTTTCCTCTCATATACACTTCTTGAAGATAATTCAAGGAGTTTTTCCAACATTTATGGATTGCTCATAATTAAATATTCTTCAGAAGTGTGCTGCACATACTGTTCTTGCTCAGTCGAAGAAAAGCAGCTAACAATTCTTTGTATTCTACAGGCAATGCTTTCATTTTCAAATTGTGAAAATAAGCGTGAGAGCAATGAGGCAGGAAGATCAAGTTTACAATTTTGGCATCACTGCTTACACCCACAGTGAGCATAATACTAACAGAAAGCATCTGTTAGTCAGTAATGAATTCAGGCCTTTGCCCCATAGCTGTCTATCTAGGCAGAGAAACTGCTAGAAGGAGTAATTTGCTATACCTGCATTTCTGTGGGTTTATCTGAAACGGTGTCTCCCCAAAGCAGGCCTAATCTGGGAGGCTGACCCGCACTGCCCCAGGCTAGATCAAACTCAGGGCTGAAGCCATGGCTCTCCCACAGTCCCAGCTACGCCACCCTTTGATAGTCGCAGGCCCAAATCCTTTAAATGTCGGGCAGACTTTGAGAGTCACTACAGCTCAGGAAAAGAAGCGGGCACTTGCTGGGAGCTTACATTCTCTGGGGACAAGCAATGTCCCACTTTTTAGAGAAGAGGGAGAGTACCTTCACATCACTTCGGGCATCACTCGGAGGCTCTTGCAGGAGGTACGAGGGCATTCAGTGTCCCAAATGGTTTCGCGGATGCGGAGAAGTGGCCTCCGTCTTACTTCCTCCCGTCTCATGCATCACACTTATGAAGTGATGGAGGCCAGGGGTTAGATCCAAAGGGAGTTCAGTCCAGAGTCCAGGGTACTGGCTGACACCTTGCATTGTGTTAGTCTCACATCAAGAGTGCGCACGCCTTATGTTTAATGAATGAGCTTTTTTTTAGATTCTGATTTGCATACATTTTCAATGAAATGTTATGTATGTATATTGTTTTATTTTTGACAGATGCTCAGGAGCACCATAAGTTGTATTTCTTCCATAACTGCAGTCGAACACCTGTCGTTGAATGTTGTTCTACAAATGTTTTCGTTAAAATAGTATTTCACTGTGTGACAACTCTCAACTCTCTATAACTGTCAATAGGCCCCTACAAGTTAACTGCAAGTTAAGCCAGTTTAGCATTAGTTAACATTCTCATTGTGGTTGTCATGTAAATAATTTTTGGACCAATACCACCTAAAATCCTCAATTCTCTATACCAGTTTCACTACTACGGCAAAATCATTACCTAATGAAATGAGTGAGTTACAACCTCAATTATTTTATTTGAGCACAACTTTCCCGGCAGAAAAGTAGGATGGGGTCTTTAAATATTAAAACAAAGACATTACTGTTGAGTTAAAGACAAAAATGCTGTGTCAAAAACAGAAAGATAATAATTTGTTTTATTGTGATATAGCATGTCTGCAGTTCTGCAAAGCACAACTGCCTGAAATATAAAAAAAAGAATGCAAATTATAAATTGTCTAGCTGTACTAAATACAACAAACTAATTACAGAAACAGTAAAATGTTAACCTTTAAGTATCTAAAACAAACAATAACACGAAATCAAGTTGTTATGGCAGCATTTCAATTGCAAGACCAGTCAGGACGTTACACGCAAGAGTTGGTTGGAACAAGAAGACCACTTACATGGTTTTAGACTTAATTTATACTTAAGCATTGGCAGATAACCAATAACAATAACGGTACCATTTCAGGACGTGAACACTGACTGACAACATGTTGTCAGTAAATAAATCTCTCAACTTGAATTCTGTGTACAAGTCCAGATTTCTGTCTCCTTTGAGCTGCTCAGATAAGTTTGAAGTGTTTCCTCCTTTAGTCTGAAATGATTTCAGTCTGAGACTGCTTGCAGTCTGGCTTTTAGATGTCTGTAACTTGTCCCTGATCATCCATGGCAAATTATTTCCATATGCAACTGTTGTTGTTGTTGTTTTTTTAATGTATTTATTTATTTATTTTTATACTTAAGCTGCAGCAGACCTGTTGCTGCACCTGGAATTGCAGATGCTTTTCCTCAGTTAACTTCCGTTCCGTCGGTACCTTCAGTACCACTGGACATGAATACCGTCACTTTTTCAAAAGTTTGCATCCGGCTCGGTACCGAAGTATCGGTTCTCGTAACATCCCTTATTCAGATACAATTTAGGCCTACACATACTGGTATTACACATTACAATTACCTTTCGTGTCTTTGTTTTTTTAAATTCGCCTCCACTCTCATGCTACTTGTTGTTTATTAGGTGGCATGTAAGGCAGCACCGAGAGCTCGGGCTGAGCCTTCGAAGGACAATTTCAAGGGGACCTGAGGGGGGAGAAGATGTCTCGGAAGTGGATAAATGTTTCATTGCCATTGGGCAACATGGAAAAAGAGATTTTCCCAGGTGTCAAAGTGGAGGAGAAGGCGTCGGGTGGGTGAAAGAGGATATGATGCATCACAAACAGTCAGAGAAAAATGAAAATAGAGAGAGAATGACGCAAAGATATTGTGCAGGGCAGAAATGAGAGCTGTGAAGGATGAAACCGAGAAAGGTGGGAAGGGAAGGATTATAGCAACGGTGACAGGCATATTGTGGAAGAGGAGATGAAGGAAAATGAAAATGATTAATGCGCACGCTAACACTTACAGTATAGCAATACGGAGAAAGAAAGGGTTCCTTCATGCTCAGAGCCCTCAGGATACTTACTGTCGTTGCATCAGGGACATTTCCTCTGACACGTATTATCTGATGCAGTCGACAGCAAAGGTAGGATAGCAGATGTCAACAAGCTCAATTAAACTCACAGTAAATTGAATTTATCTGATTGTGTGCAAAAGGGAGTTGGACTCCCTTTTCTTTTCACCTCAATAAAATTGACTTCCGGAATTAATAATAAATGACAATTCAGCTCTTGCTGCTATGAATGGGTATCATTGCAGCAGCATTTTAGCTGATAGGTGCCCCATTTTCACAAAGGGAACAGAAGTTTTTTGGGTTTTTTTGACACAAAGTCATCCAGTTACTCATCCACCTGTTTTACTAGATTTTGTTTTAGCTCGGAGTGCCTTTAAAAAAAAAAAAAAAAAAAAAAAAAAGGAGACAAAAGAAGAGGAAGTTTTCTAAGTTGGCAGTCTTTGGCGACATGGGTATATGCGGCTCACGAGGCAGGGATCTTAACCACAACATCATATCGGAGCATTTTTCTCTTTGAATCTTCTTCCCCACAGCTCGGGGAAAACCGGAAGCAGCACTGAACTGAGAGCACAGCAGTTCCTCGTCTCTGCTCTCTCCCCCTCTCTCTCGTCAGAGACAAAGTCTGAAGTAGGTTAGCACTCAGTGCCTGCACAAGGGAGGAAATTGAAATGCTGAAATAAGGAGTAGCTTGGGAGAAGATGGAGGAGCTATAACCGGGACAAAATTGCCCCACCATGATGAGAAGGAGAGACATATCTGCTCGGACACAGGGGAGTTCCTCCACCGGCCAATCACTGAGGCATGTTGCCATCCTTTATTCTTCATTCCAATCTTGGTTTAGTGTCAACACCAGCCTTATTAATACCTGCTCCTTTTTTTTTTTTCTCTTCTTCTTCTTTTTCTTGGCTTGTTGTATCCACATCCCCCTCCAAAATTACATTGCCACGCTGGTGTACACTGGTTTGTGAGTGTAGGGATTTAATACACTTCAGAATGAAATGGGCGTCCTCCTGCCTGTCCCCGCTCTGTTCTTATGAGAGATTACTCCGGGGACTTTGAACGAGCTACAAGAATTCAAGCTGCATCTTCGTTGGCTCAGGTCCCCGTAAGCAGGACACGACACATGCAAGTGCACACGATCGGCTCCCCGTGTAGGCACGAAACACGCAGACACACACAAACAACCATCTTATAACGTGCTCAAGCTAAACCATATTCTCCCTCTCTCCTCTGCAGTTCTTTTATTAGAGTGCTCCCTTGTGGCATATCTTCTGTATTTGTTTTGTCACACTACATCACTTTCACCTTACTCTCCTTCGAATACAGTGTCTATGGCACAATATGAGATTTTTGTTTTTTTCCCCGTAGACATTGATAATTCCAATTTTATGCTGAGGTATATTACACCCACTGCTCAAATTGGATAACAAAAAACAATGTACACTTCCTAGGGAATCCACATCTCGAAAGCCATTTGATCAGTGTTTGAAAGACACATGCTGCGATCTCTTTACAATGATGTTCACGCTCTGGCTGCGTTGCAAATAGCTTGTTGCTTTATGAGAAAGTGAAAGAGACATGGAAGAGTGACACAGACAGTCCCAAGATCTTACTCCTACCAGTGTCTTTTTTTGAAGGTTGTAGTGAATGTTTGTTACCATGCCAGGCCTCCCGACTGTAGAATGTTCTCCCCGGCTGTGTTGGAAACAGGACCGTCTCCATTTGTCTCGTCTTTGCTGCAGCAAACCGCCATATTTGTGAGACCTGCTTTTTTTTTTTAACTGTTTGGATATAATAAATGTGCATACCAAACACAAAACGGCCCAATATAAAATTCAACAGGAGTCTTGCTTTACTGTAAGCTAAGTTTATATAAAAGACAGATGTATATTTATTAATTTGTTTACATTGATTTAATGACTCCTGCGATATAAGTGCCATACCTGCAGCAGCTTGTACTGACCTGCATGTCAAACAAGTTGAATGATTGATCTTAAGTCCTGTCTGGCATTGGGTTCAAGACAGATCACAAAAATATAAATATACACAAAATCTGGTCAAGGATATAAGAAACGGCTGCACAAAGGTCTCTGAACACTGTGTGTGTACTTTTCTTATACATTCACCGACACACTGCCCAGACAAGCTCGTTTAGAAAATGCTATAGAAATAATATGTACCTTCAAAGGAGATGATCCAGACCCAGGTACATCGAGCCCAGCATATTTCATGTTGACTGCATTCTGACTTAACAATAAGATGGTCTGAGGACATTGATTATATCAACACTTAACCATGTATTATGGGCGAATCAAGAAGTTCTGAGATTGTTCTAGTAGGGCACGAACAGAGCGCAGCACAGTAATGCGCGCAGAGCAGGAGCAAGCAAAAACTTTTTTTTAGTAAGTGTTACAAATTATGTTGCGTAATCAACATCAGCCGCTGAATTACACCTGTTTTTGTGAACACTGCTTGCTACAGGTGTACAGGTTACACCTGTGCAGACAGCGCACGTCGAATTTTGCGTCAAACTTTGGAAATTGGCAACCGAGAACCTTAAAATCCTTCAGAAAGCCTACAGCTATAAGCACTGACCTGAGCGAGGTGTTTTTCGTTGTTGTTGGGTTTTTTTAGAGGCATTTGTGTTTTGAGAGGGGCAGAATGTCTCTGTCAAAAATAGAAAAACAAGGTACGTCCGGTCAGGATCGCAACCAGGTGAATTTTGGTTGACATTTGCAGGATTGCACACTGTGAAATTGTCCCCCAGGGTCAGACTGTCAACACTGAGTTCTACTGTGACCTTCTGAAGCGTCTGTGCGAAAACATGCGGTGCAAACCACCTGAACTGTGGCGCGATAGCATTTGGGTTCTACAACATGACAACTCGCCCACTCATGGGTGAGGGAAAATGCACAGCATGTTACAACACATGACAACACTGTTGTTCCTCCCCGCCCCCACCCTCCTTGCCGGGTTTTTGCTCTTTCCTACTTCTATGGGCTCTCTGCTCAGGTTTCACGTGATTAGTGAAATCTCAAATGCACAAATACAAGTGTTTACAAAAATCGGTGAAATGCAGGTGCTGATGTCAATCTAGCAGCGTAACATGGAATACTTACTCACGAAGGTCATAGCTTCCACCTTCTCCATGCGCATTACTGCGCGCCTTGACACTGTTATATAGTACATGTAGACTCTTCCTCTTCACATCTTTTCACTTTTATATGTTGCATGGGCATGCTTAATTTATTATATTATATTTTCCATACAACTCTTTCAGGCTCTACTTCTATAAATAGACAGCACTGACTGTCTCATTTTATTGAGTGCCTCTTCCCAATAGACAGCTGTTAGTACTTTGAGTGGCTTTGTCTCAGAACTCTGTCAGACGCTGACCCTGTTGGCCCGGGCTGATCACCACTGGGCCCTGTCAGGGCAGAGTATTTTCAAACCATTTCCCCTGTGGAGCCTCTCATGAAAAAGGACAGTGAGGCCAGAGGTGGTTGCTTGTCTTGACCCGTTTGCCCCTGTATCTGACCAACCACTGAACTAAGACTAGCTGCTGGGCAAAGATAATTAGACTTTGCCATCTATCTCTGCTACAGAATTCTCTTCCGCCGTCAGTGACCGTATGTCAGTGAGATAGACTTACCAGTGCCAGCGTGAAAGTCAAATGGCTGGATCTCGTGAGCTTTGCTGCCTCAAATCAAGGGCAAACTTCATCTTTGTCCTCTGAAACCATTTTGAAATGCAACAAAGGTTCTAACAACCTTAATTTTAGGGATACGCTGGTTGCTGAGAAGTTGGTGTGTTGAACTGGGTCATTACTTTAACAACCTAATAAGATTGCTATGTATCTTTTCAGAGAACTTGATTATGGACATGACTGCTGTTTCTTTATTTTCTGAAATTAAAGGCCACAGAGGGTGTGTGGGCAGGTAGAAAATGATGCACAAGGAACAGAGAGGAAATGAGACTTTGAGGGTGTTTATTTGATCACGTTAATTATCACTGCTCTTCTGAGATGCTGACCCCGATCAGAGATAATATAGGGAGGTTACAGAGCACCACGGCCCTTGTTCTCCTCTATTATCTACAACAATACACACTCATTCTTTTCATGCATGTTTGATTGAGTTTGTTCTTTGTTTTTGTTTTTTATTGCTCTAACACACTTACACCCCCACCTAGTGGAGCTGTACTACGGTCTAAAAGTCAGCAGTCTGATCAGTGCTTATAGAAAAGGCCTGTTAGTAAAGGGACACACCATTTTTAATGGACTCCACACAACCTTTCTGTAAGAAGATTAAGCTCTGTCCGATTGGGAGACGGCTTAGTGTCCTTCCCTGCAGGATCAACACATAAAAATAAAATAAAAAAACTCTTTGGCCCTTTCACTGCAGAACGAAATGTAAAGGCCACCGACCGGTCTTCACTGTAGACCTTCAGCAGTGCTGTCTGTTTACCAACTGCAGCCTATGCATATCAATGCATGCTACATGTAGAGTACTCAACCTTGTTTTCTATCTTATTATGCAGTTTTATGGCAAAATGGTCTGAATGGTATGCAAAATGTGCCCGTTGGGTATGATGAGGATGTCTACTTCACAACCGACCCAAGCAGAATCATATCCAAGGACTTAAGAAAGAAAAACACATAGAAGAAGAGTATTTTATTTTATCTGCACATGTCCATCATTTTGCTGAACTCTGTCTCCAAAGACCTTTTGGAATATTCATCAACAGTGATGCTTGGTACACACTGGATCTGTCCACGATGTATGTACTCACTTTTTTTTAAGTAAGACTGGTGACACTCGAAGAATAAAAACATGATTCAGGTTGAGTTAAATATAAATGCAAATGAAGCGTGAGTTGTCCAGTGCAAACAGCTGTGTTGATTAAAACTGAAGCGAATTACTTCCGTGAGATGGACAGGAGACAGAGGACTGAGAAATGTGTCATATGTAAAGTCGTTGGGGGGAAAGAGACAATGTGCTGTTGTTGTTGTTGTTGTTTTTAAACTAACACTGAAGCAAGAGAGGAAATTGTGGGTCTGAGATCAAGGGCGTAGCTGGTGGGCTTGTGTTACCACGGGGGAATTGTTGGAGAGTGTTGTGAATGACCATGGGGTATGGCTTTGCTGATGCAACAGCAATAATGTCTAGATTGTGCTCGAATTGTGTTCACCTCTCCCCAGAGTCCAGTCGGATTCAGGATGCAGCCGGGCTCATTTGATTCAACATCGTCTCCCGCAGTGGTTGAGACCTGACGGTTAATGCGTCGCGACGGCATGATTGGGTGATAAAATTCACATTGAAAAGACATGTGTAACCACAGCTGCAGCAATGTTACTTAAGAGGCAGCTGGTTGAGACCCTGCTCAATGCACTGTTGGCTCCAGGGGTGCACGCAAACACTGTCACCTGTGATGCACTGTGATACGGGATTGCTCTCTTTTATACGTACTGTAACAAAACATGCACATGTAAAGCCCCTCAAAACGGTGACCAATAATCACGAGAGGGATGTTTCCTCATTTACTGGAATAAATGAAATACATTCACGATACACAACTGAACAAAATAAGCAACACTTAGCTACCGCAGAATACATAGTTCTCATTTCATACCGTGGCTGGTAAATAACATGCAGCTGTGGTTGAACTAACTCATGTAAAACTCATAATAGTTGTTAGATAAACGGTTTACAAAACTGTGTAAAATACATTTTGTACAGGTGAATTCACAAAACGGCGGAATCACCTGGTGAAGTTAGGTTGAACCAGACTAACGAGCACGGCTACGCTCATGCGAACACATTTTACACTGCTCAACAAAACTCCGTACTAACTTATTCGAAATACTACATATGATTGTACAAATTTGTATAGCACCTTTCATACAAGAAATGCAGCTCAAAGTGCTTTACAGCAAGAAAAGTACACGGTGTTTTACATAAAAAAACTGAAATAAAGGAACATTTAAAATATAGAGCAGAAATATAATGCATAAGAACAGATAAGATGCAAAAAGTTAAATAAAATATCAAATAAAGCAAAATACATGTTAAAGTTGCGGTAGTTCAAAGTGCAGGCAAGTGCAAGAGAGCTTCAGGAGTAGCTAGTTAAAGGCTAAAGTAAAGAGATATGTTTGAGCTTTCTTTTAAAAGTATTTACTGAGCTAGATTCCCTCATATGTACATTCCCTTGGCACTTGGAACGCATCAGGAAATTATTACAACCACTTTACTAATGTAAAACAACAGAAACATACCTGAAAACGTGGAGAAATAATATCGAGAGTGATGTGAAACGTAATTACTGCGATGAGGAAAAAAAAACACTGCGAATTCCCCGGGTATGCAGGCAAAGACCAGAGCAATTGATCTCAGGCAAGCTGATCAAGGCTACTTATCAGCTGATTGATAAAACAACATTGACTTAAAGTCGAACATAAAAAGGAATGAAATAAACAATGAACAAATAAAAGATTCTTTAGTGTTCAAGTTCTTGCTCTTTTAAGCCAGTTCTGAACACACCCGATACATTCTTTGTCGTGACATTTGATCTTTTTAACCTTGTCACATGATTTTTTTTGTGTGTGTGTTATTTAAAAGTATGAATTGACTCCTTTTAGAGTTGTAACAGATCATTTCCACTTGTCACACAAACACGCACATTCCATGCACATGCCATATACTGTATGCAAACAAGCTTGCATCAAGTGCCGTAGAGGGCAGACAAAAAATGGATCCCCCATCAGCACCACCATTATGTCCTCAGTCATTAACATGAGCCACAGTCATGCACAGAAATATCCAGTACTCCTCAAGATACTCCTACACAGTTATTTGCCATGCTCACCCACTGTGAGACCTTTTATTACATGCGAGACAGACTGAGTGATACCAGGCACCCGGCACTCACCCTCCTCTCTCTGGTAATCTATTCTTACCTAATTATTTGGGGGAGTTGGCTTGAGATCTACCTTAATTTGCCACTGTGCTGTGTGCAATTAATCAAGGCCCATGCTAACTGACAGCCTTAATGGACGCACTGAGCTCCTCTGTGATTGTCTGCTCGCTGCCTGTTCCTTCAGTGCGTAGTCTCAGAAACCAGACAAGCATATCCTTCAAGAGCGGCTACACATACAAGGACACTTCCACTGAATTGAATGGTGGGGTGCAGTGCTGAATGAATACATTCATCTTTGCTTACTCACTCCCACCTCTCAGTTGAGCGGTGGTAATAACTGTGTTAGAAATATCAATCTGTGATTCTTTATGATACAGAAAAGTATGATACCCAACTAAAGTGTTTGTGGCTGCTATTCAGTTTGAGTTGAAATAATTCCAGGTTTTCTGTTGCTTTGTCTTTTTTTTGTTGTTTTTTTTTTTTTTTTTAAATGTACATTTGAGCAGAGGAATGAAGTTTCTATGATTATATAAATGGAGGGGGGGGGCAAGAAACGCAGAGACAAAGGCAAAGCATGGGTGCTTTTAAGGTTTCCAAATAGTCCTCTGGCACTTAAGGTTTCTACTGCACTCAGATGTAGAGTGAGGATGCTGCCCGAGGTATAATGCAATGACAGAGATGTGGCTGCATTTACACTTTGGACAAAAAAAAAAAAACAGCTTTTCAGAAAAAGTCTGCGTTCTCCAGAGGTCTGGCCTCTATGAGGATGTGATGGAGTGTGCTATAAAGCATTAGTTTTAAACTTGAGGGCACAATTCAAGTATATTACACCTCCAGAGAGACCTTTTTATGTTGTATCACAGGGTCAGACGTTGTGAGCATAGGGCTCATCATGGCACTTAGGAATCACAACCACTTTAACTGTAGAGAACTATAAATGCACAGCACTTTTATTTTATTTTTACATTTTATGTAACATCACACCTTGTCTATTGACTAAAAGACCTTTAAACTGTCCTGCAATTTCTTCATCCACTCTCACTGAATCAGGTGATAAAAATAGTTGTTCTTTGGCCCTTGCGTTTGGTGAAATGTCTGGCTGTTAAAGTACTTAGCTCTTTTTACTATGCAGCCTCATCATGATGGCAACTTGGTCTCCAACCAACAACTTGCTATTATAAGTGGGAAAATGTGGCTGAGTCTGACTTGAGGATTAACCCTATTCTACACCAAGACACATATCAGGTCTTATGATTTTATTACCCATCTTTAGCAGGAATATAAAGACTTGAGTTTCTTGATGGGTAATAGTCATTCTCAATTTACATCCCACCCCCAAAACACATTAAAATTGCCTCTCTTTTTCACTTTCCTTTGTCCATCAAAAAAATTTGAAAAGGAAACTTTAAAAGAATATTTAAGAAAAAAACATTAAACAAATTGCTCATTTGCATTCAATATGAATTGATTTAAACCCATTCCCGTTAGATTTATTCACTCTTTTTGAAGCACAGTTGCAGTGAGAATTAATTTAAGGAATAAACATATCCTTTTATGTGCCTCTGTGCATGCTGCTGTGCACCAAGATAGAATCCCAGTCATAGTTATCATTGTCTATTTCCATCATTGTTTCTGCTTTATGGCTCCATAGGCTACCACAAATGGCAAATTACCGAGAGTACATGAGGATGAGTTGCTGTAATGAAAGCACAAACAATGCCAGGAATGAAAGATGGGTGGAGACGGCGCTGCCACTGTGACGATGCACCGCAGAGCCGGGTTGAAAAGAGGACAAAATTCCCAAAAGCGGCGCCACTGACTTGGTTGCTTTTGACAGGAGTGCTGAGGAGTGCGTCTCGACTCTCTGTGAAAGTTCTTAGAACATGTACAAAGTACATGTGAAACCACAACATGGCAGGGAGCCTAACTATGTCCTCTAAGCTTTGTGCCAACCTTTTCCTCTCTCCTTACCAATCCTTCCATCGGGACCCGTCAGGAGTTTTACAGAGATGAGACTTTGGATCAGTTTGCAGCATTTGGGCCCAAATTAAAGTGTGACCTATCGACAGTAAAGTGGGATTATCTGTATCTATAAATAATTTGAAGATTGCTAATTATATAAACTTTACAAACAGTGGTGAGAAAAGATGCAGCATATCTGTAGACTTAGGGTTATTAAGAAGGGGATTTGTGCAATTGAAAATCCGGTCGTTACAAAGAAATGATGAACATTTCATTCCCCTTCCCCATCCTCGTGTTCTTCCGGGAGCAGTTATTTGCTCCAATGTTGAATAGACATCCATGGATAGTAATTATGTGAAATCATGGGAATTGTTCTTCAGGCTATTTCAATATGCTGCTACTGTGTCATGCTGTTATTGTTTTGCCTGTTTATGAATAGGAAGCTTCCTTGCAACGAACGCTCAGAGAGAGTTTACCCTGAAAGTTATCATGTATTACGATGCTTGACCCAAAGAAGAAACAGGATTGCATGCCTATGGAGTCTCTTCTATTGCTAAAGGGTTTGGATGTTTGCTGTAATGACTCACGCTCATGCTGTTGGAGCCTTTTTTTTTAAATTTCTTTCTTCTTTTTTTTTTTTTTTTTTTTTTTTTTTTAAATATGTATCCTCTTTTTTCCCTGAATTTACCTCATTCAGTTTGGTCTGTCTTTTCTGTTTTTCTTTTTTATTTGTATCTGTCACTATAGTTATTTTAACAGCTAAATAATTACTTTTCTTACGCTGATATAAAGAAGTCACGTAATAATGGAATTAGTTATACTATTAATTGTCCATTGCATGAATGTCCACTTATTTTTTTGATGTTCGTTCATGTTACTGCAAGCCCCTTTCACCCGACTGGATATTTTAATCCAACTGCGACTGCATTGTTTAAGACACCAGTGACCAGACAATTGCACAAAGTATCACTCCCAACAATGTGTGCCTCGACCTTTTGTGGTCTCACAACCAGATAGAGAGTGCACCTTGATGGAAAAGCCCCAGGGTTATGACGATATGAATGACCAAGTACTAACCTTTGACTCCTCTGCGCTTTACCCCTGACTGTGAATAAATGATTCTGAAGGGCCCCATCCCAGAGGATTAATGTGCTCAGCAAGGCTTCAAGCCGCTCAGCGAGAGCAGACAGTGAAAAATGTGCCACTGACTCAGTACAGTACAGCGGTACAGTGACAGTACATTTTGGAACAGCTCAGTTAGGATTCCTGTTGCCTTTGTCATTCAGGAATCGGCTCCGTGTTAAGGGCAGTGGAGCGACCGCAGTCGGTGCCAAGGTGAGATTAAACATAATATGCAGAACTGTGAAGTAATGAATCATAATAATCAAGTTGGATAATTGCTACCAGCACATTGTAGTCAAGTAGAGGGGTATAATTTGAGTTCAAATTGATAGAGTAAATTAGTAGGTCACAAAAATGACATAATTATGAATTTCTCCATGTTCTGAAATCTCCATTTTTCCCTTTGGCTATATAACTTCTATCGAGTTCTGTTGTCAAGCAACGAAATTTCAAAAGTAGATAATACAAAGTTTAATCCGTAATGCTTGAAATGTAGGAAATCTGGTGGAATACTTGTCAATCTTAAATAGCTAAACAACATTTTAGGAAGTGCATGTTCTCATCATTGTGGAGACTTACAGCTCCCATATCTGCATGATAAATAGAGTATGAATCTGTAACCAGCAGCTGATTAACTTGGAAGACTGGAAACTGGGAGAAAACCAGTTAACCTGACTCTGTACAAATACAATAACAACCGCCTACAAGTTCCTCTAAAGACCTGTTTACAATCTGTAATTAAGCAAATTAGCATCTAGCTCAACGACAGATGTGAGTATCAATATTGGATTCACTTCTCTCTTTTCAACTTAAATGCTTTTCCAACATTTTTAACTACTCTGATTAACCATAGCCCCAAATTACTATTATGATACAGGCCAGAAAATATTTGGTTAATAAAGTTTTTCAACCATTTAACTCACATTGACTTGAAAAACATTTTCAGAATATTAGGATTTATCACCACCTTGCCTCTTAGGATAACTTTTCTCATTTTTATTTATTTCTTCATTTTTATTTACATACTTGCTTACATACTCAGACTTATTCAGGGCCATAAAGAGCAGTTATATCTCCCAGCAAGTATTCTATAAGCAGGGTCAAGACCGGGACTGGTCCACCTTGAAACAAACACGGACGCATTTCATGGATAGGACCCATAAAACCCCCACAGGACACACGCACATATATCTAGTCATCCATACATAAAATGCTGGAGGATAGTATATTTGTTTGCATGATAAAGTTGATAAATGTGTGGTCTAATGAGAGGTGATCCATAGGGCAAAATATGTTATACTGAGCTTGAGTCACTGATGTATCTCTGACCGCGCTTGTTTCAAGGCACATCAAACTTCAGAATTGCTTCTTCACAACTGAAATGTGAATAGCTGGAAGGAAACCAACCGGATATTAAACATGAAATAATTTTAGTGTGAAATTGCTATTTTCTGTTTTCTTCTTGGTTTCGCCATCTATCATCTGCCCAGTGTCTGCCTGCTATTGTCACATTTGATTCCAAACAAAATGGATGCGGTTGATATGCTTTCATATTCTGATAAATTTTCTCCAGCGGGAAGATAAATAGTCCAGATATATTTGTGCTTGTACAAGCATTTTGCAGGGCTTGCGCATTTGTCAAGTGCTGCTGGCACCGTTGTGGAGGAGTCCTCATGGATCACTCGCTATCCAGGAAGAACGTATCGGCCAGGACGGACGGACGGTGTCGTTTTAAATGGAGATGCCGCTCTCACGTGCCTTTAAATAGAACATCGGACCACCCCGCATTGTCAAACGCATATTATATGTATTATCAGCCCCGGTCTGTACGTGTGCTGTTTGTCAGCTGGTTTCCACCCACAAGGGGTGCCACAGAGTCAGGGGGTGAATTATGGCGTGTCAGCAGAGTTCTTGTTTTTTTCTTATAGTTTTATACGAGTTGAATATGAACCCCTCCCCCCCCCGCCTCCCCCTCGCTCCTCTACCTCTCTCCTTCTTAACGCTGGTAAAGTAAGACCCTCGGAAGCTGAGAGCATTGTTTAACTGTAGGGCCTAATTAAGTACGGGAGTGGAAAAAAAATCAGAGGCAGCCGGGAGGCGGGAGGGTAGTGATGCCAGTAGAATAAAGGTTCGGGTGAGGAGGGGAAAAAAAGCCTTGGCCCGTAACACGGAACATAATCCTAGTGTTGCTTTCTATGCACTTCACTAGTCGTGGCATCACGATCACCGGCTTGTGATTCAGTTTTCCTTCAGCTCAAAGTCCTGGTTTTGTATTCCTGTCCACTTCTTGATCAAAAGCCCCCAATGGGCAGTCCGCTGCAGCCATCACTTCGGGGCCAAGGCTGGTTGGAGTTAATTAAATCTGAGCTAAGTGAAGCGGCAGAGTTGGGTGGGAGGTAATGGTCACCCGTCTTCAGCTGTGGGACTGTAGAGTGTCTTGTCCAATGAAAAAGCAGAAGTGATGCACTGCCTCGGAACGGCACAGGCAAATGGTTAAGGAGGACGAGGGCAACATGCCGTTAAATTGAATGGGAAAGATCTTTAAGGTACGGCGCGGCTGTTGGGCAGCGGGAAGAGCGGATAATTTCATCGTCTACTAATCACATAAATGCCAACGAGTGCTAACAGCACCTGAACATGATGTTTTTATAATATTTTCTTATCTCAGCTGGTTTGTATTTTGTTGTTTAGCTCGGCTTCCACGGCCAATCATAAGACACCTAATGAAACACACTTTCTGATTTAATGAGAAAACGGTGCTCACTGACAGGAAAAAGTTCATTAATTTCCAATAGATCTATAGTGGATCATCATCATCATTTTACACATCATGCAAAATATATGTTGGATATATTACAGCTTAATGTCAGCCCTGAACTTAAGCCAGCTGCTGTCTTTTATTTTGTTAAATGGTTTATTTTCATCTATCAGGAAACAAAACTTTTTGTCAACTCGCATGTGTACAAATCCACCTTACAAATCTTACAAATAATGCATTTTTGCCACAGGGAACTAAGCTGAAAATAACAGTCCCCAGTTATTTTTCTGTTTTTCCTGGATACACCAGGAGCAAATGTGCAAAAAGGAGACACCTTTGATTGTTGCGTCTGAGAGTATCTACTTCAGCTCAGCCTCCAGCCTAAAGAACTTTTTGACTGTACTGATGGGATACTGCTGCTTCACAGGGGTTATATCTCAATGTATGCTGGGGTTTTTTTGTTTTTGTTTTTTTATATCATAATCTTCTTTTGAATTCTCTCAGTACTGTAAAGTAATGTGAAAACTGTTTTTTTTTTTTTTTTTTTGTGATGAGCCTTCACAACAAAACTTCTTAACATTTGAAGGTTTTTTGAGTTGCTCTCATGTCGCAGCGACACATCGAGCGGGGTCATGGGTGGATGAGTACGTCTTTCAGCGGCGACCTAATTTCATCTCGAGGAGTGAATATGGCACAATGTTCCTGCCACAGCTGATGGAGTCGCATTCAGCAGCGCTTCGAAGACAGGCGGACTGAGGTTAATTTTATCTGAGTTTATATTACAATATGTTATGATCCCAAAGCGAGTATGGAGGGGAAAAGGGAGTTGGCATCCACAGCTCAAAGTTTAGAGTGCTGGAGAGTCTTTGGTCAGGCCATTGTGGACACTTTCAGAACTGGGAGTGGCCTTGTCCTTCTGACTGAATTGCATCTCTTTAAGAAAAACATCTGGGGACCATAACGGTTAGGACATTTCTCGTTTGTTTTTAGGAGGGAAATGGATAATGGACGGAAGCAGTGTGGTTCAGGTGTCGTGGTCAAAAGTCAATGAAAGAGACCAATGATGAGAGTGTCACAGTGGTCTATGCCTGAAGGTGACCAAAGCTTGAGATTGGAGCTGATGTCATCCGATGAATGTTGTGTAGAGACACAGCTGCAGGCCTGTACAGTGATTACTGTGCTGTAGGACACGCGGCGGTTCAAAATCACACAAAGGGTTTTGCAGATGGAAAGAAGTGTTATATCTCACAGAGCACAGGATTTCACAAAGAGGAAGAAAGTTGTTTTTACCTCGAGTTCATGGGAAACACTCACCTGGAAACGACAGTGCAGAGATTTATTTTTTAACCTGACTGTGTGAGACACGATAGCTAAGTCACAGTGATGCAAAGTGAGGATAGAAGCAGGTTAAAGACTGTGCCCTAAAACACTGACGCACACTCTAATGTGAGTTGTTTTTTTTTTTTGTCTGACTGTGTGTACGTAAGCCTATACCTTATATGAAGGCAATATTAATCCATGACTGATATCTAATATTCGTCAGCGTTGCCCATTGTGGGAAGGAAGATGTCATTTTCTTTAACAGCTTCTATGAAATCTTTTGAGGAAAATCAACAGATGTCTGAACCCTGCCTCATCGTACTTTAGGGAGCTGCTAAAACTAGTACAGAAGTCATTACCATATGTTTTACTGAAAGGTTTAAATAGTACTCAGAGTACCTACATAAACTTCGCGTGCATTATTTAACACATTTTGGATTCAGCCTTGGAACGTGTATTAATGCCTCAAATATTTTTATCAGTTTTTCTGGGTGCTAACATGAGTGTGAATTCTTATGACACCGCTTGGACCTTTTAGATGTTCTAAATATATAATTCCATTCTTGGCTTGGCCTCTCGCTGCAGTTATCCATCCCTGAAGAGCAACTCACTTTTTCAGTGTTTGGCTTTTGAATTGCGACTGGCTTTATAAAATGTGACAAATCTGTTGAGATTCTTGTAATGTTGCCTCATGAAGCTTCATGGGTGAATTTAGTTTTTTGTTTTTTTTACTTTTGAGGCAGTGAGAATATTATACTGAATACAAGCAACCGAAGTCTCCCTGGTCTGCTGTGAGTCATATTTTAACTGTGGAGAACAAAAACTGTTGAAAGTGCCTCCCAGAGGATCTGAGAAGGGGATGCTAAAAACTTACCACGATAGCCTGACATTTGCCTGGAAATTTTATGTTTTCATCATTTATTCTTCAGGTGTTTGATTTTTATGTTCTTCATTTCACATTTCCCCCCTTGTTTTGTTAAATATTTCATCTTCTGCCTCCTATTTCAATGTGATGTTTTTGTCAGTGAAAAAGTCCATCATTGTACACAGTGTTGTAACATGGACATAAGCATCTCAGTTATGATCAAGTTTTTGAGGTATGTTGTTTTCATATTTGCGCATGTAAACATAGTTTTCCTGTTTCAGATTTGTAAGCCCTTACTCCAGTTTTTGAGTACTCAGAAACTTTGATACTGTTGGAGGTGTACATATTGTATGCAGGTAGACCTTCAGTTAACTGATTAAACAGAAACAAAGTAAAGAAAATTTTGTATTTCAGAAATAAGAGTTAAATGTACTTCATACTTTAGCGTGCAGAAGACATCAAAATGAAGAAACTGAGGTCCACTTAAAGGACTCCACATTGCAAAATAAATCATGTCAGTAGTCACAGTAAAATGAATTTGACGGTAACAGCGACAGGAATGTCAGATTAATGATTTCAAAATTGCAAGTATGCATTTTAAACATCACAGACGCCTGTGCAAATAGCAAGCAGTAATTGAAATAGGATTTATCATTTAGAGACATGCACAACCAGTTTTGTCTATGTTCCGTATAAACTTTATATTCTGAATATAATCAAAACCTGAATACACCACATACCCGGGATACTCATGTCCATGTCAACACTCATAGACACAGTTCTTGATATTAGTGCCATTACAAGGAGTCTACATCAGCAGAGTAGCCTCCTGATAGAATAAAGCATGACAGGGTGCGTTAATGCACATTCAGTTTAGCGTCCTCTCGTATTTATCGCTGGGCTTCAAGACTGAGAATCCACCCTCTGCCTATCAGCAGTGAAAACCTCAGGCCTTCTGTCTGTCCCGACCAAATACGTGTACGAGGCGTTTCTTTGCTGCCAGCCACCAAAAAAAAGAAACAGCCGGGATGAATGGATGTCTTAAACAAACTTGTCTCTCAGTTTTACATTTCTCCCCTTCTGTCCGTGGATGTGTGCGCCCCTCCCTCCCTCTCTCCCTCGTGCCAGAGCTGTCTCTCTCCATCTCTTCAACTTTCACTCTGTTTCTCTCCCTCGTCCTGATGCTGTTGGATCTTCTGACACATTCATCGTGACAGGTGTAAAGTCACAAAAACACTGAGCTAACAAGGGCTCCAACTTACTTTGGAAATAGAATCAAATGAAACTCGCTCGGCATGCAAACACGATCACACGTTGTTTTTTTCCCCCTCTATAAGTGTAATTACTGGTTGTTGTTTTTTACAAAGGCTTTCTGCAAAAAATATGCAACACACCGAAGTGTCAAAGCAAAAAATAACATTCCTCAAACACCTCTGCTGCCTCAATGTTAGTCTATTTGTGGTTACACGAAATCCAGAGGGCAGATTTACTCGGCCTGTGTACTCACAAGGAATCTAAATAACACGCTGAATCTTGGATTCTTCTGCTGTGATTATCTTATTTTTAATAGACGTGAGATAGGCGGGTAATTTCGTCTGCATCGCCAGCAGACGTGGCTGGTTTTGCCCTTAACATAAGAGATTACTAATCTTGTATCTGATATGATTCATAGTGAGAACTGTCACACATAAAACATGTCTGATAAACAGTCTGCTGAAGCGCTCGGATACAAAATACGTCTGTTATGTAGATAAAGCCTCAAATGAATTAGATATCTGTTGGTTTTCATTTTATACTGTGATGCATAAATGGTTGTAAAAGTCATTTTTACTTTTTAAATTGAATTTCACTTTTTCTTTGAAGGCTACAGACTGAATAAAAAGACTGAAGTTTATATTTGGAGATTAGATGCATTACGGTAATTAACTAAAATTGGACAAAAATATGAAATAGTAGCAGTTCATCTCTCTTGAAAAGAAGCCTGTTGGTGAGGTAAGATTATTTCATCACAGTACAGTAAGTTACTGTTGCATTGTTTAATCGTCACAGCCCTGCTGAGCTGCTGGTGTCAGCGAGAACGCTGCCGTTCCGGTTTGCAACTATTCCTTCCGGTCCTCGGGAGTCCAGACACCAAAGGTGACTTGCTAACTTTGAACTCCCCCAGTGTTTGGTATCCGCACTTGAACTTGGCGTACTCTGTATTTAGAAAGGCCTTGGGTGTCAGTCAGAAGCTTCGACCATGTCCACATTTAAAACCGTGGCAGCATAGCACGGCATGAGCTGCCCAGCAGCAGCTCTCTTTATCCACACAGTAGACGCTCACACACACAGTGTTGAGCTGCAGGTCACCTGCGTTTTGGAAGTGCTCAGAGCCTCATAGATAACCGCTGTTGTTACACAGCGTTAAAATATTCTTTGGGTTGCATTTACAGCCATACAGTGTTGGTAAAATTCAGTTGGGATTATGACAAATTTAAATAGCTAAATTGATTTTTAAAAAAATAAATAAATAAAAAAGGTCTGTTTATGTGCTATTATATGGATGATTGAACAACAATAAACAATGTGCTCAAAATGGCAGCAAGCTGCCACAGAAATGTAAATGCAGTACGATATTGTTTCTGTTTCTGTGGCTGGGTTACTTGTGGGGCTTCTGCGCATGCCCAGTTGGAGGAGATTCACCCATTTTGGCTTTTTTAATGTGGGAAGAGGTATTTGCAAATAAGCTAAAATGACTGGTGTGGATGCACGTTGTTTCATCATTTTAAATGCAGCTGCTTTAATGAAGACTTGGTCTTAATGTGGCTGCCTCTTAATATGCAATAATAATGAATAATGAAGAACTTTAGTCACAACTGTTGTTTTGTTTGTTGTTCTTCCCATCAGTCTACTCAGTCATCTTGCGTTTTCCTGGAACCGGTGTACTCACACTGTCCGCTGCCCTATCCTTCACCCTCCTTTTAGTGTTGCGGTACTTGAGAGGGCTCCTCGAGCTCGCCATCCAAGCCTCATCATTTATCATTCAGGAACCTCACGTCAGAAAATTGGCTTTTAATTATTTATTTTATGGCTGTGTCTTGGGTAATTTGGGGGCAAGACCTTGGCGTGATTCACAAGAAGGCTTCGATGGATGATAAATGTTCTGCCCTGGTGATATGATTGAAATATTCCCTGTTTCCCTCTGCTCACCTGCTCTTTTTTTTGTTGTTGTTTTTTTGTTTGTTTTTTGTTTACTCCCAGTTTGAATTTTAGAAAAAAAAAAAAATTCTCCTGTGTGTTCGTGCTCTGCTCCTTATGTACCGGTACATGACTTGAACCAAGGGGGGAAAAAAACTACCTTTTTTCAGTACAATTTGAATTATCCTCCCATGTTGTGTCTCAACCACAAAATCCTCTTTGAATTATATCAAATTACCCAAGTAAGATGCCATCAGGATGTTTTTTAATTCACACACATCATTCATACATTTTTTTCATTGGCCTTACTTTATATGTTATTTTATACTTTTTATATCAACTTTTTTTTTAACACTTTTAAGCACGTTTAAAATGCCCACTACAGTAATAATACACATTTAGTGTAAAAGTTAATCTTCCATTCATGTAACTGTGAATTAACACAAAAACAGACTGCATTTTTTTCAGTCAAAACAGACGGAGGAAAATACAATTTGGACTGATTCTGCCCATAACTTGTGTAACATGAGATTGAAATGGGAGGGGAACAGTTACATTACAACAGATTGCTAACGATCACAGTCTGTGTTGAATGGCAAAACATAGATCAGTGAAATTGCCCTAATTGCATTATGCTAACTCTGTGAGAAACAATAGCATACAAGGTGAGGCGCATAATTAAAGACAAAACAGAATTTCCCAACAATACATTGTGATTTCTTCCCATCATTTGGCAAAACGGCCTCAACGGGGAGCAGCCGAGCTAAAGTGTCACAGAGGAGTTCAAATATAAAGAGCGAGGGCCTGCGAGTTCACACACTTTCGGGTCTTTTCTCTCCGTTCTTCTCTTCATTTTCTGCAGAGGCACCATCATGTGTGCACTGTGGTTTGATTAAGAGCTCCCCAGGGTTCAGCAGAGGGAAGAGAATGTGTTTACTACAACACTTTTATGCCATATACAATGTTCAGTTTGTGGTCTTGATTGAGCCCAGTAGGCCCATCGAGATTGCAGCCTCTGCGCTCTCCAAACCTCTGGGGGTTAATTAACCACCACTAGGTAACTAGCAAGCAGCCTCCGATTGCATTAGCAAACAAACAAACCTTTGAAATCGTCTATGTGTGGTGTTCTGCATGTATCAGGTGTAGTCTTCTCATCCTTCGACAGATTTATTTTTACCTTTTAAACCGCAAGGAAACTGAACAACAAATGCAAATAGTTGGTTTTTTTTTTTTCTCCAGTTAATAAGAATGTCCAGCCAGTCAGTCGTGCTGTAGGTTCCTGCAGCTGTGATGCTCTGGAGAGATTTTTTTTTTTTTTTTTTTTTTTTTTTTTGTCTGAGATAGAAGAAAACACACAAGATGAAGCTGGAGATTCTGCTTTCGAGGGGATTTTATTTTGGCTCGGTTTGCTTTGCGGGATATCAGTACCGGCAGGTCACCCTCTGAATTCCTGTGGTAAGATGCCTTTATTATAGATTTCCGTTAAAAACTAAAATGTCTCTTTACTCTTTCAGGGTCATGGAGGTTGACTTGTATAAACATTGTATTTTCATTAGAGATGTGTATTGTTAATGATAAATGCACAATACCTTGATGAGATTAATTTATTTTTCATGATAAATCTGCATTGATTTTAGTGTAATACTCTTTAATTTCTTCATCTTAATTGATCTGTTTCCTCTTTGTTGGAGTATACACGTCAGATGCTAGAAACATGTAGCCTAATGTGGATGCTTGGGACTATAATGTTTTCTAGAACTTGTATAATAAACAATATAGTCTTCATAATCTGAAATACTTAAAGCAGGGTTTTTGGATTACTCCCCTCGCTTCCTGAAATAGTTTGTATGCCACTCTGAGATTGTGTCTGCGTTCAGACTGAGGATTTATTTTGCCCTTATGCAGATGGGTGTGAAATCCACGTTATCCCATGAAATCTGCACCGGTGCCACCAAACTTTACAGAAACATCACGATGCCGAATACCCTTTGTGGAAAAAAGTCCAAACAGCTTGCACACGTTTGCGTTGCCTTACTGAGCTGCATCCATCTTACAACCGAACTTTTGTGTATACTAGCCAGTTTATTATCCTATTACTCATCTGTTCATGTGGAGCAGATGAGTAATAGGCTGCTGCAGGAGGGGAGAATGCTACAGGGAGGAATGAATTTGTCTTTTCTGCATGAATCGCCAATTATTACATGAATACATGCCTCGTAACTTCCAATCATGTGTCAGAATCACACCTATTATCAACTCACTCGCACAGTGGCTGTGTCCCAAATGACTTCCCTACTTTCCTTAGTACACTCACATACGGTACTCTTGTGTAGTACTTTATTCGACTGGGTAGTATTGTCTCAAACCGCAAACTGACTTTCTGAACATGCTTGAAATAACCGCAGCATTCGAACGCGTCAACCGCCAACATATCTGCCGGCTTAAAATATTTCACCCAGAATTGAGCGTGTTTTCGTGCACTTTGTTTAACACACAATAAATACATTGAAGGCTTCTAGACAACATCAGTATGGTGGTACTTAGTGAAAAATAAACCATGTTGTGTGGTGTTCAGCAGCTGCAGCTGCAGCTTCCACAGATGCCGCAGTTTGAAAATACCTCAGCTGGGTGGGAAGTGGATTTTGGCCGGCGCCATCTCGCTCGTTCCGAGCGCTTTGGAGCCGCAAGTGACCATATTTGGGCGAGCTGGGGGGGAGCGAGCGAGTGGTGGATCTCACTCGATCTGATTGGAAATCACCCCCACCGATAGCCGTAACCTGACTTCACCACAGGCCCGTCAATCAAATAGACGCGCCACCCGCCAAAACACACCTTTTGAAGCTTATTTTCCAATTAATGACGGGATCATTTTCAGATGAACTGCCAGAAAACTAATGAGAAGGAGTGACGTTAGCGAGCAAAACCGGGACAACACGTTCAGAAATGGTATTCACTTTTATTGAATTTTATGAAACCGGTTGAACGGAAGTATATGGAGTCTTTTTTCGAGCCAGATGCAGACACTGGAAATGCACTTCCGAAGTATCAAATCTCAGAAGGAGACCAGTAGCCTTGCAGGGGATCGTGTGTTCGCTGCTTCCGTCCGAGACGTACTCTGGGATTAATCTTCCCTGTGCTAAAACGGTGTGGAAATCTGAGCCATTATTGTCTTCAGCAGTGAGGTGTAATGAGCATACAATGCTAGTCTGAGAGGTTTCACCAAAGTGCTGAGGCTTTAGGAAAAGAGGAGCATGATTCATCTTGTTTGTAAAGCGAGCCTATATTCGTAAGAAAAAGGCCTTGGCTATAGCTCTTCCACCCAGAGACTCTGTAATTGCTTTCGGCTGCACCTTGAGAATTTGATGAGTCAAGTCAAGACGTTTGTTCGATTGACTGAGCAAAAAAAAAAAAAACTGAGCTCCTACGGTAAGAGTGTATTATCATGGCATCACCGTGGAAACACAAAAGTCAAGGCCGTCGGGGTGTGAACCAGCTTTAATGCATTAGATGTCCGGATTCCTTAATTTTGTTCACATAATTGCTTTTATATGCATGAAATGAAAGAAAAAAATGCCTGCAGATACTGTAATGTCAATGTTTTTTGAGTTTTTAAAAAAAAAAAACAATACACAGCCAACTCACACTGATGACAGGTGCATTTCACAGTAATTATTTTTCTTGTTTTCCGGGTCAGTGTTTTACTTGTGTCACATTCTCTTTTAGTAAGGATTCTCCTGACATCGAGGTGTAAGCTGATATTATCACATACATGTTGTCCTCGAAGACCTGTTGACAAACAAGGCATAAGAGTGGTTTAAATATTCATTTATGCTGCCGTGACACCCTTTAGCTTCCACTAATAATGTCACATATTTCTACACTTATACAATTTCCATAGTAACAAAATAGTCATAATGTGGATGGCCGAGGTGATTCATCGCCATAAAAGCAGATATGTTTAACGAGACCAAATGTCCACTTCTCCCATCAGTATACAGGAACAGGCGCCACTGTTTTAACAGTTCTTTGTACTTCTGACGAGTGACTACAATAACTCAGACGCACCTCCTGCACAATGTGTACCACATCAAAGCAAGTTACGCTCGCCACCAAACAGTTAAATCCCTTTATGTTCCACCTTTTTTACATCTACAGATGGTCGTCCCTTCTCGCACTTCTGACTCTATGATCACGCACGAGCTATAATTGTGCCTTGTGCTGTTTTCATCTGCTCCTCTTTAATTACAACTCATTTCCATAACGCTCCCTCCCTTCATTCTCCACTGCACTGCGCAGCCCTTTTACAAAGTGTACCCTACGTTCTCAAAACTTGCTAGCATGCTACCAACTAGTAAAAAAAAAAGATTTCTGTACGGGAAGACGCAGACAGCTCTCTTCTCTTATTAAAGCAGAACAGAGTGTACTGTATCTGTCGAAAGAAGATAGGTTTGAAGTGACTCCACAAGACCCTCTGGATATCCTGGATCCCGTAATGGGGCCCTGGGGGGTTTGTCATACATGATATATATCAAATTAATTGTCACACCAAAAAAAAAAAATAGTGACCAATAGCCGGGACCCAACCACACATCATCTTCATATCGGTGGGGAAGAAAGTTGTCAAACTGTATCTGAAGTACGTGATAAAACTTCCTACCGTTTGACCAGTTAGGGAGCTCTGTTTTCTGTTTTCTTATGAATAGGATGCCAGAAATTTACAGTAACCCCCGTTCTGAATCTACGTCTTTAAATTTCCCCAGAAGGGACTTTCATTTTCTTTGCCAAAGCACCCCAAAGTCCCCCAAACGCCGGTACACGATGAGTCAGTCACGTACACATTGATTTCGGCACAGCGTGGTAACGATCGAGAGAAGGGGTTGGTGTTTTGGTTTTTTTTAAGGACGGTGTTGTCACAGAAACAAGTGTGATAGGGCTCTGTGAAGAAAGTCATAAAATGTCAGGGACCGTCACGGGAGAAGATGGCTTTTCCAAACGAAAATCAAATACGGCAGAGAAAATAAAGTTGTGTTTTAAGACATAAATATCAAAGTATTCTGATTTACAAAAACATTCATCTATTTATAATATTGTGGGGATAAAAGCAGTTCATCATTTTCAATTTAATAAGAACCGAGGCTATGTTTACTCTCACTTTTTCCAGGGATGCTGGCCGTGTGCAACATGCGGACGTTCAGTAATTAATTGTTGGAAGTCCTACCTATTCAGACCATCTGGACTATAATTAGGCCACAGTAGTGCCCTCGAGCTTAGAGTCATCATGTTTGCTTTTTCCCCCGCACCAGATTGGAACCAGTAACCTTTTCCCCTGAACTTTTCTATCGTCATGACACGGCGTCCTTAGAAGCAGCCCTAAGGGGCACCTTGGAACAAGTGCACCGTTGTTTTTGGCAGTCAGTCTTTGTAGCCACTCGCACTGAAACCTTAATGAAAAAGGTTGGAAAGAGGTCAGTCGTGAAACCCAATAACATTCAAGGCAATTATTTATTCCATTATTATTATTATTATTATTATTATTATTATTTGGACTTATTGGTTGAGTCAGAGACAGAAACTGGTATCTATTTATAGAGTCAATTTCCAATATAAAGTTTTATAGAAAGTAGCATTACCTTTGATAGCTTTAATTTTTGATGGATTTTGCAGCCGATGTTTGTATTTTTAGAACTAAAATGCCATAATCTCTAGAGTTCATTTTAATGTAGTAATAATAACTACATGTGAGATTGCACCCGATTGTAGTTGTTGTCTTTTATCTCCCTGCTGTCCTCAGACGCCTGTTGGGTCTGCTAGTTTACGTCATTTACAATCCAGATTAAAAACAAAAGGCGACCAAGCTTTTTGCTGTAGTAATGACTCATTTGTAAAATCTTCCAAATTTGAAATCTGGCCTCAAAAACACTTTTTTTTTTTATTTATTTATTTTTTTAAACTTACTGAGCATAATAATGCTCTCCTACCAGTCTTTTTATGTTTTCATATTGGCTGGCATAACTTTACTGCCTCATTTTGCTAATAATATGCTGTGTCCTGTCTTTATATAGTTATGAACGATTGATGTGTTGTTGATGCTGCTGCACTAACAGGAGGACCGTCCCTTGTATGTCACCTCATGATCAGACGTCTTCTATTTTGATGTGAGACATCTTGAAATTAAAAACCAGTCGGTTACACTTCATGTATATTTCTAACTTATGAATTGTGTCTATTCAACTGAATAAGTCAAAAAACTAAAGATCTAAAAAGGAAGTGAGTGCTAGAGATGGATTTCTGATAGTTTGTTGGATAGAGACAGAAAGAAAGAGAGAACTTCTCTTCATTTCAGAGATGTCACCCCTCGGCACTTGGCCCTTCAATTACAGTGCAAAAGATGCCAAATTCGCCACCATCTTTGCTCAGTGACATATTCCTGAGTGTTTTGACTTGCTGAATTTATTCACAGCTCAAAGTTCAAAATTGCTGTCAAACATAAACTTAGTCAAAGTGGCCAGAGAAATTTTAGCACTGAATCTAGAATAACTATGTCTGTGTGTCTGTTTAAATCTTAAAGTGAGTAAACAGATGTGAAAGTATTTGATGAGTGTGTGCAATGGGAACACCGACACTGCAGACACCAGCAGATGGACTGTAAAGTAGAGCGAGGGTCGCCAGCCAGAGGCTCCAAGGTGTGTCTGCCTTATAAAACACCTGCCACGGACACATATCACAACTCAGCAGTTTACAATAGTGCATCCTTCAGTTTTTATCGACGTGCTTTACATCAATGATTTAAATACATTTTTCATACACATTAAATGACATATGAACCTAAACATGCATTAGAATTGTGGAGAAATATAATAAATTATATTAGTTTAGGGAGTGCAGTGTGGACGGCAATTTGCATATCCTGAGCGAGAGTCTCAGTAATACTGCAGCATAGTGGGAATAGCATAATACGATTTTTGTGGGGCAGTCCACAGAGCAACTGATAAATCGAAAGATTAATTTAATCTGTTTTCATAATAAAACATTATTAGCCATCCCCTCCTCTAAGCACTACCTTTCAGGCTTCTTAAAAGATTATACACTTCCCAATCATTTACCTGCAAGCAGTCAAGAAAAGTCATTAAGTTAAGTAGACAAGCGTCAGTGTTCGTGATGCTCAGAACGATGGGAGAAAATCGGTGAAGTGCCATGAGAAATGGCCACCTTAATGATTTCTTTGCGGAAGGGTCTGTCTACAGTTAAGTCGGTTTCGGCTTATCTTCAGTAAGCAGGCCCTTGTTGAAATCCGCCCCGGGTCTTCAGGTGGCAACAAACTTTTATTGTGAGGAAGTCAAAATGCTAAATACAGAGTTGTTTAGGCGAGTGTCTAAAACTCTTATTTCCTTGGCAAGTTGGACCACAAATTATCACAACCTCAGCTGCAGTTAGATAAACGAAAGGTGGTTCTTGTTTATTAGTAACGTAAAATATTGGATTCTGCACTCCGTGTTGTTTATTTTCTATCATTAACATAAAATTAAAGTATTTGAGGTTTGTTGTTTCTGTTCTGCATTTTTCTTGTTTCTTATCAGGAAACCAATCTGTCTGCCAGATGCATCCGCCTCTATTTGTTAGACTTTCGACGAGGTAGATGACATAAATTATGTCTCCTTTCCTGTTGATTGTGTGCTTCAACTGCTCAAAATGTTCTGCTTGACTTGAAAAATATACCTTTTTACACAGCTGTCATAAAATCTGCATACACCCTCAGTCAAGGTGGATGGTCTTTTTTTCTCTATTCTTCATCCGATCAGTTAGTAAAACGATCAAAATTCCATTACAGTACAGATGAGCCAGTGAGGGCAGAATTCACAAAATGCCAAGCCTTGTCACTGAAAATTAATAAAACTGTGTTTACAGTGATGCTGACATTTGATAGCGTTTGAGAATTGATTGAGTCTGCTCTTGTAAATATTTAAAAGCCAGATCCTATCAGATGGCGATGGATTTACACACACAGCAGCTACAGTGGACTGAGCCGGTCACCAAAGAGTGGAAAGAGAGGAATTTCAAAGCAAGCTGCTGGTGATGAAATTTCCAGAGCTGAAATTATAAAAAAGAAATAAAATGTGTGTCTTGAAACAATGGTTGCCCAAGTGAACATTGAAACCGGTTATGTAATCATTCCACTTCATTCTTCTCCAAATTCCTTTTCAATATTAAGCAACAGGGACAAAATCAATGGTCACAGTTGCATAAAAACATTTTGAACTTTATCTGAAGCTATTATGAAGATTCAAGTTAAAGAAATGAAAGGCTTGTTTTGCAGAGTAACTGTGTTTTGGGGACATAAATCTGTCCCTCCGAAGCTCAGCGAAGACGCACTTTTCATGAAAATATAAAGAGGACATTTTACACTAAAATGATTCCAACTTTTTAAGATACTGAGTTGATTTGCTCAGACTTCTGAAGCCTACCTCCGATGAACTTTGGGATGTGTTTTTGAACAGAATGAAGACGGCAGAAATGTGTTTATTCTGCACAGTAAAAATGACAACAAGCAAAACCTCTTTTAATATTTAAATGTGTACCTGACTATTGTTTTAAGACCCACTTGAGAATTCATTAACCCATCCTTAAATAAAATGGAATAACCTTTATTTGTAGTAATAGGATTCTGCTTCAATAACCAATTTTTTTAATGCATTTCATTTTGATTTTTGATTTTAGTTTCTCGTCTTCAAGCTCGTTTGATTGAAAAAATGTTGGTGCATGATACACCTATAGCTATTGGAGAAAAAATAGGCTTGTGTTCTTGTTCTTTTTTTACAGAGCAGATTATTTCACAGAACAAAATGTGAAACAATTCTCACTCGTAGACAAACTATAGACTTCCCATCAGTCTCAAAGAGCAGTAATGCTTGTAGTTGTATTCAATTCTTTTTTTTGGATATTCGAAACTTACTATCAGTCTGTTTGACCTTGCATCAAACTATCATAACTTTTTATTCATATCTTATTCAAGTTATGTCTGTGGAGTTAACCAAAGCAGTAAAGGGCATCACTTTCTATAGTGAACTTTTTTTTTATTTCATTTAAATTAACAGTGTGTGTAATTTAAGTTAGAAGTACACATCAAACATTTCCGAAGCTACCTTGAACAGTTTGACTTGGCAGACCTACTGTTAAAATAAGCGCTTCCCACACCACCTCTTTCCCAGTGCTTAAACTAATCACCCAGGGCTATTGTTAGCTAAACTGCTGCTGTGTGGAGAGCTACACAGTCCCCGGGTGGACCCAAATTCTCTCTCACTGCTCCTCCTTAACTAAGAAAGCTACTTCAAGGAGACATGAAACAGAATAAAAGGCAGGAGGGAGAGGAAGTGGAGGCCTTTTTGGATATATCATAATAATGAGAGTAGCACTAACTGTAACATTAAGTCAGGGTCATTTTTTTTTTCTTCTCCTGCTGGAACGATTGTATTTCTTAATAATCAATGACATCTTAATACAACCACATTTTTACACCTGATTTCCAATTATAAAACTTTTTTAGTTTTCTGTAGGTTTCTTGAGAGCTTAGGGGCTTAGGGGCTGTGGATTTTTCACATAATATTGGGCTATTATGACCATGTTTATTTAAGAAATTTACTATGTGCCATAAAAGTCATTCTTTCCTCCGCTGCAGGTGGAAGAAGGTGGGATTGGTATGGCACAGAGGCTGCTAACTACAAGAGTTTGACCAGTTTTAATAAACATTACAAAATAAGCTCAGCAGGCAGAAATTTCTCCATTGTCTGTTTAGGAGCGGCTGTGATCGTCTCTAAAATGAGAGTAGCTGGTCATTTTGGTGGTCTTTCGGCTTAGGCGCTGTGAAAAAGCACCTGGGCGCTGTGTACATTTTGGAAAAACCCAAAATAAATGGTTTGCAAATTTCATCTTTTATTTGAGAGTAATTGTAGAAAAGTTGGTCACTTTAGCTGCTAAAATCACGAGATCCAAGAGTGACCGAGTGTGGTTTAGTGGTTAGCACTGAGGCTGTTCCCCTGCCGCATTCACCCAACAACCAAGGGAGCCAACGAAACAGGAAATGTGTTTCAGTTTACTATAACCAAGACTCATTTTAGGAAGCCTCGAGCCAATCAAAACCTTGATTTTTTTTTTTTTTTCTTTTTTTTTAAACAAGATTACTTTAATGTAGCTATGATATTTTTTTACATTACTGCACTTTTTTACAAAGTTTTCCAACTCTAATGTTTCCAAAGTTGCTCGTACTGTCTGGCAAGTTTATTCCAGTGTTTGTACTGGAGGCCATCTGCAACGGAGAAAGCAATTTAATTAAACTTGAACATGTTTATTTTGATTAAATTCTAGCTACATTGTTTTGTACTGTTTTCACAAGTCAACGATGTTGAAGCAGTGACATTACCTGAGCTCCCACCGGCAATGCAAACACAATACTGCTCATGCATGTTTGACTGAACGCAGCCCCTGGCTATTGCCTTTGACAAGCAGCTCTGACAGATCTGTATACAAATTCAATGATCTCTATTTTTGTGTGTTTTCTTTTCATTTTACTCCCACCACTTGTCTTCCCCACATTCTTCCAAATGAGAGGTTTGTGAAAATATATGGTGAGATCACCCCAGATTCTCCTCATGAATTATTCAGAAGTGTGAGATGAGAACTTATCATGGTAGGATAATTCATCATACAACTAAATATAGATGAACGAGATGTTTTGTTGCTCAGGTTTTACTTGTTCCTTTAAGGCAAATCATATACTTATAACATGCACAGCAACAACTGTGTGTCAATCCTTACTGTACTGTAAAGAGCATTCAAATTACTTAATGTGTTACATACATACTACACAATGTACTGTATGTTACTTCTTAAATGTAGCTTGTAGAGATGTATTTACATGTGAAAAATCAGAGCATGGCATCTTATGAATATGGAGACACAAGCTGTGCTCGTGATTGTTTTAGATTTGTTTTAAATTACAGATCCTCATTACTTAAAGGGGAATAAGATTCTTGGTTTCAAACGCCACTTATTAAAATACAATTCTAAAAGTCTTGGTTGGTCCAACTGCCGTTCAACCAATGTGGGTGTTTTTTACAAAATGATCAGTTACGTAAAAGATGAACAAAAGATAACACCGCATAATTGCACAATCATTTTTACCTTCTCTGAGTTGCCATGTAATTTTGAATATACGTATTATACTGTAAAATGTCAGTTTATTGTTATGAATGGCTAATTTATAGCGTAAGTACACTTGTCTCCTTTTTGGGCTTCTTTGTAGCCGCTCAGGAAAAACAGGAATAGATAAAGAGGGGGAAATGTGATGAAAAACAATTTCCGTGATATTCTAAACATGATGAGAGCTTTGGCGAACATATCCCACGGTGTGTGAAGTGAAAGTGAACAGCATGGTGGACCGTAAATGCAATATTGACTGAGACGGTCCAGACAAGAATCAGCAGGACCGTCGTTTCGGTCATTATCTTTTACCACCTGCTGTATCTTTCTTTTTAGTTTGGTGGCTGTTGTTTTGACAGCAACTGAGTCATTTGACCTGATCAATATCCAATAAGGCTTTGTGAATCTTTGCATGGACAATGCCACAGAACAACCAGATTAGATGGGTGATAACAGCAACATATATAAACACAAGCAAATCACTCCAATGGTGGCTTTCATTTGTCCTCTTAGAGTTCATTAACCCTTCGTAA
This sequence comes from Brachyistius frenatus, assembly GCF_029030835.1. Classification (NCBI taxonomy): domain Eukaryota; kingdom Metazoa; phylum Chordata; class Actinopteri; family Embiotocidae; genus Brachyistius; species Brachyistius frenatus. The sequence continues at coordinate 2,370,098 of NW_027210637.1, forward strand.
ACTCTGTGCTCAGAGTTCAGCTGTAAGTGCAGTCAGGTTGGCCCCGTTGTATGAATTCTGATTCTGATAAGGTAAAAAGAAAAAAAGAAAGAGTCTCTTTTCCAAGGTGCACACGCATACAAGATATATTTTGTATACACAAGTGTTTACAGGTGACAAAAACAACATTAATAATTTTGCAACATCAAGAAATCAGAAACTACATCCGAATAAGCTTTATTGGCCAGGTATGTTTTCACATACAAGGAATTTGACTACATTTTTTACTTGTTCTCAATGTAAATACCCAAAAACACACTTAAATAGACATATATATGCAGCTACAACATATATACAAGTAACAGAGTGAAAATAAGACAAATGTGAGGATCTAGAAACTGTACTGAAATTAATTTGATGGCTAAAAATTGTCATGCAAGGACTGTTACCACTTTATAATCCTCTGAGCATTTGCTGATAATATTTTTTGTTTGTTGTTTAAGAATTTTATTTGAGTTTTGAGTGTGTGCACACAATAGATCCATTGGAGTCAATCAATACACCATTACCTTTTTTTCCCCAGACTATGTGAAATACCAATGTAAAGCTAAATAATCATATTATGTATCTGTAAAGCCTCTATATATTTTTTTTTCTCTCACCAGATCCCTCACACAGGCAGTTAACGGACAATATAAAGATATTAAAAAAAAAAAAAAAACATGCACGCAAATATCAAGGACTGCAGAATGCAATGTTGTCTTTTCCAGAGTGCTATAAGCTGCACAATTGAAAGGAGTTTAATGGCATTGAGCTGCGAGGTCAGAGGCCAGATCTCTTGATTGGGCGAAGAGGGAGAAAAAACAAAGTGGAGGGAGACGGAAACACAAGGACACGGAAGAACAAGCCTCATATGCACATAAAATGGCAGCATTAAGAGAATGAGATTTTAAAACAAGAAGTTGTGAATCCATTTTGATTTTGAAAAAAATGTAAAAAAAAAAAAAAAAAATGTAAAAAAAAAAGATGGGAGATGTCTCGCAGATATTTACAAAATATTTCCTGCCAAATATGATGAAAAAAATTATTCAGACATTACATGGGTGGGATGCATGGGTATGTTAGAGCTGCATGTGTTCCTTTTAGCTAACAACATAAATAATTTCTGTCCCTTCCAAAAACAAATTCTAGTTTTTATCTCTGCATTTCTTTGTCTGTTTTTTGGTCTAAAAAATACTGGCTCAGTGTTCTCTCGTGGATGTGCTGAAGACAGTGAGCGCTGAACGGTACATTTTGCTCAAACGACAGCACTGGATGCTTTGATGAATTTGCAAAGTATTGAATATGGAGTCTTTTTTTTTTTGTCAATATGGGATGTTTACAGTGTCTCGTTATGCTGAAAAACATCCTCTCAGCGCAGTACTCGGTCTAAGCTGATGCACTTTTGGCAATGGGAAACGTGATGCTTTCATTATGCCGCAGTAATACTCGTTGTTGTTTTCTGAATTTTCTGCTACAGGCATTTATGGAGCCAGTGGTCTTTCCTTTATTACGGCTGGTTGTGGCTACGGCTGCATAGTTTTCCTTGACTATGCAACATTTTCTGTCTCTCCAAGCTGTATGGTATATTTAATTTGTATAGGAACGTTTAGATGTAAATATAGGCTGGGAAGAAGTGTGTGGGTGGAGGGATAAAGGGGTTTGCCAACCACCTTTAACTGTCCCTGCGGTTGAGTCATATACACATGAAACAACCCCTGACTCAGACCTGGTGTGGGTTGTCCAGACACTATTGGGAGAAGGGGTGGGTTTGGGGGACCAAGAAGCGAATACTCAAGGGCTCTCGGGAGTCCACACGATGCGTCAACAGCAGCTGCACATGCATTTTAATAAGTCCACACAATATATCTCATGAGGCTTTTTCAGTTCAAAACCGGAGAAGGAAGAAATTCAGTGACAAGGTCCTGCTTTCCCTTTTAAAAAATGCACTTTAGACTTTAGGCTGCATAATAATACAGTCTGGGTCAGTGAAAATATGAGAGATCTGTGACGGAAATTTGAGGCAGTCCATGCTGGTTATGCAAGTTTATGAGGAAGTCATTAAAGGAAGGAGAAGATTAAGGGAAAGAGTCTGAAGGCGTTTCTTCCTTCATTTTCTGCCTGGCTCTTATCCTTTCTTTACCTGTTAACTGGCAGCAGTCTGGCACAATTTTCGGGGGAGCAGATCTTTGAGCGACTGCAACCCCCTTTAGGTTCAAGTCGTTTTTGTTGGCAAGCGGTACACACACTACTGCTTGTACCTTTGAGCAAGAGACGGCGTTCCTCCCAGCTTCAGGCTTGCTGTTGTGGGCTAATCTCTCTGTGGGGGCAGCAGGTGGAACAAAGAAAAAGAAAATCCCTCCAGGCATCAGTGACTTATGGCAGCAGCATTGACTGAAATGTGAAATACAATGTTAAACCTGAATCACGCTTTGTGTTAGTTGTACGCTATATAACGTCTCATGTCCATGGTTTATTTAAGTCCCGCTTATTGATGGTTTGTTATTACAATTAATCGATAGTGTGCGTGCACTCATCCGTTTATGTACTGTCCTTATGCTTGTATGACATGAAATTTGGTCTCTGATGGCGTTATTGATTTTTCACTCAATATGGCCGGTGTTGCTTTGTCATCCAGTCGTGTTTGTGGAATAGAATATATCTTGCCTAGCACATATGTAGTATATCGGTCTAAGTGGTGGCCAAAGTGTAAATGGTGGGAAATAATTTTTTAGTGTCTGAAAATATAGATCGCACGACTAATGATGTGGAGTTTTGCCGAGTTTGCTGAAATGGAATATTAATATGTTCTGGTATGAGCTGCTTTAAATGTTACAGACAATAGAAGTGCATATGCGAAAGGCTGAAGGTGCTATTGACAAATTAGTTAAAGACCAACTGATGAACATCATTTTTAACATTGTTAAATGTTCATGTGGTGTTTCTGTATTTAGAAGACATGTCATGATCAAAATAATAGTCGACGACGTGAATGACCAGTTGTATTTTAGAACTGCAGTGACCCACTGACAGTCTCAAAAATACTGATGCAGACAATAAGGCTTTCTTGCGTCACATACCGAAGGAACCAATCACATCAACTTGGAGGGGTGGGGCTTTCCATATTATCAATCTGCAGGCGAGTAGTGTAGAGGTGGGTGGAGATAGGGGCACATAATATTTGCATATTTATAGATTTGAGTGTAATAAATGCAGGCAAAGGTGTAGACTTGCATGTAATCTGCTTTAAGGGTTTTTCTGATTTTTTTTTTTTTTTTTTTAACTTGATTAAAACCTCTTAATATCTGGATGTAAATTTGGTGACCGCCAATGAGTTTTTAGACCTTTACCAATGCCAGGAGAGGAACTGGGTGGAGTTAAATAATTGCCTCAAATCTCATTTGATTGGGTAAATGTTAGCATATGTTCTCAAGTTCATCATAAATCCTTAAAAATATTGTCACGGTAACATGCATTTTAGTGATTTTTGATATAGAAACACTAATAAACTCTTTGTTCATGACATTCATCTTACCAAGAGATTCCTAACAGCAGGAGATGATGTAATGTAGAACAGTTTATTCTCGCTTATTGTTGAACATAAATTACAGAATAAGGTATTGGCAATAAGCCAATATTGGCCCAACTGATTTATAGCTCGTTTAAATGTTAAAAAATCAAATTCTTTAATCCAGTCATTTTAATTATCCAAATTTTATCCAATAATTTGTGCCAGTTTAAAAAAAAAATTAACAAAATGTAGACCTAAACATTTGATCAATTAATAGTCAAAATAGGACTCAATATCGGTCTTTTCATAGCCAGCTGTAGATCACTTTTTTTTTTTATCAGATAAGACCCAGTACAATGTTCTGGCTCTTTTATAAAACATTATCTATCCTTTGGGCAACTTGCACCATTAGACTGTTTCCCCGTGTTAATGTGAGATTAAGTATCTGTCCTGAACATCTCTGTCGTAGAGAAGGAACACAACTCCTCTCTGGAGAGCATTCTGACCTGCTAAAGTGGTGATATAAAGCGTAATAACATCACTTCGATATCAATATAAAGGTGCATTAATGTTTATGCTATATGAGTCTAATAAAACTGGAGTGGGTGTCATTTTTACTCTGAAAAATATACCGCAATAAACCTCTTAATACACAACACATCGCTCTCTAATGAACTGACAAATTGGTCGATTTTTCTGTTTCACTTTTCACAAATGTAATGAAATGACAATGCTCTCTTCCCAGACCTTATTAAGCCCTCTCGTATTGTCACTGTTTTATTTTTATCATCCCACATTTAATTACCAAGTTTTGTTACCTTTTTTTTTTTTACAAGCTCGTGTTTGTCTCCAAAGTTCAGAATTTTAATAGCTATTAAACATAGGCTTAACACTCATCTCCGGGAGGCTTTTTCCTGTGGGAGGAATTCAGATCCGACTGTTTGATGCGGCCGTTTTGACTCTTCACCAAACCAAAGGTTATCAGACACAAAAAAAAGAGCAACTGACTCAATCTAGCAAATTTATCTCTAATTAACACGGATTAATTGAGCTTTGACTTCGCTCTGCAAGCCAAGCAGAAGGGTAATTTGCGCATGGAAGCCTATTATTGCCCCGAGGCTGTTGATCCTCACTGTTAAGGGCTCTGGGCCCCAAAACTCCTTCCGTCATGTGACCGTGATCATGTTGCTCTTCCTATGTGTGGGTTAATGAATTATAACAGTTTGCCAGACGGATTCCAGTTTATGAAAATGGAATAATTATCAACGAGGAGTTTGGGAGTTTTAACTGCCATCTGCATGCATTAAGAAACAACAACAAGCCCGCTGCTGCCACTGTTCTTTTGTTTTTCTTCTCATAATCCTCAGAAATACTGCTGCTCTCTCCCTGTAATTATTTGTGTTTGGTCAAATTGAAGGAGACAGAGTTGTTTAGTAGTATCCGGGTCACATCCTGCGGAGGTATTCTGTTGCGTGAGAAGTCGGACAGACAGGGGCTTATTAAAGGAGTACAGTGTCATTTTGCATGTTGGCAGGCTCACCTTAAAGCCTGGCTGCCCTTTACAAAGATCCCCTCAATAATGGATAAAGTAAAGAGCATTGCAGTCTCTTCCCTCTCACTATGATCCCATTTGATTACTTGCCGATGCTCTTTGGAAAAGGTGGGTTAATTGCACACTCTGGCTGTGGACTAACCTACAAGTTAATAACATCTTTGCTTCAGGGAGGCATCATTATAAGATATAAGCCTCATTAAAATAAAATGATGATTTAATAACTTTCCCTTACAATGACCCTTGTGAGATTGTAGTGTTATTTTGAAGTTATCTGGGAAATTAAGACATCAAACACAGTGTTTTCAAAAACAGCGTCCGCCGCTGTTTTGAAAAAGCAGGAACACTAACCATTTGTTCCCCACAGAAACTCCGCTCAGACATATCATGTGTAGTGCTAACATTAAAAATGCGGAGGGATGTGCAAGTGTCAAAGCGGTGACATGGTTTTATCTCTCACTTCAACAGATTTGAGTGATATTGTGTGCATTTTTTTAACCTTAGTTTTTGTCACTCTTCTTTCATATTGGTTTCTCATTATAACATTTACATTAGGATGAGCTGGACCCGTTGACGCGAGGGCAGCCATGTTAGATGCTAATGTACAAGGGAAGCTGACTGTAATACTGCAGCACCCAGAATGTAGCACCTTCTCTCCCTGCATGATTACACATAATGTTGCTTTCATTATTCCTTTATTCCTCAGCAGCCCAGCTCGGGCGCTCAGAGTTAATTTTCCCTCCTCTTCCTGTCTTCTAAAGTGGCTCTTCCTCTCCGAGCCGTCTTCCAAGTCAAAATATCAAAATTTGACGCTTTGATTATGCTTTTTAAGGGGTGTTGATAATTGCTGGGTAGAGAAAGCAACTGTCTCCCAGCATCCACCATAAACACACGGAGGCTTTTCTCTGTGAAGAGGAATCACATTATGTGCGATGATCAGTGCCCGGGGGCCACATCAAATACAGTCTGAAAACCTTTCCAGAGGAGATAGAGGCAGGCCAATTTCACAAGTGGCTTTTTATTGGCTGATTGCACAGAGACCAAGTTGTTATCTAAATCCTCAAACTACTTGGGCAAAATAAGAAGTGCCTGGTGAGCATTCAGGGTGTGCAAGCTTACCCCGCCGATAAATGGCAATGCAAAAATGTTTACAACCAATAGTTTCCCAGGATTACGGCTTTAGAAACTATGTGCAAACTGGATGTGGTGGTTACAAAGTCGACCAGTGACATACAATGTCATTATTAGGGCGTTTAAAAAAAACACACCATGCCAACTTTAGTTATTATGTTTTCACTTGAACCGTCAGTTTATATAATCCTTAAACAAATGAACAGGTTTCATGGCCCGACAGCCCGCATTCAAGTGAATTCACAACACGCGACATTAAAGAAGTAATCGAAGCTACAACTTAACTGTGGTTTCCCAAAATACGCGTCATGTGTTTTCTGTCATTCTCCTCCTTTGCCGAGATCACGATGCACTCCAACAAGCCTGACCTCCTGTAGGTCCACCATTGCGTGATTTCATTTATTATTTTATATGATTATATTCCCACTGTATTGGAGCTGTGGGGCAAATTAGTCAGTCAATAATCTGAAATAAAATGTATTATACTGTAAAATGTCATTCTTCTTTATTATGAATGGCTAATTGACAAAATGCTGCGTCATTTATAGAGTAAGTACACTTGTCTCCTTTTTGGGCTTCTTTGTAGCTGCTCAGGAAATTCAGAAATAGATAAAGGGGGGGAAATATGTTGAAAAACGATTTCCGTGATATTCTAAACATGATGAGAGCTTTGGCGAACATATCCCACGGTGTGTGAAGTGAAAGTGAACAGCATGGTGGACCGTAAATGCAATATTGACTGAGACGGTCCAGACAAGAATCAGCAGGACCGTCGTTTCGGTCATTATCTTTTACCACCTGCTGTATCTTTCTTTTTAGTTTGGTGGCTGTTGTTTTGACAGCAACCGAGTCATGTGACCTGATCAATATCCAATAAGGCTTTGTGAATCTTTGCATGGACAATGCCACAGAACAACCAGATTAGATGGGTGATAACAGCGACGTATATAAACACAATCAAATCACTCCAATGGTGGCTTTCATTTGTCCTCTTAGAGATCATTAACCCTTCGTAAACTCTGTGCTCAGAGTTCAGCTGTAAGTGCAGTCAGGTTGGCCCCGTTGTGTGAATTCCTCCAGGTAGTAATCATGCTGTGAGGTCATGAGGCAATGCTTCGTGCCTTTATAACTTTTAATCATTGCTGTGTGCTAAATGTATATAAAGGGTCCTGGTGTGCAGGGGAGTGCAACCTGCAGCACTATCATTATTATCAACAACAGTAACTCTGTGATACCTCAACTTACACTAGTTATAACATATTTACCTAATTGCTGTCTATTGTATCTAGGAATAGATTATATCAAAACACCTTTAAAGAAGAGACCTATGTTTTCCTCATCGTTGGGTAAGAAACCCCCATTTCTGTTTCAAGGCCCGACAGCCCGCATTCATCTACATTCAGAACACGTGATATTAAAGAAGTATTCAAAGCTACAGTTTAACTGTGGTTTCCCTGTGGGGCTAATTAGTCGGTAAATAATCTGAAATCAAACACGGGTAGTGGGTATCCACTTTGCCCGGCAGGGGGAGAGACACTGATGAGCAAACTGACCCATGATTGCTTGGCTCAATTTGCTCCAATTAAAAGAGTATCAACTACCGTATTTCTGTGGAGATTTTATCTGACAGACGAGAAAGCGTCTCTTTAGAAGCACGGCTATAGTCTGTACATGATGTGTATCACCATACTAATATTAATATGTCTTGATTTATTTAGTGCAAAGAACACAAAACTAAAACTTATTTTGGGTTTTCCCAGAGAAGAAAAACAATGAATTAATAAATATAATTGGCAGAAATGACCGAATTAAACCGAATGAGTGTTTTAACTACTCGACTTTTTTTTTTTAAATATATATATTCATTTATTTGATTTCAGTGTTTAAAACAAATATCATTTATCATCTTTGTCGTTTACAAGTTACAATCTTTACAAGTAAACAAATATGTAGCCTCTAACGGGCCTGGTATTTTAGTACTATATTGTTACCTCGCTTTACACATTGTACACATAGTTTTAGTGAAACAATGCAGTTTTAAGTCAAGATGGTGATTTACCACCTTTAAACGGAAATATTTTTGGCTTATGTTCTTGTTAAAGATCTCTATTTGCTGGTTCACCATCACTTGATGTACTTTGTTGTCAGTGTGGGCATGCACAAAATAGGGATAAATTGCAATACAATTCTACAAGGTAGTATACACAAATACTTTTTTTTTTTTTTTAAAGTGCGAGCAAAATGAAAGAGTCCTCGTGAGCGTGTGCAAAAGGAAGATACAGAGACAGAAACTCAGCGATAACCCGGTGAACATATCAGTAAACTGCCCGGGGAGCAATTCCAATCCCTTGTATACAGTAGCTACACTCTCCCCTTTGGATTCCTTTTAGATAAAAACCTCTGGTAGTATTCAGTTACCTGCACACTTGGTCAAAAGTTCAGGGCTACACCGGCTATATTAGTCTGACATGGGACAAATAAGCTTTTATTTAGTGTACGATGGTCCAGCTGTTCCCTCGAAACAGAAAGCAGTTCAGAGGAAGACGCGTCAGTGGAGTTGTGACTAAAGGCACATGGAAAGTAAAGAGCTGCAACATGGGAAGGAAGTGTCCCACATATTTGCAGCGATTCATATGGGAATTAGTTTGTGATTGTAATGATAAAATTGTACCAAAAAGAAAAATGTCTTTCCATATGCCCGCCATAGAGGAGTAATTCCCCCTTTAATAGCCAGAAAAAAGGGATTGCGTAAGTTCGAGCCTCTTCGTTGGGCCACTTGTGTACATATGCTCGGGATGATGGCGTTGCGCAGGTGACCTCAGCACCCCCGACGAAATGGCTGTTCTCAGATTTATGCTGAGTCAGACACCATTAGCTGTTATCATCCCCCTCTCAGGATCCAATCCTGCACTAATGTGGGTCAGGGGCCACATTATAGAAACACCTTCACCGTGCTGTCTTATCTCGCAGTGCACTGCAGGATTTCTACCGTTGGACTGTTACCAAATGTCACTGCAAGTTTTCAGAATATTGAGATGAAATGAAAATGCGTGAAGAAAAAAAATGAGGAGCCTGAAGTAAAAAAAAAAAAATAAAAATGTATATTCGTTTCATTCCAGGAACTTTGTTTTCACAAATTTCAGAAAGTCTTGTATTTGGCCTCGTTCCATTTGTGTTAATCGGGGAAAAAAAAAAAAAAATATTTTTTTCAGGTATAATACTATTACCATGATGTCACTGCTTAAATAGTACATAGTTATCTACAGGAAACAGAAATATTTTAAAAGATGTATGTTCTTCAGATAGATTTTACTGTTGATTTAGAAAAATAAGGTGAATTTAGTTGTTTCTGCATATGGATTTTTTTTTTTCTTTATCTTTTCTTAATCAGTGTCAAAACACTGGACACATTCATTACATGTTATTCACTGTTAAATTATCAAGGAAATTATATGGAAATGAGAATAATAAGTGCTGTAGCCACAAGTGAGGGGGCTGGGGGGATTTACACATAGAGACCCAACCCACAAGAACAGATAGGTGGGATTTTATTATCCTGCGGCATCTACCTAATTATATGAAGCATTTGCTTCTGTACTGAGCACACTTCAGTGGGTGCAACTAATGATGCACTTGTGTTATGGTTATCTCAGTCAGGAGTGAACAGGTGAGGGGGTCACTCTTACTCTGATTACACAGTGCTGCAAAGAAATCCAGTCATTATCCTGATTAGACAGATACTTAGTAAATCATCGATTCATATGGTGCCGCAATTCGTCTGGACAGCGTGTGTGCATAAAGTGGTTATTATCTGGGAGGACTCTGCAGAAACACAAGCACATAAGAGAAACACCTGCTGTACAGATGTGTGTCAGAGTGTGCGGTGAATTTTTTTGTCTTTACATGAGCTGCCAACACAATATTATGTCACCATTGAACTGTCAGCCGTGAATCCTCACTCCCTAGATAGATAATAACCAACTTGCAGATTAGAACCAGTCCTAACTATTTACCATATTCATACTCTGTATGTGCAATATGGTGCCTTATTCTTACCAACGCTGTTTGTGGTTTTCCACAGGCCAAAACCATCTCGTAATTTTCCTACAAGGTAACAAGATTCAGGAAGTTCTGTAAAAAAAAAAAAAAAAAAAAAAAATCAAAAAAATGTTAAGATGGACACCGGAGGAAAAAACTAAAGTCTTATGATCTGTCTGATATTAATAAAAAAAAATGTGGTTTGTACCATCCATCTATAGCGCAGGACCACAATGGTTGATGTTCGTCACCAGTCTTTAAGTGTGGTGACCACTTTTTTACCCAAGTTTGATGAACTATTAGAATTGATGAAAGGTTGCATGTCGGGCAAAAACGAGATGAGGAGAGCTCGTATTCTGACACGGAGACAGAGATGGAGCTCTGAGGAGACGCAGGTGTGTGTTTGAGGGTTTATGTGTGTTTGTAGCTAATGAGCAGTATACTTTGTTTTAATGATCCTTCTGATATTTTGTCATGGTGCAACCTTATTTTGTCTCCTGTGTTGAAAACTGTTATATGTGGGCAGTTTAGCAGCAAATAGTCAAAGTTCTGTTAAAGTGTGAGATGCCATTTGGTTGTTGGATGTAATTATTTGAACAATCTGAGGCTGGACCACGCTTTTTTTTGAATGTGTATATATTGTCTGCATCACATTAGTTGAGATAATCAGCAGAGGAGGGATGGTGATACGGTTGGTGTTTTAGTTTGAGAAATAAATGTCTGATATAAATACTTTAAGTATAATCTATGCATTAATGCTGGCATGCCCCAGTCTAAAAAAAGGGAACACTAAGTCTTGAATGCTCGGACCGTTTGGTTCATTAAGACCAACAAAGTACGAAGGGCTTAGTGAGGTGGAACAACTGCCATTCATGTTACAGCTCAACAAATTAAGAATCTGTTTCTACAGAAAACGTATTTTGTTGTCTCGATGTTGCAAAGCAGTGTTTAATTTATTTAACAGTCAAATGACAAAAGAAACAAATCTTTAAAAAGTTAATTGAAATGTCAGCAAGCACGGTGAATGGCCGTATGTAGTAGTTCTGAGCTCTGGCGCTGAATTTCTCAAACAAGAGGCTGCAGATTTGATAACATACTGTCTGTGACCGGCTACCTTCAGATGTCTGCAGGGATTTAATGAAGACATTTTTCAAACAGTATAACGCCATCGTTTACAACAGATACCAAAGTACCAACAACTCGCTTTTCACTGTACTGTTTGCTCTGTACTTGGCACAACAGTATCACAGTCAGGCAAAGCAAAGTTCATGTGAAATCAGCGCCCCTTCCACTGGCCGTAGAAATCGATAACTCCCTGCTCTCCGCTCGCTCTGTCTCACATTCTTGCCAAAGTAGCCCGTGTTAACTATTGCAGTAATTTACCAGACGCGTCAGCGTAAGTGATGTGAGAAGGGTTTTTGCCTCATTACGTTGCAACACAAATCACTGCAATAAACTTTATAATGACTTGCAAATTTACAATGTGATATGGCATTAAGGATCAGAAAAATACAGATACTGATATTGTGATTGATTGATTGAGCATTCTTTATTTTTAAAACATCTTTAAAAGTGTTAAATGTTAGCAGAATGTATACACAAATGAATTGCATAATAAAAAATTTAAAAAAACATGACTATTGTAGAAACATTTGTGCACTAAAAGTGTTAGTGGAGTCTTGTGTAATGTACCCCTGTCTATAAACATTTGGTATGTGGCCATCAGAGACTGATTTTTTTTCTCTTTTTTTTTAAACTACCATTATTTCTAGCCATTTGAATTAATTTCATATGTTTACATAATTTGTCTCTTTAGATGGGTACTGCATCATATTATCTTTGAACCATAATCTGTTAGCAGAGCCTGAGGAGAAATTCTGATTATTCCTGTCATCGTTTAAATTTAGCACAGGCCATGGCACACCAAATGAGGCAGGGGTGGCTTGCAATCATTGCAACCTGTCACCCAGTCTGTTTGTTGCAAGCAGTGCATCAGGACATATATCTACTTCATGTGCTTATATATGGAAAACCAGGGTACATCAATACATTTAAGTCAGAGCAGGTTGTGTCTTAATGAGTCCGACTGACTCTTTTGAAACTAGGTTTATTTGAAGGGATTTCTGTGCATTTGCTAGCCCTCTGTTAGAATGAATTTCTAAATTGGATTAGAAAAATTCAACATGAGGCTTTTTTCTTTAGGCTTCTGCTGCTTTTGTGGTAATGCTTGTACAGTCACAATATTGCCCCAACATTAAATGATGCTTTTCAACAATTTGTACTTGTTGATTGGGTTTGGTCACACTTGTCCATGAACTGCATAAACTGCCAAACATTTTCTGTTCCCTTTAGAGTTGTGGCCTCCAAGAGAGAGTGTGGAGGATATTTTTAATGGTATTATTTCCAAGTAGCAGAGAAAGAAAATGTGTGTTGAAAAGTAAACTGTCTGGTGGAAAAGTAACAAGATAAGTCACCCTAATCTGTGGTGCGGTCTTTGATTTGCATTAAACACTTTCAGGGCTGCTTTTAAATGACAACAAAAAACTAGCCTTGTGAGCTGAAGTTGTACTTTAATTGTGTGTAAAATATAAAGATAGCTGCCGTCGCTCACCAGGGATGCATTTTAACCAGCACTGCTGTGGCTCGATGGGTATCTCATGGATGACAGCAGACAGATTCAACTGATGGTGAAAAAACATTAAAGAATAGTGTTCTTTAATTCAAGCGGAGAACACTGGGAGGTACCCATCCGAAATGTGTGGAAACGAGTACTTAAACTCTGAAGTTATCAGATGGGAATAGGATGGCAAGAATTAGATATTAGTGGGGAGTGAGTTTCATTTGTTCTGTTGTCAATAACTCGTAAGGGTACCTTTGGCCCTTATACATTTATTTTTTTTATATTAACTGATTCTACAGGAACACAGCTATCATGAGGTCCATCCTGAGTGACTGACTAAGCTCTTTCTTTCTCTCTTTGTTATCCTTTGTCTTGCAGAAGCGTGACAGAATGGTCGACTGTATGAGCAAAGTCATGCTGCACACGGTCGTCACATGCTGGCAACCATTCCTGGGACTAGCCCTCGTGGCTGTCTTCGTGGGTTCTACCTTGGGATGTCCCTCGCGCTGCGAGTGTTCAGCGCAGAGCAAGGCAGTCGTCTGTCACCGCAAGCGCATGCCCAGCATCCCGGATGGCATTCCAACCGAGACCAGGATCCTGGACCTGAGTAAGAACAAGCTGACAATGATCAATCCTGATGACTTTATTAACTTTCCTGGCCTTGAGGAACTTGATCTCAGTGGAAATCTCATCAGCTATGTTGAGCCCGGAGCTTTTAACGCTCTTTTTAACATGCACTTGCTCAGCCTCAAGAGCAATCGTATCAAGCTCATTCCTCTGGGCGTCTTCACAGGCTTAACAAATCTTACCCGACTGGATATAAGTGACAACAAGATCGTCATCCTCCTGGATTATATGTTCCAGGACTTGCACAATCTAAAGTTTTTGGAAGTGGGCGACAATGATCTGGTTTACATTTCTCACCGTGCGTTCAGCGGACTTTTGAGCTTGGAGATACTAACCTTAGAAAGGTGCAACCTTACAGTTGTACCCACCGAGGCCCTATCTCACCTGCACAACCTGGTCAGTCTCCATCTACGATACCTCAGCATTAGCACTTTGCATCCATACTCTTTCAAAAAGCTGTTCCGGCTGCGGCATTTAGAAATTGATAATTGGTCTTCACTGGACCATGTGCCAGCTAATACCCTGCATGGACTCAACTTGACGACGCTGTTCATAACCAACACCAACTTGTCCTCCTTCCCTTACCAAGCCCTGAAGCATCTGCCCTACCTGACACATCTCAACCTGTCCTTCAACCGCGTCAGGCACATCGAAGGGGGCATGCTGATGGAGCTGGTGCGCCTGCGAGAGCTGCATCTCGTTGGAGCTCAACTGACCACCATTGAACCGTATGCCTTCCAGGGTCTGCGGGGTCTCAAAGTCCTCAATGTTTCTCACAACCGACTGGACACACTGGAGAAAGGTGTTTTCCAGTCTCCTGAAGCTCTGGAGGTTCTTCTGATCGACAACAACCCCTTAGTGTGTGATTGTCGTCTCATGTGGATCCTACAGAAAAGGCACTCCATCTTTTTTGGGGATTCGCAGCCAGAATGCAGCACACCTGAGGGTATACGCGGTCGCCCTTTCAAGGAGTTTAAGGAGACTCTCCTGTCTTACTATGTGACATGCACCAAGCCAAAAATTCGTGAGAATAAAACACAAACAATTACTGTGGATGAGGGCCAGCAGGCGATGCTGCGCTGCAGTGCCGAGGGGACGCCGAGGCCCACTGTGTCCTGGTTGTCCCCACGTCGACGAGTGCTTACAAGTCGGAGCCACGGTAGAGTGACGGTCCACAACAACGGTACGCTAGAGATCAAGTCAGCAGAGGTACAGGACAGCGGGGTATACCTTTGCCTCGCCTCCAACACTGCTGGGAATGACACCCTGATGACTTCATTGGCAGTGAAAAGTCTTGGATCGCTGTATGCTAACAGGACCCAGTACTACACAGATCCCAGCAATACCACTGCCAATGGGACGACCGGTGGGACCCTCGGTTTGGACCTTAAGACTATTTTAGTGTCTACAGCTATGGGTTGTTTCACGTTCCTGGGGGTGGTCTTGTTTTGTTTCCTGCTCCTTTTCGTTTGGAGCAGAGGAAAAGGAAAACATAAAAACAACATTGACGTTGAGTACGTGCCTCGGTCAAAGTCTAACGGCACTAATGTTGACTCGGCAGAAGGACAAGCTGGCGGGCGTCGTTTTAACATGAAAATGATGTGACTTCTTTTATAGATCCAAGAATCTGGATTGTGGAAATGACCAGACGACAATGTATTTTTTTGAAAATGGGATGACAGAACTTCTCACTGCTGCAGGGAGAGTGGTAGTGAAAAAAAACTTTGGGGCATCAACATGATCAGCAGGACCTTAAATCAGTGGATCTTGACATAAAGCTTGGATACTGTATTTCAAATACGGAAAGCGTTGTAGGACTCTAACGTGATTGCCAGCTTCTCAGATGAGGAGTGGAAACAGTTGCCGCCATGGGGACCTGGAGAGAATCTGTGTCATTTATCAGCTTTTTGAAGTTTATATGCCCAAAAAGAACCCTTCAGTTTTTGGTGGCTCTACAAACTCAGCTGAACCGTGTACAGTACAAATTTGTATCTAAGCTATTAACCTACTTTGTTTAGTCTTGCGCCATGCTTACTCACTGAACAAATCAATGAAACAGACCATTATTTCCTACGTTCAATACTTTGCATATGTGTACCTAAATGCTTCACTATGTACATGTATGAACATATTCATTCGAAAGAACTATTCATAGCAATATTCATGGGATGCATTAGCCAAAATTGATACAGTATAACCCCACACGTTCAGCAAGAAAACTCTTCAGACTTTTGGAGTTTCCATTGATTCAGGAAGGGCTTCTTTGGCTGATTATCTGTCCCTGCTCCTCTAATTGACTCCTAAATATCAATGAATATATATTATTTACCAATAAAAAGAAAAGAAAAAAGATTCTATTTATAAAAAAAAATATTAACAAATTTTCCAAAATCAGCACTGTTCAGGATCTAACATAACACTTGGATCATCATGAATATGGCCCAGTATTGGTCAAAGTATCGACATGAAACCACCTTTTTGTCCTATTTTTGTCTCTTTTTATTCCTTTAACTGTATCTTTGCTGGTTGGCAAACTACACGTGTCAATTTTACTACAGTGACATTTGCATCATTTTCCCCAGTAGGAAATTTGGACTTTGTTGTGGTAGTTCTTCATTTTGTTGTTGAATCATTTAGATTGTGAAAACTTCAAAGGTAAAAGTAAAAAAAATGTATGTGAAATAAATGAAGATGTATTTGTACCAATGCGTCTGACTAAATGGCTAAAACATAATGAAATATTCCTTCCTTCAGCTTCACGGATGGACATCACTTCTTATGAGTATAGTGTAAATATTCGTCTATTATTGCAACAATAAAACAAGGAATTTTCAACTGTTTATTTAACTAAATCTTTTGCAGAAACATTCACATGCAAAGTGACGAAGCCCACATTTGGTAAGACTTGAAGGTTTGCACAGAACTATACTATCTCTTGCATACTGTATACTGCACTGGCAAATAGCAACATACAATATGACTGCATATTTAAATGGTACAGGGAAGTACGGCTGTAATACTCTGCTAAAAACATTCTTAGAAATAGTGTATCAAAAAGTTGTCTAAATATTGAAAATGTTAAAATTCTGAGTTTTTAAAAGTATTTACTTCTACACAGATCAAACTGTAGCATCAACTATTATGTCAGCCATTGTATCTCACTTTAGGCATCATGACTGTACTACGCTTTGGTGTTCACACCTTCAATTACAATTTCCTATGAGAGAAACAGATTTCCCCAAGTGGGAATTTAAGTCACAGAAATTGTTTACCAATTAAATCAATAATGACCTCACACAAGCTAGTGAATCACCCACCAGGCTCACTTAAACAGTTGGTACAATAACATACTCCAGATCTGTATAATTATCCAATTTTGGTTTCTGTTGAATTACTACCGTCATATTTTTGTGTAGCTAATGAATTGCGCTTCATTTCTAAGACCACAGATTTATCTTTTAGTTTATTTTATATTTAGTTTAGAATATATTGTCCAGCTGAGTAGTTATTAGACCCCCTTCCGTATTTCGTTTTTACTGACTTGTAGTGCGCCGACCTTATTATATTTTTGTGAATGCTTTCTGTTTAAAGGATTCAACAGTATATTTAATATACCTTCATTCTCAGATTTTCTATTTACATATTTAAGAAAATATCCCCAATCGGTTGGAAATATGCATAATCAAGGGACACAGCTATTGTAGACCATAATTACCTGCATCGCCGTCTCTTGTATTGTTCCTTAACATAAACTGTAAACCCACTGAAATGAAATGTATTTAAAACAACAGTCTAAAAATTGGTTGGCTTTAAATGCATATCAGTGGAGCAGAATTTTGTGATATATTGGTAATGAATATATTAAGAAATACTTGCTCAACAACTGTACTGATGATATACAGTAATTGCTGTCAGCTGAGAGTCTACTTGTATGACATCGAAAATTATTGGCTTCTTCACATTTTGTCTTGTTGAAAATCATGTATCTCTTGTGCTGTACCTCATTTGTGCAGTCTCATTAGGAGCCACAGAGTATCTTTGGTTTCCAGAGCCTGCAGTCCCATGGGCTACTTCAGAAATCAGAGCACCAAATGCTAAAGCTCCTCCAAAAATACAAAAGAAACAAGGTTAACTTTGTAGGTCAGCGACACCGCTGTCCAGCGCGTTCATTTTGTCAAATTACACGATAAATGTCTTCCTTGCACAACCTCTGAACCTGGATTTTACATTCATGTACAAACGAGGCATCTAAAGCAGAACCTCCTTTTTTTTTCCCCTCTTGTATAATGAAGTCTTTGCTTGCTAGAGTCGCACTCATATACAGTACATAGGATACATACACCGTATGTCCCATATAGCACTCTAAGAAAGAGACCTTAACTTCGGGTTCTTGTAGAGTTACACAATTGACACATATTTATATCAAAACACACGGATTGTAATAACACTCATACTTAAAATTTTACATGTTCTGTCAGATGTGCATTAAAAGAAGTCTGTCAGAATATGCTGATAATTGTCAAGGTACTGAGGTGTTTAGAAAACTGTCATGTGTAAATTGCATTTCCATAGTGGTACTCATAAATAGTCCTTTGGTGTTATGCAGATCACTTTATAGTAATTCACTGCCTTTTGATGGGGCTGTGTGCTTTTGGATTGCATCTGAAAAGCTGTTAGTGCCGTTTGGCTGTTTGTACCCCTCTTATCCACTATTGACTGATCTGACCACTCATATTTTCAGATTAATTAGTGAGGATAATTTTGCAAAACAGATGGGAGTCTCAGCATAAAGCCACTAATGTAGTTTCTAACAGTGGCTCAAGCAGTAGAGAGAGAGAAAAAAATGAAAAGACTGACATATAATTTTACGGTCCTCAATCAATCAAACAGCCCATTTAACTACCGTCATTAAAATGGAAATGACATACAGTTTCTTAAAGGTCAGACACAATTCAAAACTTTTAATTCCATGAAGAATCAATATCGCATGAAACATGAAAAAAAGTTCGTTTTTTCAATCTTCTGCCAATGTTACTAATGTCACATAAAAAGGATTATATTACATGAAAATACAGCATTTTGCTGTCAAAGAAAGAATACGATAACGCATTTCAAAGTAATTCATTGTTCTTTAACTTCTTCTACAATGTCCCCATTTTGCAGGTAAAGATAACCCGTGTTTGACTGCAACAAAACTTGAAACCCCGTCAGGACTTCTCCGTCTACGATGTGTGATCAAAAATTCAGAGACAGCACTTATATCAACCAAAAACTGTACCTGATTAAAATCTGGCCACTATCCCCTTCAAAGTTGTCTCTTTGTGCTGCGAAACACCGCTCCCAGTGCTCCTGCCACGCTTGGACCGCTCCCTCGAAGTCCTGTTTTGTATGCGCATCAAGCACCATCTGCAATTCACGCTGGATCTCTTCCACAGTGTCAAAACACCGACCTTTCAGCTTGAACGTCATTCTGGGGAACAGAGAGAAGTCACAGGGAGCCAAAGCCCTTAAGAGGGGGTGGGCGGAGGGGTGGTTGTGTTGTTGCGGGAGACAAACTTGTGCACCACAGTTCAGGTGGTTGGCGCTGAATGCTTTTACCTCAGACGCCTCAGAACATCATAGTTGAACTCAATGTTGACAGTTTGACCCTCGGGGACGGATTTACAGTGCACAACCCCGGCAATGTCAAATAAAACCCACCTTGTTGAGCTCCTGACCTGACGCACCTTCTTTAATCTTGGACAGTGACATTATTCCCATCTTGAAAAGTGAATGCCAATCAAAACACTTCACCCAGCTCATTTTTTTCATCGCCGAAGTCTCTCTGAAGCATTTCAAGGAACTGGGCTTTCCCGAGTTTGACACAGAATTTAATGTGCTCTCTGCTCAAGTTTCAGGTTCATGCTGAAATCAATTTTTTTTTACATATCAGCTGTCAAAAAAATGGGTACACAGGTGCTGATGTTAATCAATTGACATAAATTGTAATACTTGTATAAGTTATTGGTTTTCCCGGCTCCATGCGCACTACTCTGATGTGCTCCGTTTGTATGCAAAAGGAACTTTTTGGTCGCACTTCATTATACAGAAGATTCTTCCTCCACAGCCAGTGATTAGTCAGAAGACATTATCATACTTTCATTAAACATTAGGTGCGAAGCAAAGGACATGATGATTAGATAATCGTTATCACGGTCATCTAATAACTAAAGTGATCGTGAGATGGGACACAGTACGACCTGTCTGTCAGCATGTGACTTTGTGGCAATTCATTTGTGAAAAGTAAAGTCAGAGGAGGCCCCCCAGTTGGGGAGCTGATATATATATTGTGATTTCATTTAAACTAAATATAACAAACACTACCGTAAATGTGCATATTACCAGATAACTGTGTAATTCAACTTGGAAAACAAAACTAAGAGTCTACAGCAATGCTTAACAGTGTGGTGAGGTTGTAATTGTGCATAGTAATGTTTTGGGCTAAATGCTACCAAGATCACAATGCTAACCTGTTGATATTTATCTTTACCCTGAGTTTACCATGTTTATCATTTGGATGCTGACAGTTTTTCAGGTATTTAGTCAGAAATCAAGTCCTGGAAAAAATATATTTTGACAACCCACCATGACATCACCCAAGGGGTTAGTGACTTCCTGTTTTGAAGGACTGAATGGTGGGTCTGAGAACCCAAGGACACTACACCCGCCCACCTATATCAGAAACCTGACTGCATCCCCGGCCTGTCAATCAAACCAGGCACACCTCCAAACATATGTATTTTTGAGACCTAATATCTTATTTGTTATGGGATTATTTTCAGACAGACCACCCACCAGAACAATGAGCATATAAATTGGATTTAGCTAATGACACCTTAATGACTTGTGGAAAAAAATCTATTGACTTTATATTTGATGTAAGAAGTTATTGCTTTTTGAATGGGAGATTTGTTTTGGGGAGCCAGTCCCTAATAACAACCCTCAGTAGTACTACACATGAATGCATAATGCACTGGCTTCTGTTTTTATATACAGGCTATGTACAAGATTCAAAAGTCAGGAAATCTCCATAGTTAGCACCATTAGTCTTGTAGGAGCAATCTATCCAACAGTTGTTGACACATTTCTTACTATTCCAAAAACGTCAACATCATGGTGCAACGCCAGAGAAAGACATCCCTTGAGCCGTGTTTCTGGTGTGGTTAAAAACAAATAACTGCAGATGCAATAGTTGTACAACAGTATTAGTAGCTGTCTCATTGATTCTCAGAAAATCAACATGTAAAACTTCAAATAATCAAGGATATTAAGTGAACAGAGTGCCACACAGTTCTCACTACCAAATCTCCATGAATGTGGTACTTTGGCTCAGAATGAATGAATGAATAAGCTGTTTGTCGTGAAAAAAGCTCTGCTATTATATACTAGAGTAGTCGGCTATGGATGAGGAGGACTTGCCTTTATCTCTGCAGTCTGTGTAAATACGCATAACTGCAAAACAACTCCGATGAATAGAAAGAAGAAAAAAAAAATCACCTTGCTCGCAGAGATCCCTGTAGTTTTGAAATTACACACCACATTTTTGATACATTTCCAAGCCCCCGCGGCCAGCCGAACACAACACATAAAACATCATATAGACCCGCTACTCAATTAAGAAAAAGAGAGGCTGGAAAACGGGGAGCTCTGTGGTTTTGGGTTTGACAAGAGAGCGGAGATGGTTGTAGCTGAAGTCTGGGGCAGATGTTACCCGGCAGGTTTTGGCAGTGTGTGCTTTCATTAGGTTTAGCTTTCATACGCTCCCCGGTGGCAGGCCGCTCTGCCAAATGAGCTCCCATGTGAGTCGACTCCAGCTCCAGCCTGACGTCCAAAAATTGTGGCTGGCTGCAAAAGAGGAAGACATGCATGTGCTGCTATGTATGTTCCACACACATTTGAGCATTCTGATATAAATGCGTGGCTCCGGTGAAAGACGGCGCTCGGTGCTTTAAATTCTTTGGCACATGTTAAAAAGCATCCCCACACACCGCCTCCTGCTCAATGCTTCATTGTTGATCTGCTAGTTAAGACAGCGTCTTTTGTTTTTCCTCACAAAACAGAGGTGAATTTATGGGGTGGAAAAAGGAGTTATTCCCTTCTTTTTAAATATAAACCTCGCTCGCACTGCAGGGTGGCAGTGAAAAACGTCTCCAGGATAATGGAGGGGAAAAACATTATTAGCAACAAAAAAAAGCCTTCACAATTCACACCCAATGTTCGCCTGTAAGCCAGCAGTCGATATTTCTTTGTTAGCGTGTTGCTGCATTCTGTAATTATGTTTTTGCCCTTTCTGGGAAACACAGTTGTGAAAAAAGAAATGAGAGGAGGGAAATTGAATTCTTTGCCTATGTAATTGTTTAATGATGAATGGACCCATAAATTGGTGCAAAGAGACAGAAAGTTTTTACATGCTTCCTCTCCAGAAGTAAAAGCAAACTTCCCCCTCAGTGGAATACAATAAATATTGATTATTTTTCTACAGTGGCACCATCGTCTGCAAGTATTAATTTATTTGAAGCATTTGATTAGCATAAGTCTAATTTGATGAGTTCTTAAACATTGTAAATCTTAAAGTCACATCTTAAACTTGGATGAGAAGAGATGAAAGCATGGTTAGAGTTTGTGTGTAGGTGTCCTTCTCACATTATGAATCCAAATGTGACTTAAACTCTATCAAGGTTCAGCCCTCAAGAAAAATTCTCACATTTGTACTCATGAATGCTTAAATGTCACATAAGCGTTTATCTACTGGGGTTTTCAGAGGGAGCTACAGTAGATAATTGGTCTTGCTTATGGTGCAGCTGCTGCAGCAGAGCGGCATATCATGCTTTGAATACCTGCACAATGATTTAATTAGTACATGGATTCAGCCAGACACTCTCTGTGGAACCAAAGTAATTAAAAAGTGGCCTGAAAAAGTCCTTGTTCATGTTTCGTGATATCACATAAGCCGATATATTGAAGTCTCAGGAACACTGAAAAAATAGAAATGAAGGAAATAAAGCTCAAAGAAAACACAAAAGCATGAACATTTGTTGTGCCCTTAAAAAAAAGGTAGCCTATCAATTCACAAGCTACTAAGTGGCTCCCGTTACAGTTAATTGAACTGAAAAGAATCGCAAACTTCACTAATAAATAGAGTATCAGATAATGGTGATGAATGGTGAGTATGGGCAGTTGTCGCTTAGCCTTACTCCACCAGACCATTGTCATAGTTTTATTTTTCCTCCCTGTGTTTATTGTCTTAAGGTTTGCTCAGCCACTCTGAAGGGTAAACCAACTAATGACCAGTAGCTATGACGTTGAAGCCAAGAGCTTTCTTTACATGTAGTTTCAGTGGCGGTAGAGTTTCGTACAGATGCTGATTGACTGCTTCAATAGTTTTAAAATGAATCCAAACTTAAAACTTTGCGGTTTCAACTATTAGTTGTATTAATCTTAGTTGAAACTTTGTTGACTTCGCCGTGTTGAAGCAAGTAATTTACAAAAACTATGTCTATTGATATGTCATAAACCTCGAGGAAAAAACAAAGACAAGTTTAGAATCTGAGGTTGCAGTGGGCCGAGGTTCGTAAAACTGGACAGCTAAAGGCTGAAAAAATGTGGCCAGGTCTGACAAATCTTAATATCTGCTGAGACACACGGATAGCTCCTGAATTAGGCTTCAGCCGCATGAATCGATGGATGCAACCTGCCCTGTGTCAACATTCCACGGTGGTGTTGGTTTAATGGTGTGGAAAATGTTTTCTTGCCAGACTTTTGCCCCCCTAATACCTGCTGTATCAATCATTTGCCACGGCCAACTGAGTGTTGTTGCTGACCATGTGCATCCCTTTGTGGCCACAGTTTACACATCTTCTAATGGCTTCTTCCAGCATGATAATGCATCATGTACAATGCCAGAGTCATCTCAAACTGGTTTAATGAGCATTACAATGAGACTTCTGTGCTTAAAAGGGCTCCAATCTAGCCTGGATTTCCAGACCCAAAGTCACAGCCTGATTATATCGGTCTGGCCATCCTCCGCTGGGGATTGTAAACCTCGGGTTAATGTTTAAACTATTTAAATGTTTAAGCCGCTTTTAATCAGTCGGCATTGATTGATATAACTTATGTTGTGTGCTGAACTTCATTAACCTGGAAACGAGGTTTCCACACTCCCACCTTAAATGTTTGGCTTTAAAACATTTCGAGAATATAATGTTCTAGTAATGTATTCAACGGTCTCTAAAAACATTCTCAGGATATTTTTCATAGCTATGTGAGAACGTTATGCCCTGATTGTTAAATTATTTGCACAAGCCAGTTTTTTTTTTTTTTTATGGTCCCAGAATGTTATTTTTTTGGAGTAGGACAACCTGGTTTTAAAATATTGTACAAGTTTTTGGTGGTAACATTCTTAAAATGTTACAGAACAACAAATAACAAACTAACTTTCCACTGAAAAAAATTCCACGAACATTGCATTATTTCTATATGCATCATGGCAAAGATTGAAGCTGTAAACAATAGGCTGGCAGAGCTAGGGTATCTACAGGTACCTAATCTGCATCCAATATAACACCTTTTGGATTTGGTAGAATGGCACATTTGCAGCATGAAAGTGCCGCTGACAGTGCTAAAGAAATTATTTGATGCAATCAAGTCAACATGGATCAGAATCTAAAAAAAACTAGCATGACCTCTATCCTCACATTTCCCCGCTCATTATATCCTTCGCTGAACACATCTGTGCCACTTCTTACACCCCTTTTTTCTGTCAAATGCTGTAGACTGTCCATTCAAGCTTGGACTCCCTGCGGTGCCACCTCCCTGATCTGGTATTGTCCCACTTTTGCTTTGTTCAACAGCCTTGTCCTCACCAAGAAAGATAACTAGATCATTAGCCACTCTGCGACCTTGAGCAAATCACCAGCAATCGACAACAAAGCAAACAGTGAAACCGGAGATCTCCAAGACATCACAACAACATTTGGTTTCCTTTAAAAGGAATTCAGTTCTGCCTGAAAAGCTGTACATAATTCATCAATAGCTCCTCTTTGCACTCTGTTCCCTTCCCACAAACTACATGGTCTCAGTGATCCAGTCGAATTTGCTTACCCTTCCCTTTGGCACTTTTGTCATCCCCTTATTTTCAATAGATGCCTTGGGATGTTTTAAATCACTGCTTACTGCCTTGCAACTTGGCTGCTAAAGTGGATTATGGGATTGTGATATCATTAGAAGGCTATTATCCCCCACCCTCCACTCCCATAACACTCGAGACCTACCTTCTCACAGTTTATTGTGTCCGCAAACTCCTCTCTCTATATTAGTATCATTAGTCACTTTATAATGTTTTTTTATGATTAAGACCATTGTAAGCTTTTCACTATAAGGAGAAGTTGAGAAGTCGTCACTCTCATCTTACCACTGATAATTGGAAATCCATTCCATGATATTTGTTTCGCAGACATTTTGTCCAATGCACTTTACAAAGAGAGGGAAGAAAAGATGGATTTTGACTCAGTTCTTAAGAAAAATAAGGTGTTAGCAACTGCTGGCATGGTGCGTAGGTGGGTTTTCAGCCTGCAGCAATGATTCTGGTCTTCACTGGGGGGTTCATTCAACCCATTGTGGGGTCAGAACAGAGAAAAGTCTTGACCAAGCCTGAGAGACAGACAGTACATTTTTTTGAGCTGAAGTGTTGGGTTCGACCTTGGCTTGGAGGTAAGGAAGGAGCAGTTCCCTTTTGTTGCTTTGTTTTTTTAAAGCCAGTACCAGAACTTTGAACCTGATGGAAACTGCAACAGGAAGTGAGTGTAGTGAACAGAGAAAGGTATTATTGTGTGGGAGGATGTGGAGGCTGAACACCAGACAGGAGCGTTTTAGACTCGCTGCAGAGATCTGGTGGCAGAAACAGACACGCTATAGATGACAAACAGCTGGATAAGGAACCGGGCCGCCTCCTCAGTGAGGGTGAATCCACCTGAATGTTTGGTGAGAACCGCTGAGGGTCACACCCAGGTTTCTCGCTGTCTGAATCACGGCAGTACCATCAACAGCTCTCAATGTGGGCCTCTCATCTGCATTTCACAAAAGCAATTTGTGAGCAGTGCTTATGCTCAAATCAGAAAAAGTGGCAGCAACACCTTTCAAAAACGATTGTCAGTCATAAATTGCAGATATTTATTGCATGCTCATACATGGGCAGCAGATATGGTAAATGTTTCCATTTTTTTAACGTGCCAAAGTCCGTAGGAGAGGAACTTATGTCATGTTAATTATCTCGGTTGCATGTGGCAGCTTTGGTGAAATATGCCCAAATTACTGACACTTTTACATGTGATGCTGGAACTGTATGCTTGTATTCTGCATTTTGACAGCGCTTGCTAATCACTGTCAGAAAGACGTCCCAAATCCCTGACAGTCAGCATGGTGCATAGTTCTCAGCCCAAGGACTGGGTATCAATACATTTTCGATACTGGTTCTTGAATGAAACTTTTTGCAATTTTTATAAAAAATTCTTCCAAGAAAAAGAAAATTGTATTCCATGTTACAATAGAAATATTTAGTTTCTAAGCAATTTAGCGGGGTTTAGTGTAACCCTGGTTGTTTTCTTTGGTTACATTTAACACAATTACAAGTACAATTGTAGACATTACTATTTAGCAATGTTCCCTAAACGCCTCACATGCTATCAGTAGATGCTAGCTAGCAGGCAAACCTTTGTTTGAAAAGAGAGAAATAATACATTTCAACGTAAGATTGATTTACTTGAATTGAAACTGAGTGACCTTGTATGAGCGGGGCATCTTAGAAGTGGAAACCGGTTGCAAATACTGTGATTCACTGACGCAGATGATATTTACTTGTTAAAAGTTATGATGCGTAGAAAAATGGGGCACTTTTCCATCGTAGATAGTATTGAGGCAATTCAATCGGTTCCCATAAAAGTATCAAAGTTCAGTCCACAGCCCTGTTCAGCCCTGCTCTTACATCCAATGCCCTGAAGTTGCAAAGGCTTTCTGTTTGGCACTGTCTGTTGTGACTCCTTTAACCCCCTGATCTCCACTACTCCAAGGCAAACATAAAACCATACAGTATTGCTACAGCGATGCATTAAATGGCATAAGACGGAGAATACAAATGACAAGGTCATTTGACAGAGTGCTGTTTTGCAATGTTCAAAAACCATTCTCTCTGCTTCTCATTCATGTCAATAGACAATCAAACAGAAAAAAAACCTATCTGTTTTCTTGATCGAGCAGTTGTTGATGGAACTAATGGTTCTATGCAGCATAGATGATAACCCAAGCCTCTTTAATGTGCACACACAGGCAACGTCACTGGGGAGCAAGTGTTTTTCTCTCATCTCCCTCCCTAACACACATACAATATAGAGACTGCCAAGGAAAGGTGTCTTGAACAAACAACGGAATAAAAATGGCAACACAAACCAAAAAAAAAATTGTGATGGGAAGCATGTAGGTGGAGACTGCTCAAACATTGTCTTTTTAGATGAAAAAAAAACCAGACCTTAATTCATCCAGGTTGTTGATGGGTGACAGACAGTTCATACAAAATAGGGAGGATTTATCATCATGTGAATTCTAAGACTTGTCATTTTGGGCCCAAAGAACCCGAGGGGGCATACAGAGCAGGAAGATTGTCGTAAAACTTTTAGAAAAATATACATTTAAAAAAAAAAAAAAATCTTCAGCCATCATTTTAGTAAAAAAAAAAAATAGCTGTGTTTTTTGAATGACAGTGTTTGCAATACCACAAAAATAGGGTGTTATTTTTGTATTTTCAAGAGCTGCAGGTCTTTAAAAACATTGAGTGAGGTCAGTATAGAATAGGTACCATGTTTTTCAATAGAAGAGCGCTCTGTAGGAAAGAGTAGTTATGAACGTTGCAGGGTGACAGGAATCCCGGCTGGACATATATCTGACCTGCTGACAAATAAATGAGACTGAATGTTCCAACTGTGAAAAATAAAACTGAATTTCTGCTGACATTTTGAATTGATTGCAGTGGAAATGAGCTGACCCCACCTGTGCTGTGGAGAGATAAGAGATTTACAATGCACACAGGTCTCAAGACAGCAGGATGCACCTCCTTTTCCTGTGTAAAATGAATACAATATCACGGAAGAATAATGCAATTTGATCTGGTTGTTGCATCTCCTTTCTTTCCTCGATCCCAGTGGGACTTCAAGAACTCCTTATTTAGTCTGTGAGATTAAGTTATTTTCCTGTACTATTGTGTGAAGGGCCACCGGAGTTCAGATGCGCTGGAACAGGGTATGTCACAACTCTACACGAGAAGATCAAAGCCACACCTCTGGGCTTTGTTATATATTAAGTTAACTTCCAATGCTTGTGATACATCTCTCTGCCTCAGCTCTTTCCCCTTTTGGCAAAAGAGCGAATTAAACTCGACTTGTGTCATCATACGCAATCCGTCATCATTTGCGAATGCGTCAGAGGCTGTTGTTACTTTATTGTGGGCTGAAACCAAGCAACACAGTCTGCTTCATGGCTCGTTCATACCACCATGACTGCTGCTTAGTTTTCAAGGTCTTCCACAACATCACATCTGTTCAGCGAGGGATTTGTGACGCGGGTAGAGAAAAGGAAAGTCGAGTAGCAAGCGAAGTGCTGCATCCTTATTCATTTTTATTGTTGGTACATGATGTGTGTTAAGCCCTTTTTTATCATGACCTGAAGGTCAGGCTATTTCATATCAATTAGACCGTTGAAACTCTTTTATTTTATGTTTATTTATCTTTTATTAATCAAGGCTGTCTAAGATAGAGGGAACTGAATGATTTCGGCAAGGACAAAGGTCCCACAAGTCAAAAAGAAGAGGAGTGACAATCCACCCCAAATTTATTATTTTGTATTGTTTGGTACTTGAAGTTTGAAACATTTGGATCCAAAACAACTTAATGCTGAAAATGATCATTATTTGTTTAACACTGCTTTTGAACTGCTTCATCAGCTTAATCTTATCTGTGTCACATACAATAAATCCCCCAACCCATGGTTGTTTGTTCTTACCATTAAATACGACTCGCAAGAGTGTTTCCTAAGTTGCCGGCCCTGGTTAGGTTTAGGCACACAAACCACTTGGTTCAGGAAAGATAATGGTTAAAATGGGCATTGAGGATACTACCTTTGTAAAGTTATGCAACCTTTGCCGTCATGGCAACAGTAAACGCGGTTGTAAAAAAACTGTCCTAACCCATTGTGGGAAACGGGAGGCAAACAGAGTTCTCCTAATAGCATCAACTCTGTTTAGTTTGGATTTAGGTACAAAAATATGTTGCTTAGATAATATAAAGATTGGGGACTTCATCATTACAGATACAATAACATGGTTAAGGTCATGGTTAGCCTTTGAGTCCTTTTGTTATGGTAGGACAACCAATGGATTCACAAAACATTAAACCAAAGTGATGTTTACCACGACCATTTTCTAACCTTAATCATATGTTTATTACTGTATTACGGGCTCATTTATTTTTATTGGATCCTAAAATGGTGTCTTTCGTCCATGCAATACCTAAGGGAACCGTAGAGGTTGCACTAGACTGAGATGTCATTTACAAATTTTGGACATGAAATTTTTTTTAAATTTTTCTCAACACTGTTCGTTTCATTGGAGTCAAAAACATAAAATGCCACTGAAAAGACCGTATTTTGTTGACACTGATAGCAAAATTGGTATGAAACTTCAAGACGATCATCATTTCTCTGTCACTTGTCATCCTCCTCAAATTTATTTCAAAGAAATTGAAACACCTCATCTGTATTCACCTTGATTTTTTTGCAAACACACTTAGAAATCTCATAATACAAAAGTGTGAGTAAGAAAAAATATGTTTTATCTGTAGAACAAACAATCTATCATCGTGTAACTATTCATTGTTCTTTTTACTTGTAAATTGAAGTTATGAAACCCTTTCTGAGCGGTAAACATTGCATGAGAGCTTGCTAAGTGTAAACTACCGTCATTCGTTTCTTGTTGCTGCAGGAAACTCAATTACTCTTCATATGTGGGCACAGAAAATTTCTGTGAAAGTCAAATATATATATATTTTTTTAAGTAACAACGACAACGACCATGTACAATTTCCATTTGGGTCGTATATGAAGGAAAACAACAGGACAACAGGTAAAACTTTCATTCCCAACTCAAAGCTTTAAAAGGTGAAGCTGTCCTTCATACTCTCTGCCTCCTTAAATTGTCTCTGCGTGGTCAGTATTGCAGCACAGGATTTGCAGTAAAGAACCAAAAACCTATAATATGCCATTAAGTGCTTTTTGAAGTCGGTTCTAATGCTTGACTTGTGCCCAAACAATTGTGAATCAAAATCCCTTTAATTGCCAATTATAATTGTTGTGTGCCGGTAACACAGAGAGGGAAAGATAGAGAGCTTGAAGTTTTTGTGCTGTATACCATAACACATTTGGATCGATACCTTACACCTTGATATACATTACAGTATACTCAATGTTGAAACTTTTTAATGCTGATTTTAGAGAAGATTCTTAGGATCGGCTTGGGTTCTGGTAGAAAACTAAAACAGCTTGATTGGATTAAGTAAAATATCCTGCGACGGACCCAACCTATAATTATACGGTAGTTTTGGATTGTTAAAGCTGATGTTTAAGCACCATTTCACTGTTTTAGTTGGACAAAGTGTATCTAGTTTGAACTGCGTCATGTAACGTTGTGATGTAGTTTTGTTCAGTGTATCCAAACCTAAAAGCCAGGCGCCACCAACCTGGTGTTACCAACCCATCCGTCTATTATACTGTATATAACCGCCTTATCTTGTACGGGGTCACACGGGTACTGGAGCCTATCCCAGCTGATTTTTGGCGAAGGAGAGGTACAACCTGATATTACAGGATCCAAATTCACTTTGTGTTTCGAGTCATTGCATCCTAATTTGTGTACACTTTTTGAAACTATTGGATCAGCCTTTAATCGACTGTCATTGACCACCATGTACTTACTGTATGTACGTAGAAGACACCCTCACCCAATGTAGTTCTTGCACCAGTTTTAATTCCTCAATATATGCTTGCGTTATGAAAACTGTATGTTTTGCTTCATCTAGCTCTACCAGTGGCACCATTGTTGTAACTACAATTCATAACAAATGCTTGACTTCAACATCATTGCATTTAGCTGCCCACCCCCAGTGGTGGCTGATTGGTCCACCTTTCAGAGTGGTTGAGCGAACCTTTATGCGAACAGGGTTTCCAGACTATAATCACAATGAAGTCTAAAGCTGTGAGCAGTAGGCAGGAGGCTAAGGCACCTGCAAAGGACCTGAAGATAAAATGGAGGAGTCATGAAGGTCAGGAAAGAGGAAGGGGAGATTTCCACAGCAAAAATCTGTATTCAGTCGTTGGATTATTACTTAATCCTTTTTCTTTCTAAGGAAACTAGAATGAAAACCACCTGAGGTCTCTTTTGTGAAAGTACTGACAGCTCAAAGTTGTCTGAAATGAGTCCCAGTTAGACACCCATTTTTTTTGCTGTAAGTCACAGGACAAAAAAGTTGGGGAGCACTGATATGATCTGTAAAAATGTATTGTAATTTATAAAGTCATCATATGTTTTAATTCAAATTTTCAAACTTTAAAATGAACTAGTCCCTATCTCATTTAACTGAAAACTAGTAACTGTAGCTGTTAGATAAATGCAGTGGACTAGAAGTACCTCCAAATTGTACTTAAGAATCTTCCACAAATTTATCATGGTACATGTGTAAAATTGTGGCAATCACAATAATCAAATTAATGTAGCAGCACCATAGATATCTCCTTTGTACTCAATGCATTCTTCTTACTTTCCAAAGCCTGGCACATACATTACCCGCAATGCAATTTGACCCTCTTTAAGTACAACAAAACACTTTTTGAAACCACATATTTTAAGGGTTTAAAGTTGAATCCAAGTTCCATGTATTCATTCCCTAACCAATCTATTTCAGTATTCATCTGGAGCGAGGCTGAGCAGACCCCACACATGTCACCAGTCTGTCACTGGGAGGCAGGCAAACACATTCACACCTACAGCCAATTTGTGTGTCTCTATTTCACTTAACCCGCATGTCTGTGGCCTGTAGGCGGAAACCCACGCAGACACGGGGACAACATGAGACCTGCTGGCTGTGAGGTGACAAAGCTAACCGCTGAGAAACTGCGCCACGGTGACATTTAACCTGAGCCGCTGCAGTTAGAAGTGAATGTATCTCTCCGGCTGCCCCTTATGCTTCCACACCCACTTTCCGCTGCACCAGTTCGGTGTCAAACTGCTGCCGGGCCCTATTTGTCTCTGACATGCCATCCTTTTTGTTGGAGAAGAACACCATTCTCTCTCATTTTGCACACAAGGCATTAATCTACATTTCACAAAATTTCTTACAAACAGGCTGAAAGTATCACAAATCATGCATGCTGCGGTCGACGGACAAAATGACTTTCTTCTGCATCCAAAATAAGTATTAGACTCATTTGAATTTCCTATTTATTTGTGCCAGCATTCAGAGATTCATGGACTTTCACCAAGTTATGAATACTATTTTTGTCAGCAAATGATGCACGGCTGAGGTGACAGCTCACATAATGTGAACAGCCACTCTCGTCGGTTGACAAGAAAGATTGAGTACAACTAATGTATTGTAACATGTGAACTAGTTAGTCTGAAGTGTGACTTGCAGATTCTGAAATGATTCTGTGAAAGAAGACATTCTTGTATCCTGATTTTCAATGTAAGCACACCTTATGCAAATGTTCTCTTCACAGGTTTATGTGCTCAAATCTTAATTTTTACTGTACGACCACTGACACGATGCAGGAACAATGCATTTTTATCTGCAATCAAAAACTCCTCCAACCCTGAAGTAACATACAGGAAAGGTGCAATCAAAAGTTCGGGGACTGTTCCTGTTGCACGGCGAAGCAAGAACTTTCGTGAGTTAATATTCCAAGTTAAATCGCTCAACTGATCAACATCAGCATCTGTGTTACATGTGTTTTTGTGCCCACTGGTACTTGCGCATTTGCGAATCTACGTGAAAGTGGACATCAAATTTTGTGTCAAATTCGGGGAAATCTGTAACAGGGCATCTTGAAATGCTTCGGGAAAACTTAAGGCAAGGATATACCGAGGCGTTTTGAGCGGCATTTGTGTTTGAAGTGGGGCAGAATGTAATTGTCCATGACCGAAGATGGCGTGTCAGTTTCGGAGTGCAACCAAAAGCATGCAGTTGGTTTTCTTTAAAATTCACGATTTTGGGCACCAAGAATTCGTCATCCAGAGTCAGACTGTTACCGCAGAGTTCTACTGTGATGCTCTGAGGCATCTAAGGGGACAAATATTTGGTGCAAATGATCTGAGCTGTGGCGCCGTGGCACGAGGGCTCTCCAACATGTCCGTATGAGTTTCTCGCCCCTGACACTCATTCGTCAATCCCCAAGACCCCTGTTGCGTCTTTATGTTCCTCAAAATGAAGACAAAGTGTTGCTATTCAGACACTGTGGAGGATATTGTCATAAGACTGGAGGAATGTCTACCTCCTTTTGCACCACCTTGTCAGCAGCTCAGTGCTCTTGGATGTTGGTCGTAAGGTTTTTCAAATTCCGTAAAATGTTTACACGATCATGGTACAAATCGGCAGGAATACACAGTGTTTAGTGTGCAGACTCGCGCATGTGCAGAACAGTTTGGGCACTGATATGCCAACAAAAATGGAATGCAGCCGACAGTATTGTAAAAATCAATAGGTTAATATGCAGGTTAGTAGTCCAATAAACAGAGATAAAACTGATTTCAGAGAACAGAAATGTCTTGATGAAAAGCATGCAGCAGTAATTACAAACAGAAAAATTAGCTTTTTATTTAACGTTTATTCTCAGCAATTTGCGTACATAATCTGAGGAGATGTTGGAACACACTGTACAAAGGCGCTGTACAAAATTAAGAAAAAACACAATGAGGCGAGTGTGTGAGGAGCCAGAACCAGTTCATTCTGTACCTGCCTTGTATTTGATTTCTTTGATTTAATGTCACAGAGCAAATGGGTGAACAATTTATGTGCTCATTTGAAATACGAACTGTGCCACAAATAATAAGTCCCTCT
This sequence comes from Brachyistius frenatus, assembly GCF_029030835.1. Classification (NCBI taxonomy): domain Eukaryota; kingdom Metazoa; phylum Chordata; class Actinopteri; family Embiotocidae; genus Brachyistius; species Brachyistius frenatus. Next base: position 2,403,781 of record NW_027210637.1, read on the forward strand.
GGGGAAAGACTGTTGTAAAATGTTCAGCCTGCATTTTAAACTACTTCCAGCTGAATTCATTTTAATTTCACTTGGATCTTTGAACCGAAGAAACCACTCTTCTCTTTGGGTCTGAAGTTACCTAGTTCATGATATGAATGACTTTCATGATATGAATGACTTACATGAATGAGCACGCAATTTGATTATATTTACCACTGGTAATGTCCGCATTACTGAATGCCCCTTTTTTCAATAATTAATGAAAGACATGATTCGTCAGTGTGCTCCGTTCATGAACCACAGCAAAAGCTCAGTGAATCACATGTAAAGCGGAAAACAAGCAATTTAGTGTTGCACTTCTATGACTGGAGGAGTCATGAGAGACAATGACTCATGAGAAGCTATGATACCTGTCTTTTGGTCTTCTGTGAGGTCAACCTCAAACACTGCAAGCTACCCTGTCCATAATTCAACCATCAGCATGTTTTCCATATGTCCTTCTAATCAAACATGAAACAGTTTGTAATTGAGTGTTTTCTGATCTGATGTCCCAACCAATAGGGGAACAGCATGTATCTCAACCTTCAAAAAAAATTTTAAAAAAAATATTGGAAAATGAAAGTCTCTAATCTGACACAGCTATGATGAAAAACTCTTACAATGTGACCTTTTGGTACCCAGTGTGGACAAGAGGATCAATTAAACCAACTCTTTCCCTATTCATACAGCATAGCCATGGTGGTACTCTTTTGAAACAGGCTTGAAAAAAAAAATTGAATCTGGCCTTTAAAGTTTGTTTATATTTAAACACGCCAATACCATTCCATAAACTCTGTCGTATTGGTTAAAACTGTGATTCTCATCTAATCTAGTCACAGGACTCGCATTGTTTTCTTCATTAAAAAAAAAAAAGTTTTTTGAAACATTTTTGAGGCACCTACATTTATTTCACTGAAAAGTAAAGCAGTAATGTACAAAGCCCTCATGCGTTGTTAAAAACATGAATTAAACAAACAAACAAAAGTGTAACTCAGGATAAAAACCCAACGAAAACTGAAAAATCTTGAAGTAAATAAAAAGGTGCGATAAGGTCTTCAGTGGTGAGGTACTTCTTGATGAGAAACATGGTGAGATTAGAAGTGCCTGTTACTGTTATATTTACATTTTGCCATGTTTACAAATGCTCAAACGAGAGCTAATGTATGACGACGTTAGCTGCGGACTTCACTGTCATTACAAACAGGCGTGCTGTATCATGGGAAATGTACATTTCAAAATAAAAGTTAAAAAACAATTTTCCCCCTTAAGATGGACACACGACCCACTTTTTGGGGTCTCCTTTTGAGAATCACTGGGTTAAAAGGAACCATAAAAAAGCGTTTCTTTGCGGAACGTGCTGAGACGCATTTACTTTTGGTCATATAATTGGCAGGCCTCCTTTGATTCGCCCAAGGTTCAATCTCATTGAATTTCAACACAGAAAGTCTTGATGGTCTTCAGTGTCTAGCTAATTTGAAAGATGGGTTGAGACAGGCCTTTTATTCATGAAATATTGTTTGTTTATATTCTACTTTTTATATCAAAAAATATATGATGGGGTGATGAAATGATGTTGATTGACTGCAGTGAGTGCAAAAGACATATAGTTCATGAGTGTAAAATGTCAATGATAAAACGCTGTCAAATGCTGCTCATGCTTTTGGCCCAAGCAGCAACCAACAGTGCCCTCACCCATTAGTTTGTAAACGGCCATTATGAAGCCTCGAGTTTTGGCCGGCGCCATCCGTCTAGTTCTGAACAATTTGGAGACAGAAGTAACAATATTTGTACTAGCTCGGGTAGCGAGCGGGGGATCTGACTCGATCTGATTGGAAACCTGGCGATACTACCTCCCGCCCACCGATAGCCGTAACCTGACTGCACCACAGGCCTGTCAATCACACAGACATGCCCCCAAAAACAAGGGTTTTTTTACGCTAATTTTCAATTAATGACGGGATTATTTTCAGATGGGCCGGCAGAAAACGAATAAGAAGTAACGACTTCAGCTAGAAAAACCAACCACAAAATAACCTGTGCGAAAAATGTATTGACTGAGAATTTCATGAGACTAGTTGAATGGGAGTTTACGGAGCCAGAGCCTTTTTGGAGCCAACGTCTAGTGGCACACGGTGGTATTGCAGCTTAAGGCACTTCCACATCGGCCTTATTTTTGTTGTATAAATTTAATCCTCTGATTGTTCGGGTAGGATGTCCAAGCCAACCTGAAATGAGGAGTATCGTCAGCTGATGTGGTTCAACTGGGCCTTCCAGTCTATAAAAGCCGGCCCAATTTACCCACACAGTCCCCTTTCTCAAAACAAATAGCTCTTTGTCAGCTCATTTTTAAATATTATTATTATTTTTTTTTTTTTTGCCATTTTGTTCAAAGCCTCAGCCACTGGTGCACAGAGCTTTTTTTCCTCTTCAAATTGTCTGCTGTTGTAAATTTATAGGCAAATGTTAAATATTTAGATGACTGCTCACCTCCACTACAGGCCTTGATGTTTAACAGCACAATTGTGTACTCTTCCCATCTGTGGGAGTGCTGAGTATTCAGGCAGAGCGCTCCATTGTAATATTCAGCAAGACGGTGCTCGGTGAGCTGATTCATGAGGAGCAGTTAAATCCATCCATGTCAGGTTACATGTGCAGTGCTGGAAAACCGAGCGATTTTATCCGTGAGTTTTTATCAGGGCAGAACAGTTAATTCATTAATGGGGATGAATTATGAGATCAGGCCTTTTTTTAAATGAGTTTCCCCCGTCACTTTATCGAGGTGGTTTGACCCGAGGGTTTATGGTGACATGTGCTATTTTAAAGGCGCAAGAACGTCTGCCGGGATGTTTTTAGGTTTAAGCTGAGCCCCACATAATCTGCACCTGCATCCATTCCAATAAGTATTTTCCTCCAGCCTATATATATATATATATTTATTTTTTTAACTGTGCAAGTGTGTTTCTATGTCTGTGTGTTTCAGGGCATCTGTTTACATAGCAATTACAGCCGAGTTAAAACTGTGAGTCTGCAGAGTATTTTTGTTTATTTTGGAAAATTCTTTCTCATTGTTTCATCTATAAAAATATGAATGAACTATGTTTTGGATGGCCACAAAGATTATACAAAGAATAGTGTAAAGAAACAGCAATAATCCATGAGCTTTTTTCATATTTGATTTATTCTATTTATTGCCCAAAGCGTTCCATATATAATGTAGAAAATTCTCAAGGGATTTAAGTTGACTTGAAAACATGCCATCATGGTACAGTTGGTAAGCTTTTAAACAGGACCTGTATATATACTAAATCTCTCACTAAACATTTCTTCCCATTCAGGATTCAAAATGACTTCTCTACAGTTGAGAGGTATGTTCACTTTTAAACTAGCAAATCCAATCATAGTACGCTGACAGTTCTTTTTCTTTCCACGCTCACACCTCGACCAGCCGATTCCAAGAGAGAGCAGAGTCTGTGAGGCATTTTTAATTCTGTTGGTTTCCTGCTTTTTAAATCATTGCCTGTAATGCTGTTTTTCTGATTGCTCCAAGAGAAGTTGTGTCACAGGATCCTGTGGTCCTCTGGTGAAGTCTCAGGTTGTATTTCTTGTCAATTTCACTTAATTTATGTATTTAATGTTGTAAACTGCTTAAAGGCTAAATTCTTTTATTTATTTATTTTTTCTAGTTCCTGGAGCAGTTTGTGGCTGATGATGGGCAGGAGACTCGGGCCAACATCAGTCTGCTTTTATTTGGTATGTAATGACTTTGCAGTAGCACAGATACGGTTGGTGGGTATCCCCTTTCCCTCTGAGTACAGGCCTACCCACGTGTCAGTATAAGCTGTTTTTATTCGGTTGATGCTAGATTGGATCAGCTGGAGGGATGCACATGATTGGTTGTTTCACTGTCAATCAACTGGTCCCTAACCATAACCCTTGCCTTAACCCTCCCACAATGTAACAAACCAATCCCTCCTGCTAATCCAATCAAGTACCATTTAGGTTGGTCTTTTTCCCTATTACTTTCTCATTGGCTTGGTTTTAACCATTATTTGGAATCAAGCACTTTTAAAAAACTTTTTTTTATTTAATTTTGTATTAACTTTGTGGGTCTTACCATATACATGAACAAATACATAAATTGCTTTACACTTAAAGTCTTGTGTTTGACCTTTGGTCAAAATGAGCCTCGATAGTGATGCAGACAGAATTGGTCAAATCTATCAATCGTGTAGCCTTGTAGACTTTTTATAAAACTTCCCTTTGTTGAGAATAGACGAAATCCAAACATGGTTTTTGCATGACAGCAAATTTTAATTGTTTAAAAAAAGTGCTTCACCTGCATACACGTTCCTATTTGTTTGAGAGATGATGTTAAATGTCACTGTTCAAAAACGTAATGTTCATATGTTCAATCCCAACTGAAGAAGAAAAAAAAAAACTGTGACACATCATGGATTTTTAATGACACCTTGAGTACTTTTGAGCCACAGTGAACCATCTGTGTGCGAGAAATCATCTGACAGCTGTCACTTCGCAGCTTCTTTTACTGTCATTTCAAGTGCTTTCTGAAGCGGGAGTTTACAACAACTATAAATGTCTGTGTGCAAAAATTGTCTTGTGCGTCATCATCAAATTTATTCACACTTTTTATTATTTGCTTAATAACTGTGTTTAAATGCCTTTTAAACAAAATCACTTCACTTGCAGATGTTTTCAATGTCACAGAACTTTCTAAGGGATAATGTTACACATAAGACAAGGATCACTTTCTTTTTAAAGAGACTGTGGCTATATGATCGAAGGAAAGCTTTTCCTGATCTGTAATGAATGAGTTCACAGAGCTTGAATTAGTTGAAGAAGTCTTGACACAGCCTTAAGAAATATGAAAGCCTGAGAAAAGAACTTTTTAATGATTTCCATTCTCCTGCTTTTGTGAGGATTTGTAATGCACTCCTTTATATAACTACTGCAGCGACAAATTTGTTCACAAATTAAATAAGGGATCTAGGTATGTCACATTAAAATTTACTTGCTTATAGCTCCATAAATACCCGCAGAAGATACAAAATGTATGTGAGAAGAATTTAGTAAATGACCAAATGTTTATTATTTACAGCTCTCATCTAATCTAGCCTCAAACTACAAAATGTTAAAACTGTAAAATGCTTACAAAAATGTGCTTTAAGATTTAGTATTTTCTGTCAATTTATTGATAGTCGGCTATAAAAATGCTTAAAATATTCCGATTTAAAAAAAACAATTGACTTTTTTCTTGTGGATTATTGCTTTATTTGTCCGTGTCAAACACTTTTTTGAGGTTATTACTGCCACAGGAGTTTCAAAGGTTTCCCTTAGATTTTCTACCAGAACTAGGAAAATGTTTTTCGATAAATACCCCAAAATTATACTTGTTTATCTAAGTTTATTCTCTTTATCTATACTTATGGTTTGAATGAAAATTGGATCACATTTCATGAGCAGTTCAAAGAAAAATGAGGAATACCAAAAGGGTTCACATACTTTGCCCGTGAATGATGAAATAATGGAAGTGCACATATGCTTACGCCTCTGCTTTTCATTATCTTTTTTCCCACAATTTTAAACAACCTGCACTATATTATCTCTGCACAAAACACCTCCTGAACCTTTTCAGACTAAATATCCTTGCGGACAACAAGCAGCACTGTGTCATGTTGTGAGCAGAAACCTAAGGAGCCGACTGCAGAGAGAAAGGCCTCCTGTGTAGCCAGATCAGAGCTTAACTGTCAGGCATCCTGCCAGGACAGCTGCACCCATTCGGAAGACTTACAGCCACAGCCACGAGGCGCCTCAGAGGAGTGTCTGATGCTTGGATATTGCAGCCTAACCTGAGAGATGATGCGGGAAGAGGTTCAGCTGAGCTCAGAGCAAGGAGGCCAGAGCCACCTCACGGTCAACAAGAGCAGAAAAAAAAGCCTTGTTCTGCTTCAGATTCAGTGGCTGGTGAACCAGTCACAAAGAATCACACTTTTAGTGTCATCTAGTTGCAGCTCCTGCATTGCAAAAAGAAAAAAAAAAAACATGTTTACCTTATTTTCCATTTTCCAAAACGCACAGCAGAGTCTCAAACTTTCAATTTTAAGATTTAAAATTTGGAAAAATTCCAAATGATTCATGAAATTATTAAGGTATGCCTTTGAATATGTCTTGCTGCAATCAGGAGTTAATGTATTAACTTAACCACAAGCAAACTAAGAAATGTGACCTCCCTCATGCCTTAAAGTACAGTACAGTCACTTTAGCTTTGAATTCAATGACATTTGACTGCAATCAGCCTGGAAAAGCAATTGAAATAAATATTGAGCAGTAGGATCACATGATGTCTGGTGGTGATACATCATTTGTGGTAGTGTAATGTCAACTCACTCTGTTCTACAGTCTTCTCCGTCATCATTGTTTCTGTTGGCTTTAGTAAAACAAAGATGAACTCTATGTCTTGTTTTTTGGGTTTTGTACAGTGAAGGAAGTGCTGTGTTCCTACAGCATTTGTACTGAGGTGGTTGGGGTGGATGATGGCTGTACAAAGGGCAGACTTCGACACTGAGGATTGGGGTCCTGATTCCTGCATGTGTGGTTTGGTCATCCCAGGATCACGCCAAAGCATGTAATACACCTTCAAATCCACTAGAGGGCAGTGTGTCAGTTCAGCCGTTGGCACAGAAGCTATGTACTGCAGTTACTCGAACGAAGTATGTACTGTTGAGTGCAGTATGCATACAATTGGGATGTACTACTTGGTCATAAAAAATGCACCTTGAACTTGAACTTCTTGGTCATATCCGTCGCGATCCGTAACGCAACATTTGAAGTAAAAGAACAAAGGATGCTATTTGAAATGAGTGTCTTTCACTTAATTTGTGTGCGTCTTCTTCTTCTTCTTCTTTGCAAATTGTAACCGGGCGGAGCATTAGCGTCACCGACTCTCTCTGCAGCTTAGTCGATGTCTTTTCCTAAACCACATTGCTTTTGACACTGAGCCAAGGCAAAGCCGTGACATTGACATGCTGGCCTCTAGTGGACTGACGGGTGTATTACAGTGTTTGGCGTGGTACTCGTTTGTTTTGTTTTTTTAGGCAACAAAAAGAGTTAACATGTTGGGATACGCTTCAATCGACTGTGGAGCTTTTCTATACTCTACTTTGAGTGCTTAAACATATAACCATAAAAAGCTCAATCATTGCTGCCCTCAATATTTCTTCATGTTAATAAAAAAAATTAATCTGGGCAGCTTTAAGTTTCCTTGGAAGCGTAGTTGCTGTTGCTAAACAGTAGTGTGTGAATGTAATCTCCAGGGTTATATCTATAGCTATTGGGGTCCCTTTTTGTCAGGGGCTGCAGGCAGTTCCCTTGCCTCTTAAGTCCACCATGGTTACAATTTAAATCAGATATTTTGGAGTTAATGAGCAATACCAATCAAACATTTTTTTGAGTTTGTAGAAACAGGTTGGTGCCCTAAAATGTTCCATATACGAAAGAAAGCTGGCTATGCTTAAAAAGTGTAAGTACAATTTATCTTTGAAACTGCTCAGAACAAGGAATGAGGCTGCTCATTTAAATTGAACTTAAATCCACACGTTCCATTTGTATCTCCGTGTTCCCCTTAAATATCTAAGATTAGACAACACCCCCTGGGGTAAAGCATGAGTTATTCATGAACAGAGGAACTGCACATGGCACCTAGTATTCAAATGAAAGGAGCATCAGATAGATGAATACTAAATGGGGCAGTCAACAGCAATGTCCCAAGAAATGTAGACTCCGAGCAGGAGCTCTTGAATGTGAACCTACTGTAATGGTTTACAAACATTAATAAAAGGAAAACAAACATCCCAAAAACGCTTTACATCTTTGTTAAATTACTTCAGTTAGAGAGCAACCTCAGACCAATCTGCAGGTAAACTGTTTCGGCAGAAACTTTAATTGAAAACTGGTGTCCCACATGTAAGATTATCTAAATAATGCTAATTATTTTTGAGACGCAGCTCCCAAATGAAAGAAAAAGAAAATGACAAAACAAACCATTTGCATCTTTGTTTTTACCTCCTTAGCAGTAAAACTACAATAAAAAACAATAACTGAATAATTAGCATTATAACAAATATGAATTCGATACACTATCACATTTTTGTTATTATCTTGTTAACAATTATTTTGTTTTCTTGGCTAAACAAGCATGATTAAATAATGTTCTGAGGTCTAGGCCTCCGGATTCTTCCAGGTGAATTTTCATCAGATAATCCCCTCCGTCTTCAGCTCTTTTTCACTTTTTTAGTGGTTATTTGCTTTGCTGTTGATGATCAAAAAAAAAAAAAAAAAAAAAAGGGGGGGGGGGGTGAATCACCATCCATGTCCTCGTGGCACGATTTCCTTTAAATATTTGATACTTTCAACAGTTCTGTAATGATAATTTTTTTTTCAAGTTTAATAAATCAAAATAAGATCATTCTTAGTATCTTGTAAATCCCAAAATGATCAGAGAATGATGTGAACTCATTTTGGCACTTTGAAAAGGTATAGACATCGTTTGTATGTGTTGTACATTTGCCCAACATTTGGCCCTTTTCCACGTGAGAAATCATCGCTCTGCTGTGTGTCCAACATAAAAAAAAATATACAGTAGGAGACATCCTAATTCCCCGTGTACAGAAACCTTAAAGGAAAATACTAATTATAGAATTTGATCTAAAACCACAGCTAGATACTCTGCTGACAACCAAACATCAAGGAACTAAAATCATGTGCATTAGTCTACACGCTAGCTATATATATATTTTTAGATAAATCCTCTGCATTTCGACCCATCTTATTCTCACACACACAGTATGAGGACACGCTCAAGTTTATTTGCCAGTGCCAATGTTAGCCTGACCAGCAGACACCCACGTAGACATGGAGAGAACATGCAAACTCCACATCATGTTGCCTACATTTGTGCACATACTATATATCCCTGATTGATTTTTTTTTTTTTTTTTCATTTCGGTGTGACAGCTTGTTTTTCCGACATGACATGAAAATACGACACGAAAGCACACGCCACACGGAAATGGTGTGATTAGCAAAGAGCTTTCGCACTCTGTTTTGGTGTTCACCACCTGCAGGGAAAATTATATTTAGCTTGTTGGATTAAACTTTTCTCACCAGCTAGGTGCTAACTATGTGCGCCTGAAGTTCCAGGCTGAGGAGGCATTGCACAGTGGGACTATGAAGAGCTATTTTGATGCCTGGCAGAGGCGAGGGCGCTCCGTGGAGCTGCTGACTTGGATGATAATGCTGTGAATTTTGCACCCATTGTTAAAAAATAAAACGTTCATTAATTCAGGTTTCAAAAATACTAAACTCACTCACTAAAGGTGAGATTAGGAAAAGATTGTGACCCCAGTTAAAATAAACCAACATTAATTTCTTGTGGGAGACATGACGCAAACCAACATGCAGCCTCTCGTCCATTTTTAACCTTTTAATGATCTCCTGACACTTCTGTCCTTTGCTGCTTGGACAGGGTAGTCATTATTTGCATAATTACAAGAGGTCACAAGAAGTCACTTGTCAGGAAACATACCTCATCTCAAGCATTTTTTTTTTTTTTTTTTTTTTTATTTTTTGAACAGGAGACCGATGCTGTTTTTCAGGTAAGGTCTGTCTAAAAATGGAAAAATTGGCACAAATCCACAACTCTGTAATGACTGCTCGGAGGTTAATCCACCTGGAATATTGGGGCTTTGGCAGGTTATTGTAACAGTGTTGTTAGTTAGTTCAGGGACTCTGTAAAGACTGCAAATAGCAATCTCCTAATATTGGCACGTTCACCACAGAGCAGAAACTTGTCCCGCTGAATGGAGTCAAGACTTCTATTTATGCATTTCTTTAATAAAAGCAGTTTAGTTTGGCGGACAGATATTTTTGGATTGTTGCTGTTGTGATGATGTGTGGGTGCCCTGCATGGTGCTTGTTTCCATGGTGTTGTATTCTGTTTTAAATTCAACTGGACCAATTTACACCAGTGTTGAGAACTTCTGCATACGCAGGGAGGAATATTTTGAATGAAGTGTTTGTGCCTCTGGTTTTACAGTAAAAAGCCAGTAACGTATTGATGTTCAATGAGTGGTTATCCCTCAAAAATGCCAGTATATTGGCGATATTGCTTCAATACTCAGCTCTTGCTTTGCGCAAGGAAAAAAGAAAGAAACTCGTTAATGTGCAGGTGACTATAACCCTCTATTCGTCAATGTGTCTGTGTTACGCGGGGCACTGGTGCCCAGAGGGTTTGATATATAGATCAAATTATCAAGGAGGATATTAAATAAATTTGTTCCTCTACTTTTATGGGCATCTCTTTTTTCCAGCAAGATGATAAAGCTCAATAATCCTTTGTCAAACAAAGAATTAGAGCTGAGTTTACTCCAAGGGAGAGGAGTGACCTGTATAGACTGGGAAGAAAAATACAATAAAAACAGAGACATATTGATTTTTACCTCAATCTGTCAAGGTCATTGAAATGACTGTAATTGAAGTTCTTTAATAGACCCACTGATATATTGTGGGGCAGATGAGTGAGTCGGTAGGGACCGGCCCGAGGAGACAAACCCCACTGTTGTCCGTATATGTCTTTATTTTCCAGGTTGTAGCCAATAAAACGTAATATGGTAGCAGATTAAACATATAACTCCATTAATACAGTGTAGCAAACATGCTGATTCCACCTGCCGCACAAGGAGCTGTATGAATTCATTAATTTTCTCTGCTTGCTTCGTCCTTGACAAGGTCACTATAGATCTTCAGTTCAGACAAGCAAGGAGAGTCTGCTTGTATGGCTCAGTGGAGAGTCATATTTAATGATAACGTTTGGCATCTTCTTGCTGCGTCTAATTTACAGATTCTGTCGTACATTTCCATATGACTGATGTCATTAAATCAGCTTGGAACGACAAAAGATTTTGTTGAAATTCTCAAGGATTTAAAGGTATGGAGTGGCACCAAAAGGAGATGCTAGAGTATCTCAAAACTATGCCCCTGTCATGACTCATGGTGAAGTTTCCCATTCATTCCTTTATGTTTTTGTTAAACTGTCCTTAGCCCGCATGCAGGTTGTCCTTGTTATGGCACTATCCTGTGTAGCTATTAATAGTCTATGTAAGGATACCGTGAAACTAGAAATACTTAAAAATGTAGGCACCTATGAAAAATTACAAATCTTTTGTGATAATTAATCTGAATATTCTTAGAGACCAATTCAAGATTGATAAAAAAAAAAAAGTGTTTACATTTTTATACACATATATACTTCAGAGAAATGTAGGATTGAACCATTACATTAAAATATTTCTACCTTTAAAATATTTGTTCTCTTTTTTTTTATTAACAGTCGGTGTATGGCATAACTGAGATACTGTGTGAAGGCCTTCAAACAGCACTTTCAGTTTATTTTCGCAGCATCTATCTTAATGATATGTAAATAAAGTAATTATTTATTACTGTAAATAAAACAAGCACAGAGATTTTCACAGATAATTTAACAGGCTGCCAAAGTGTTCCTGGTGCAAATGCATTAAGGTCAATTATACCAATGTAATGTTCCTTCAAAAAACACTGCCAGGTTGAGAATCTGTTAAATGCAGTCATCCATTTTGTAAATATTTGGTGTCAATGTCCTCTTGGCTGCCAAAATAAGTCATCGTATCTCCATAACCTACCTGCCTAAATAAGATGAGTCATGAGTGTCATTGATATATATATATATTGCATGGCCCTGATTATCAAATGAATTGCGGTTTAATTCCTATCTTGTGAGTTTTCATTCAACATCTGAATGCCAGACATGATCTCTTCATTCAGTCTGCACACAATATGTCTCACATCTGTTCTATGTTAAATTTATAACCTTCCGTTTCCTCCTCCCTTTCCTCATCTATTCCCCCCACATCTAACTTGTCTTTTTATCTCTATTCTTTGCACAGGCGTTGTGTCCTCTGGCAGTCTAAGTAGCTCATTGTTGTGGGGAGAATGATCTCTCGTGGGAGCCGTAGCCAGTCAACAGTGGATTGCCTCAGTGAGATGCATTTTTTACTTTGTCTGTCAGTTGTGATGAGGGATAAAAAAAAAAAACCAACATTGTGTTCTTTTGAGACACAAATGTGGGAATAGGGAAATGCCTGATAAAACAAACAAAAAAAACCAGTTCTTTACATACAGTTGTTAGCAGGAAGAGTTATGGGAAGATAAAGTTATATCAAGTCCCAAGGTGATGTAGGACCTTGCTGAACGTATACCCGAGTAATCGAAGTACCCTGCTGTTTATCATAGTCACCATAACTAAATGTAAAAAAAAAATTGGCATGCCTGTGACATGTGCAGGTCTTTTTTTATGTTCTTTGTTGATGTTGCTGCATCTCAGCACCAATGTCACGAAGAAAAATTAGTGTTCATTAATCGACCTTGGCAGAAAGCGGCAATCTAATTCTGACCTTGATGATAGAGTTTCATACGAGTGCGTAATGGCAAATGGACTGAATTTATATAATAAAGTGCTTTTCTTACATAATTATGTATTTTCACATTTTCGTATTTATTAATTGTGAAGGCAGAGCTGCCACAGAACTGCACATATTACATAAATGGATTTATTGGTTAGATGAAAAAAAAATATCTTAAACCTGTTTTAATCTCCTAAAGTCTAACTTGAGGTCTCGAAATGTCTTGTTTTGTCCACGCAACAGTCTCAAGGCCAAACGCAGGGACTAAAAAATAGTTGCCCTTTGACCCTTAAATCCCTGCCCTACGTCTTTTGCAGCCCAGGTCTACAATATTCACTGATTTATTCATTCATTTTTATTAAGGAAGCAATCAAACATCTTGTATTCCTCAGACTGTGTTTGCCAATGTCAAAGTTCTAAATGTCAAAATAGAGTCGCTAGTGGCATGCAAGCTAAAAATGATAGCTTGCAATGTTTTCTGCAGTTTGACGTCATAATGGCACTGTTGTCCCCGTTTACTATGAAAAAAAAAATCGAGGCGCAGGTTTTTTGCAGGATGTCCAGTGGCGCACAGTGATGACTCTCGTGACAATTCTCTCAGACCGATGCAGTTTTCGCATCACGTCATGGTATTGTGGTATCGGCTTAGCTCGCTTGGAACCTTGACGGAGGTCATACCAAAGAAGTACAAGGTAAGAGGTACTATCCCCAATGACACCAACAAAAAGTTAGTAGAAATGAGTCAAATTGAGACAGAGGCAGTGGAAAAGTGGCTTTAATAACGACAGCTCTGCAAATGAAGATTTACTTGATTCTGACGAGGAGGAATTTTGATTTTGTCCTGTTCACGAATCTGATCATTTAAAAGCACAACCGACGTTGTAACATTTCATAAATGACAAAAATATATTTTTTGTGCGCTTGTGATTCCTAATAACACATTGTGAAACTGGTACAAACGATATGGCTTTAATATGAGGGCCTAATCTACCTTATACAAGTGCCAAGCTGCTTACAATTGTTGTCCATCAATTATTTGGTTTGTCATTTCATTATCCATACAGTTGAAGTTTATTGACCTCGGACAATAGACATGAGGTGTCCATATTTGTATCATTTCCAGGCACTTCTGTATCAAGTGCCCTCTTGTTTAAAGTGAAGCTTTCAGACAGATCCACTTACACGACTGTGATGTCGACATAATCAGTATTTGATGTGGGAAACTGGTAATTATGTTAAGTCCATGACATTAGCGTCTTGTCAAGAACACAGAATGAAACCACCAACTGTAAGTTGGAATAAGAGCTGACACAAATAGCATTTTTCAGACACATGCTCTCTCTGGTTCCACTTTTCTGTGAGGAATTGCTGCGTTCGATTTTCGTATGTGATAGTTAAATTTGTATCTTGTGATAGTTGGAAGGACTAAACTATTTGGAAGTGTCTAATTCTCTTGTGATGAAATGAATTATCATGAAAAAAAAAAGCCGTCTGTGAACATGTTCATTGAATTTAGTTGTCGATGACTAAAGAAAACAGAAGCAAAGGGAAAGACTTACCAACAAGCAAAATGCTGTGTAATCTGTTCCTTCCTCAGCTCCCTTTAACAATAATGTTTAAATGCCACTCTTAAGAAAGCAGGTATTGCGTCCTTTGTTCTGGTTAATACAAGTGAGCAAATTACAAATACACCTAAATGACAGTCAGAGGTAAAAACAAAAGCCTGTTGAAACTGAGTTATCATTTTCCAAAATATACAATTTGTCGAATTTTTCATTTTGGGGGGTATGTTTTGTTTTTATCAATATGCTGTGCAATTACAAATGAAACTTTGCTTTGGAACAAAATTTGCTTACCTGATATATTTCTTAGCTGGATGTCCTGCAGGGAAAGTCAACACAAATGTCATTACAGTTCCTTAAAACATTCGCTCAGCTTGTTGCTGTTAATCTGCTTCACAACACACTGCACACAGTTTCTATTAGTGAAAGGACTCACCTCACTCGCACTGACTGTTACAGGAGATTTGAAACTGAGATTCTACTGACCAATATGTTTATATTTTTTAACTTTTCAGTGTTTGAAAGAAGGACTTCGAGAGCCAGAAAGAAAGGGGTCATTGAGTATCTAATTTTGCTTGCTGCAGAGCTGTGAGAGCCCACTAGCAACCCCCACTTTGTCTGTGATCTTTCCCCAATCCCTCTGCCCTGCAGCAATCCCTTCAGCAGCCAGCAAGGTCTACCTGACCCCTGAGGACTGGCCAGCCAATGAACTTCTCATGAAGGGAGAGACTGGAGCACAAAGAGGTTTTAAAAAAAGGGTTCAGTCGAAGAAGAGGAGCAGATTCGTGTGCTACGAGACACTAATCACCACACTCATGGGCTTCTCGAGACCGAAGGTGCCAGACTTTACCATGGAGCTGAAAAACACCTTAAGGGAGTAGAAATCAATGCAACACACTCAGCCTAAGATCTGTGTATGACCTGCTTTTGAAACATTGTTGTGCTCTAAAATACAGAAAGAGCTTATTTCACCATTTTATAACTTTTACAGCACCATCTCGGGAATATGTGAGAGTACATTACTCCAAAGAACAAAGCAGGTAGTTGATTGATGGGTCCAAAGTATTTTGTAAAGTATAAAACACCAGATGATGACGCAAACATACACTATCAAACTTTCATTCCCACAAGGCACAGTGCATTTTTGAAGTCAGCACAAAAGGTTTGTTTTTTGTTTTTTTTAGCTGTGAAAGATCTATTTATGTTTCCAAATAGTTTCCATCTGTCCAAATTCCTTAACATTTTTGAATAAATATAAATGCAGGTTATAAAATATCTTCATCCCTCAGACAGTTATATAACACAGTTCTGCTACTCAAAAATTATTTGGGGAAGACCTGCTTAAATTCCTGCATCCTTGGATCACATCAGGACACATCTTCCACAGAAACTATATGAATTAGCAATAAACAATAAAAAAGCATCACCTCCAGCCGACTAATGACTACCCATGATCCTCCTCTCCTTCCTCCACATATTCCACCAGGGAGGGAGAGAGTGATGTGGGGTGCGCCTGAAGTTTTCTGCTTACCCTTATTGCTTTTGCTACCGAAGACAATATTATTATCTCCAGCTGCAGGCCTCAGAGCACACAACTTGTAAATAATAAACCAAGCTGGACAGAAGCCTGTGAGGCCACTGCTAATCCTGGTATTATTCCACTTTTATTGTTGCTATTTGCTCATTATTTCTCATCTCCTCTGGCTGAAGACAGCCAGTTAAATTATTTTCACCCCATTGTTTTTTTCTGCCACGAAGGCCAAATTAGCATTGAGGACAGGCAGCATTAAGAAATGCCTTTATTCCTTTTTAGCCATCGTTTCCTCACTCTTGACCCATTTGGCGCCCACGAGGCATCACAAACCATTACCGTGGGTGTCAGTAGATGCTGTGAGTTCTGAAAATAAGTATGAATTATATTTTTTATTGTGTTTTAATTTACAACATCCTCCCATTTGGGGAGAATCAGGAAACTGTAGGTAGTCATTTCCAGACTGAAGTTATATCCCTGTTGGGTCCCCTGTGGAAGTTTGGGGGGAATGAGATCTACAAACAGCAAAACTAGATTAATGTTTTACTCAAAATCCAATTGGAGTTGTTATAATCAGCAGTGTAAGGATGATGTTTCAGCCTTCACAGAGCTGCAATATCCTGTATTTACTGAGATTTGTAACATTTCACCCAGTTTGGCTCTGTAAAATCCTTCTTAAGGGAGGAAGGACTCTGACATGCCTGAGGGAAAAACTAGTTGTTTGCTTCAATGTGCTCATCGAAGCAATGAAGACACCCAAACATATTCAGCTAATGAAACAGCCGTGAAGCCTCTCGCTATATGGAACATTACTTTCAAAGCAGTATGAATAAACATTCTTGCTCCAACCACAACTGATGAAAGTTGTTTGGTACAGAAACTCTGCCGTTCTAATTCTATTCAACTAAATCCAGCCAAAGGAAACTACAGTAATCATTAAACTTTTCAGATTCATAGGTTTTACACATCAAGTCTGTTTACAGATTGGAAATAGTTGTGTCGAGAAGAAGACTCATTTTATTTGCAGGTTATGTTACATGCACGTTTTTAGACACTGCACACACATTGTGCACACACACTGTGGGCAGCTGCAGTTTCTGCGGAGCAGCTGCCTTGCTAAAAGACACTTCAACTATGAATGCTATTCCTTGCAGGTCTGTGGAATAGAACCAGAAACCCTTTGGTCCCAAGCCCTGCTTCCTAAATTCCAATTAATTCCTAAAGACTTGAAACTACTGTGCCCGACCGCAGATAAACAGAACAAAATGGGTGGATAGTGTATACTTGAAACTAGAATCACTGCCTTGCAGTTGTAGGCCTCCACCAACGAGTCAAGTGACGATCGAAGTCTTATTAGTTCATTGTTGTTCAAAACTGAACTTATGTGCTAAGTTTGAAGAAATTCCTTTAAGGCTTTTCTGAGACATTGTGTTTATGAGAATTAAACAGACGAAGCAGATGTGAGGTCACAGTGATCTTGATCTTCCACTTTTCACTACCAAAATCTAGTAATTTCATCCTTGGGACCAAGTGAAATTTTGTGCCAAATTTAAAGAAAATCTCTCAAAGCGTTCTCGTTATTATTACATTCCAAAGAATGGGACAGATGTGACGTCCAGGTGACCTTGAAGTTTGATCCATGCCAACCAAAGTCTAAACATTTCATCTCTAGGACCAAGTGAAGTTTCGTGCCACATTTTAAGAAGTTCTGTTCCTGAAACATTGTCTTCACAAAAATGGGACAGACAGATGTGAGGTCAGAGTGACCTTGACCGTGGATATTTTAACTCTAAAATCGAATCATTTCAGTCTTGGGACCAAGTGAATGTTTGGGTCTAACTTGAGGAAAATCACTCAAGGTGTTCTTGTGATATTCTATTCCAATAAATGAGATGAACGTGAGGTCGCAGTGACCTTGAACTTTGACCTGTGGCCACCAAAGTCTAATAACTTAATCGTTGGGACCAGAACAAATTCTCTCATAGTTTTCTTGAGATATTGTGTTCATGAGTATGTCCAGACATTCTGACACGCAATGCCTGCAGTTACAGCTATTGCCAGCACAAAGGCATAAAACTCAAGCAGCGTGAGGTTAGTAATAGGTAAAGTTACCTCATACCTTTGTCTGTTCCTTATCTCCCACCAAACAGTAAGTGATTGAGTTGCATTGTGGGTAATCTTTCATTTCATGTTTTAACTGTTCAATAAGAGTCTGACTTATGTTACAAAAGTTCAATGCTTATAGTTATACGCTTTATAACATGTTTTCATCTACCGAGGGTTTTTAATTGCATTCGAAAAATCATGTACATTTAGGCTTTATTTCCTGAAACTGTTAATTATAAACCATCTGCCAGGTCGCTAGTGTTTTCTTCTACCTAAAATAAGCAAAACCAGAAGAAAAATACGGGTTAAAACTAGTTGGTCTCAAGGGTTTTGGAGTCATGATGGGTGAGAATCTGTGATGACAGCCTTCATTAGTCAGTGAGTCATTCAGTTAGGAGAAAGGAGAGAAGAAAAAAAAAAAAAAAAAAAAAGAGCAGAAGAGCTTAGTTTTAATGGTGATGAAAAATCCCTCCGGACAAATGGTGAGGATAGAAATTTGTCCTGAAAATTTCACTCGCATCAAATTACGAAATGAGCAAGTTGATTGTCATTTTTCAGCCTCTCTCCAAAAATACTAATGATTCAGGGTAGATTCTTAAACCATGTGATACTAGCTAATGCAACTTGTGACCGTCCTGGGTTAAGATGAACACCCTCCGCTGCTAATGAACTGGAGCCAAATGTGAGGGAAAATGGTGGTCGAGGCCCTCACTGTGTGATCACAGCTCCAGTAAATCAGCAATTTACAGCTCTGAGTGGCTCCTCTGCAGTTTGGTACAAAATTCCCAAAGAACATTGATTTCCCAATGCTAAGTGCAGAGCACATCTAAAGCCTTGAGCTCATACTAACTGCATGACTGTGATGCAGTGCCTTCCTAACAAAGAGCTTGTATATGAGCAAAAAACAAAGATGCACTCGGGTAATTTGCATCTGTGCATTATGAGCTAAGCAGCCACTCGAGACAGAAATAAAGTAGGATAAAAGAGAATGGCTATTTGAGTGGACAGGTATATATTTTTTATAGCCATTAAACAATGCAAAAGGCTTGTTGATGCCAAACGTTGGTAAGGAGAGGCATTTCTTAAGTCATTCTTTTCTCCCCAAAAAGAAGGTCGAAAAACAAGACATTTAAATTGTCTGAGATTAATATCCTCAACACATGTAAATCAGAACCAGCATGTTAATTTAAACCTGGTTAAAATAGAACACTAAAAACACAAATAAACTCTCAGTGAAGAAGATGTAGACCTTTATACAGCTGTTACACTCCAAACCAAAGAGCAGAACATGGGAATAATAAATACAAATATACAAGTGAAAAAAATCTACCCCCAATAAACAACATTAAAGTCATCAATGAGGTAAATTAAACAGATTGCGGTGGAGAAGTTTCCAGCACGGCAGGTCAGTTGCACTTTTTTCAGCAAAAGCATCCGTTTCTGAAGAGAGCAGGTAGAGGGAATTAACTGAATGTAGCATAACGTAAAATGCAGATTACACAACCTTTTTATCACCATCTTAATGTAGTCACTGTATCATTTTGGTCGATACATGCCAGACTACAGATCTCAGTCTCTCTCATTTTGCACAGCGTAGATAGTTGACAAAGAGGGAGACATTGAGGACCAACTTCACCATTACGCTTGACAGCACCAATAGCATCTTTAGCTTTACCGTGGTTACAATGCACTGTAGAAAGTTTTGTGCTTTTATAACGGAACGCTACCCGTACAAGATTCAAATGTAGCAAGATAAACCACGACCAGACCAGACCAGACCAGACCAACCAAACCAGACCAGACCAGACCAGTATCTTGGCAAACCGTTGTTTTCGACATGGTTTTGATTTCCTTTCATGAGACTGACACGCTTCCCTCTAGTGGACGGGCATGTGTATTACACACTTTGCTGCGGTACACCAGACTAAGATTCTATAGTCATGATAGTAATATTTATGCCATTGTCACCATCTTAATGTAGCATGTTAGTTAGCGAAATTAAGATTAACAACGTTAGCGCCTTTGCTTTTAATAGAAAGCACAGCTGGGCTGATGGAAATGTCATTCGTTTTGTTAGTATTTGTTCATAAATCAAAGTATACAAGATTTAACGTTTTGCGCAAGATGAATATTCACATAATCAGAGTGATTTCAATTTATTCTTAAGGGGCCTTGAATGTGTGTAGTAAACTATCGATGGTTATTTTATCCAACAGCTGTTGAGATATATCACCAAAAAAACACAAATGTCTGTTTCAGTATTATTTTTCAGTCCTAAAGGATGTCAGTCATGTTCAGGTCAGTGTCAAACTGATAATGGAAGCTGATCCAGACACAGTTTTTGTTAAGGTACATGGCAGCGAGGTTGTTCTTCAGTATCTTGGATAATTTGGCAAAGTCTTTCTGTGAAATTAGGCTGTCTCCAATGTTTCTGTCTTTTAATGTAATCCAAGACTAGCTCCATGATGTTAAAATCAGGGCTCTGTGGGGGCCCTACCATCTGCTCCAGGGCATCATGTTCTTCTTGCTGAAGATAGTTCATTACAGACTCTACTGTTGTAGTTTTGGAGCTGTGATGCTGCAGAATGAATTAGGAACTGATTACCTGATAGTTGCACAGTGCTGCACAACTTCCTGCTGGATTTCAATACTGCAAACTCTCTTCGATACTTCCTCACTGACAGCAAGAAATACAGTTGCATGCTGCCATATAAGAGTGGCATGGTAAATGTAGTGCATATAATACAGCCACTGTGTCTCATGTATAAACGGTTTTCTGTCACAGCCTTACCTTTTGGAGAAAGACAGACTTCTGGCGGAGTGGCTGCACCTGTCACCTTCTTCAAAGGGTCTTCGTGCATCTTGTCACATCTTTCCCATCCCCCATTGTGAAGGGAGCCCTGGCTGGCAGGTCTCCATTGATCTGTTCCAGAGCTGTGATAATTGGGCCATTAAGATCTCAAAAAGACACCCAGCATGTGGCACAGATAGAGTCTCACAGTCTGCCAAGAGAAAGGACTTCCAGCTCCTTGGCATCCCTTGTGATGATTTCATTGCTGTGCCATGAAATGTGTGTAGGCTGTCTTTACTTATTGTTAAAGGTGGTAGAAAAGATAAGTATTTAATCAACTGAAGTAGAGAGGTAGGACACTTGACTGCAGCACCTGAAGCTGTGATCCTCTGAACAAATTTACGAGTGCAAACAAAAGGACATGGAGGTGAATGAAATGGCCCAGTGGGCACGGACCCTGGGGCCCAATGGGTCAAGGGGCCCCTGGCTGTGTTTGAAATGACACCAAATGATTACAAAGACACAAAATCACTATAAATACACATGAAACAACTACAAAGATACACAAAACAATTACAGAAAGAAAAATGACCCCAAATAGACTAAAAAAAAAAAAAGATGCAAAGCAACTGTTAAAAGATGGAAAAGAGCAACAAAAAGACACATAATGACCACAAAGAAAAGCAAAAAGACCACAGAGACGCAAAACAACCACAAACGGACACAAAATCAAAATCATCTCCTACCTGAGAGGAATGGGGTGTGGCCTCTTTGCATGTCTGTGCCCGGGGGGTCAGTTGTTTCTTAAATTCGCCCACAAGCAGGTGTAAGACTCACTGCATAACTGGAAGTTAATGTTATGCTGTGCTCAAGAAAACAAGCACATCTGGCTAGCCTTGCATGAACTGTATCACAGACCAATGAGAAAAAACTGGAGGTAATTTGGAGGAGAAATCAATGGCAACTGCCAACACGAGTCAGTCTCTGAGTCGTGATAAGGTTGCTTTCTGCCCCATTAAGTATCTTCACTCTGGTGTCCTCCCCATCACAAGCTCAAATACTCGTCACTAAACTGTATTAAGTAGCTGTGTTATAAAATCAAATCCAACAGGAGGGAAAATAAGAAACAAGACGCAGAACAGAAGGTGGCACTTCTGTCAGGGACGAGTCAATGAACTGTATGTCTGTAAATCAGATCAAACTGATCCAGCATATACAGAAAGATTGGGCATCATTACACAGTGCAAACATTGTGATAATACCTACTATAATGTACTCATTAGAATGTTTTCCATCTTATATTTTGCCTGTGTTCGCCTGGTCTGTTCAAATATGTTATCCTATCCATTTAGGTTGCAGTTGTTATGTTCCTCTAAAACAAAAACAATGAAAATGTCAGTTATAATCCCCTATTTTTTTTTTTTTTTAAACGGAGGCATGAGTAATAATTTCGCTTTGTTTTCTTTTTACAAATTACTTGGCTTGGTGGCTTCTTCATAACTCCTGTGATCATCTGCTGCTTTGAATATCTGTCAGAAAAACAATTTATCCCACCGAATCAGCCGTTTGTGATTGCAGAAACATGAAGTTTTATATTGTTCCGGTTCAGTGAGAGACTTCAAAGCTGACACATAAACGGCACTGACATACATCTGTTGTGGCAAATCCTAGTCAAATTCTTTAGTATGGCACTCAGGTGCCATAATACACCCACACATTAACTATGAGTTTCCCTGGGAACACACACCTTTGCTCGGATCAGAAGGTTTGATTTCACTGACACTTTTAATTGCTGAAAGGTGAAGAAAGTAAAAAGGGTAATTTGTCCCTGAAAATGTTACTAATTAAATTGGGAAATTAAATATCTCAGAAATGTCACAGTATATACAGAAAAAGTCAAGTGTAATGTAAGAAATTAGATAAAATTGTAAGATGAATGTCATTAAGCAAAACAGTTTTTGTTTTTGTATTATTAAGGTTATGGAAAAGATTGTGGTTTACGGTTTAATAAAAGGTGAACATTACTTGCATCTCTGCAATAAAATAGAACCCCCCCCCTCCAGTCCTCTGCATGACAGTTGCATGTGCCACTCACCAATTCACCATCCTGACCCACTTACCCTTACAATCCACCTCGCTTCTTACAGGCCATTGGATATAAAACCTGTGGTGCAGAATCGTCCAGTACGGATGTAATTCCAGGATTACTGAGCTGTTCACCTCCGACTGCCGGTATGAGACGTGCTGCACATGCCTGATGCACCCATCCACAACCTCACGCTGCGTTATGCTCTAAAATACTGTATGGCCGTCTCATTACATTGTCTTTGAGCATTAACAGTTCAGTGTGGTTTATCATGATGTGGAGTCCCTTCCATGTGGATCTATGTTGAAGGACTGTCATTTTTTTACCAGCACATAAGCATCATACATTTTTGATGCCATTTTTAAACACTGGATGCTCTCATAGCCATCAACAGTAGCATAAATACAAAATATTTGCTTGAATATTAAGGTTAAGGTTTTTTGTCTTAAAGCTGTGTAGTTGTGATGAGAATATAATTTTTAGGTGCTGGATTTAGGGAGGGAAATGAGAGCGCAGCTGAGGCTAAATGGAAAAGGAAAGACATGCCTGGTGATGCTATCACTTTGAGACTGAAGGTCAGAACAATTGCTATCCAACGTTCCTCAGTAATAGATAGTGTTGCCTCGAGGAAAAACTCCACAAAAACTGGTCAGTGTCCAAGTGGTTTTCGTTTTGCACAAAGATCAATGTTTCATGAATTACCTCCAGCCACCGTTATGTTTTAATCGCTGCAGTTGCAGTGTCACATCGGGTAGTGATGTTACTTTGGGAGTGTGCTCTGTTGTGATCTTGAAGTATTTAGTTTTCCAACTTTTTGTCACTCTAAAAGACATACACCAGTCATTTCAAACTTACTTAAAGGTTTATGTTTTGACCGTGTTGTATATTTAGGAAAATCTGTATTTGTCTGATGTACCTTCATTTTTCCTCCTAATGCATGGCGATTGAAATCCAACCAGTCTATTTTTAGACAAAAAGTATATTCCATTCCATTCCATTCATGTATTCCATTCATGAATAATATTTAAATATTATAGATTCGAAGCTAAATTAACTTTTTCCAATAGGTCCGTTCCATAATATTCCTTACTACAGCCATGCTTCATATCCATTACTTCACAACCCAATTTAGAAAGACTCATTCAAGGCAAAACAAAAATACTTGTAACGAATAAAAGATACAAATTTAACCGCCCATGCCACCACATTGTTTCTCCGTGAAGTGTTTCCGTCTTTTTCATGGCGCGAGGAGCGGATATTTATATGCTTGGCCTTGCCCAGGCTTTATTGCCAATGTAATTGAGTGATAGGCTTTCATTGGAGAGGAGGTCCTATCACTACAATGAAGAGACCTGGCAGGCTTTAGTATGTTTGGAGACCAGAACGGCCGAGCAATTTGCCATGCCAAGCATTTTCACATCATTGGAATTCCATCACTGTTGTGCCTGAGGCAGGCGGGATGGAAACCATCAGCCACAAAAATAATTAGGCAATGGAGAACTCCGTTTGACCACCAGCTGACCATCTTGATTCTCTTGCCATCATGTCCGTCCAGCTGAGTGTTGTTCATGAGCTATGTTATAAAAAAAACATTTTTTATTTAACTTTATTCCTGTATCTCTTGAGCAATCCTGAACACATGTTGAATCCCTTGTCATCTATGACTCTAGTCTGATCCTCTTGTATTTAACCTATTGCTGAGATACCGATGATCTTATTAATTATATTTACATGTATGTGTATTTGAGGCCTCAGGCTTAGCTATTTATTTCCAAAGCTTCACAAGCTTTATAGTTTATTAGTCACATGCATCATCATCTATAGAACGACTATTGATTCCCGTGAGGATGTTGGGTCATTTCAGTGGAAAACATAATTTAGCAGTGCCAATCAGATAAGCAAAAAAAAAAAAAATCATGAAATAGCCCTAATTTAGGGATTACGTTGGCTCAGAGTTTTAAGAAACGTTAAGCCACCTTGATATCCCACCAAAGCCTGTGATCCACCCGTCAGTCCACTCAGCAACACTGTGTCAGTGTCACGTCTTGCTTTGCCTTGGTATGAAAAGTAAGGTGCCTTGTAGGTCTAGCCAGCAAAACACACTTGGTTAGATTCAGGAAAAGAATCATGGTTTCAATCAAATGTGACACGATCGCTATTTGGTCATGTTTAGGCACAAAAACTATTTGGTTTGGGTTGAAATATGTAACGTAAGTGATGTAACATTGGTCACATTTTCCAAATTAGGATGGTAAAGCTATTAGGCATGTGGACTTTATCCGTTTGTGTCACACGACCTCCTTCTACCACCGTGGTCATACATGCGTGTACTTTTCACGCCTCGGCCAGCCAAAATGTGACAATGACACAGTATGCTTTAGTGGACTGACGGGTGTATTACACGCTTTGCTGTGATACCAGGCTGCCTCAAACATTTATTGTTTTCGTTTTGACAATTATACTGTGGAGAAGCAACGTGACTACTCACAGAGCGTCCCCTTTATTACTATATACACCTACTTTTATGATGAACTGCATTACATTTGAAAGTTTTTCTACATGATCCACATACAGTATGTAAAGAGGACAAAAGATTTGCAACACCTTTCAATATACTATAGTGCAGAACAAACACCATCATTATGATTTCATTAATAAACATGATAATATGATTTAATTGAGGCGTTTGATAATGTCAGCACAAACTGAACATTATGAGCTTTGTTCAGATAGATTGTTACAGCAGAACGGTTGCTTTGGGTTGTCTCTGAGCTGTCTGCAGTTCACCCAAAGAGGAATATTTTCTCCTCAGACTGCCAGGTTTAAGAGACCTGTAAAAGACTAAATCTCCCGTATTTTATAAGAAGAGATGGACAACTTGAGTGATGATAGAACGAACGCATAACTCTTGTAGCAGAAATGTTATTTCTCTTTTCCTATTTTTATAGTCATCATGTGAAAACCCAGATTTATAATGGGATCTCTTGGGTGTCTCAACCCTGAGGTTAGAAAGTAGTGACTAAGACTATGAAAGGGTGAAAAATATATACTTTAGAAACAAAATCTATTATTAGCATTGTGTCCTAATTCATACTATACTGACAACTCGTCTTGTATTTCAGTTACACAGCTGTTACTGAGGTTCCCATTTAGATTTACCGACAACAGGGTGCTTTGATAAAGCACATCATTTTTCCACAGAATAATCCTTGTGCAGCTGAATATATTTTGCAGGTTGAGTGGACGCATAGAGGAGGTTTTCACAAGCAATTTAAACCAGTAATGTGTGTTTGAGTTTGATGCTTTGCTTTGTTTTAAGTTAACTTCTCACTGTCATTGCAACCGAATGAAAATTTCAGCTTTAGTGTCTAAAGTGAGCACAGGTGTCAACATCCTCAATCTGCATGACCTTTAGCTGACTCATCCCTGCTGCATACTGGCCAACACCCACAAAGCCCTTCCAAGATCTTAGTCATATCCCAGTTTTGGCTGCATTAAGACTAAAAAAAAAAAATAAAGAACCTGTTTATTTGATCACGCATTTAGGCACATAGATTTGACTGCCTTGCATCTCCTTTTAGACAGAGAACCCAGGAAAAATTATTTCAAAAATAATGTTCAGACAACCACAACAATGTTATGTTAAAGAAATTCAACTAAATTAATCTTAAACTTCCTTTATCAATATTAATTTAGCAATAAGGTCTCAATACAGAGAAGTACGAGCAGGAACACAGATGATTACATACAGTGATTTGATCTCACAACATCTATCTGAAATAATCTGTTTATAACCGCCCCTGTGAGATACTCAAATTAGTTCACATCAAGAGTACGTTCACCTCTCAAAAGGCAAAATGCAAGGTGAGCTGCCCTTACATCATCAGAATCGGCAACGTGTTGTGTGGGACACGGCTCTTGATTACGTGAGTCAATTGGCCCAGGGAGGACACTTTTCGCCTATTGACCCTGTTGATGTGTCATCAGCAATAATCTCGGAGAGCATTTGATAGGAAGTGCTCCTTTCATCAGGCAAATGCACAGATCTCTCCTCCCTGACATCCTCATCTCCAATGCTTCAGGAGAATTTGCCAGATGATTTTAAATGAGAGCCAGCTGACACACTTCTGTACGTGGAGATGAACCGAACTGCGAGATGTCATTCAGAGAAAGCTTTTCAGGAACCGAGCACAAAAGCAGGAAGCTGATTTATTGCTGGGAGCTCTGTCTGTGCACGTACAGTTTGCAAAACATATCTGATAGTCGGATATGATACCTAACAGAAATGAAGTTTTACTGCAATCTACAGCTCACCTGAAAAAGTACATTCATTATGTCAGTATACTTTTAACCTTATTTTAGTATTACTTTCTTTTTGACTATTGTTTTATTTGTTGTCTGGTATTGTCTTCTCTTATTCTCTTAATCTCTTATTTCATCTTGGCCAGATGTCCCTTACAAAAATTATTTTCAAACCTCAAAGAGCTATGTTATTTGTTGGTTTGTGGAGCTTACATCATAAAAAGTAAAAGAAAAAAGAAAAAAAAGCTAACAAACCAAAAAGTATGATAATTAATAAGAGAACATACACTTTATAAAATAAAATAAAAAACCAGTAAGGAATGAAAAAAGTGCAATACAAGTAAGAAATAATTACATACAAATCAAACTGATTGGTAAAAGATGTAAAATGAAACAGCAAAAAATAATGGTGAATTTGCATCATTTAAATGAAAATTACAGATGGACTATTATTTAAAGTTATTGACCTTCCACCATCAGAGTGACCATGAAAAACATTTCACTCTAAATGTGTAAGTGGGCAGCACAATATAATTAATAAATGATGTAATTAATTCAGAATATTATTTTGAACACCTGAAAGAAATGTTTCTTCAACTGCTGAAGCTAAACAGGAAGATTAAAAACAAATGTAAACACTGTCATTTTCTTTCATATTATCAAAATTCATTACTAAAATGAATTATTTGTGGCCTTGTTGAAGGCTTCATTTCTGCTCAGAAATCATCAGGTTGCTGTGTCTATAAAAAGATTTCTCAGTACAACGTCACCTCACCTCATATTCCTGGAACAACAAAGGCTGGCTACAGTAAACATGTCACAGACTGCTGAAATATTTTGAGCCAATCGTCTGCATCAAACCTCCTCTGGAGCAGGTTGGCGTCATAGCAAGTTACCATGGTGATCAATCCCAATTTAAAGCAAACCAGATTTGAGACAAAACCCAAGTTAAGCCCAAAGTTTTATGGTTAACCTACTAATTTAGCTCTCGGAGTGTGTCTGCCAATTCTCTCGTTGACAATGTGAACCGAGTCTGCTCAAACCAAAGCCCGAATGTTTTAACATGGGAAAAGATGATTTAAGTTTTTTAAAGCTTACTTTTTTCACAGTTTTTCATTTGTAAGCTAAGAGAGGATGAAAAGCAATGATATTTGGCAGATTTTTCTTCTGATGTAACAAGAAACAGCCTAAGTCTAAATGAATATATGAGAAATCAAAATGAAAGACACACATTTCAGGAATATGATACATTCCAACACATTCTTGCTTTCTAAAATGTGCGTAGCAAATACATTACGGTTAATGTTATGGTTACAAAAACAATACCGATACATTTGTAAGAATACAATTCAGAGCTTATTCAGCTGATGTTTTATTTTAACTGTTTCTTTTTGACAAACTAAAATGGCAAAAATATGATAATTTATAACAATAGTCAACGATGTCGATTCATCCACATTAATGATATTTTATGTTGTCAGTACGGCACTTAAAAATACAACAAACAAGCAAAGATTTTAACTGACATCCCTCGGGTCTTTTAAATCGCTTTCTTGACTGTGGTTTCTCTCTTACTGTACTAACAGAACTTTATTTGTTTACAGGCCGTAGCTTCACTTCATCAAACAGTCCATGGATGCTTTTTTATAGAATGTGGCCAGGTTGTCGGAATTGTGTACCTCTGAGTCAGTTTCATTTGTCTTAATCCTGCATTTGTGAGAATGCTGTACGTGCACATGTCCTTGCAAATAAACAGCTTAGAGCTTCAGTTATTTCCACCGACCAGCTGGAGTTATCAGCTTTCAGCAACTTTACTGTGACCGTCTATTTCCTTTGTTTCTGCAGTGTCACCTTCTCAAGTGAGTTCTTCTACCTGTATACTTTACATTCATTGCTGGGTGTTTTTGCACACAGCTCTTTATTGTTTTTGCAGAAAATTGCAGGCTAAATACTTTTATGACTTCTTTTGCCAATTAGACGCCCCTTTAGAAGGCATAACACAAACACAGAATTTTTACAGAATTTGGTTTGAATCTGTGGTGCTGAACTGATGCAGAAAGGACATAAAGGACACCTAATGAGAGGCTGACACTGGATATGCAACTTATCATATCTGATATCATTGTGATCTCTTATAATAATTGTCCAATCAAACCAATTTTCACTACGGTTACAAAAAAGCTGAACACAAACTCCTTTTTGGAGTACTGGAAAGAGATTAAGTCCAGTTTTTGATGTACTTGTAGTGACTTTTTTTTTTTTTAAATAAATGTTTTAGTGCTTTTTATTTCTACTCTGATACAATTCATAGGACATATTGTTCATTTGACTTCACTAAATCAGCCCGACAGCACTCATTTCTGGTTCATTTTAAGATTAAGATGTTGTATAAATAATATATAAGATCACAGATTACGATCCATTATAATGCATAAATTCAGTGATCTTCAACCTTTTTGCTTTGTAACCCCTCACATAAAAAGCCTTGTCTTGTTTGGACTCCTTGTGTCACTTCCGATGTCTCTGCTGAAGAGAAGAGAAATTTCCTCTTTAAACTTCTCAGATGGTTCAATTTGAATAACTTATAAAGATAAAACTCAGTAAAGTCATGCAGTATTTTACAAAAAAGCTAAATTGTATAGCAAAACTTTTCCCTTCATCCGTTCATCATCGCATGACACCTCAGAATTTTATTTTGACCTTTTGGAGGAGGCACGACCTCTGGGTTGGTTTGATTAAACTACCAAACTGTTAATAATAGTAAAATGACGCTACACCCTGATGTGTCAGTATTATTTTTGATACTTTAAGTATATTTTCCTAATAGGTTTAGCAGTACAGTATTTTTTACTGTGCTGTATCGGTATTTTTACTTAAGTAATGGATCTGAATACATCTCCTGGTATTGCTTCTGGAAGTGTAGTTTCAACAGAAGCAGTATCTCTACAAAGATAAAAGTATGCACTGTAGGAATATTGTTTACAATAGCTGAACACTGTGAAATCTTGCACGTATAATACAGCAAATGTAGACTTGTTTGCTTGTTATAATTAGAGAGTTATTTGTACTTCTATGCTGCTAAAGTGAAAGTTTTTTTTGAAAGTCAAATGAAACGATATTTACCTCCACATACACATTAAGTAGCTCACTAACAAGCAGCCCTAATGATCTCACTGGTCAGCTGCTTGTGATTCTCAGTTGTCACAGAGAGACTTTGGCTCATAATTCCTGTCCTGGTTGTGTGGGTGTTGTCATGTTGACAAACAGTATTCCTATGCCATTTAGCATATTTATTCATTCATTTGACATTTACTGTTGAGGAAGCAGATGGTCTGAATCTTGGTTACAAGTTTCTGACACCCTGAGGATTCGCTGCATCGATTACACCAATATGTTTGGCAGAGCTTACAAGCCTGCTCGTTTTCAATCAATGACATATGAACACTATTAAAGCAGGGGTATTAAAAGCTAAATCATTCTTTAACGAGGTTATTTGCATGTGTATATTATGTACTTGTGTATAATTCCAAGCATTTACTGTTAATGTGTATAAAGCCCCAGATGGTCGAGTTTACGGCATCCAGAGGATTCATATAGTTACTGAGAGGTCCTGTATGCAAAATTAACTTTCAAAACTTTCTGGAGAGTCGCCAAACTTTCTGTAATGATCAGTAATGTTAAATGGACAAACCTTATTATGAGGGTTTTTTTCCCCCCCTTATTCATAGAGATACAGGGTGGTTTGTTATTAACAGATATTTGAAAACAATTGTTTTTTAGACCCAGGACACATTCAATTTCTTACGCATAGGTGATTTGTAACATGTGACCATCACCAGACCTCGAAGTTAGTCTAAAACATTTGTAGTATGAACTGAAATGCCAGAGAAAGACATAGAAAAGACAGCATGTGACATGTTATAAATTAGCCTCTTATCTTTTTCCATTATATCCTGTTTAATGATGCCCAGAGTAAGTCCTACTCATTTCATTGTGTCATTTGAATAGATTGTGTAAGACACTATACATATAGTATACTGAATATCCATTTGCCTGAATTAAAACCAAGCCTTCGATTTATGATCCTAAGCCGTGGAAATTAACCCAACTTTATTTTAATCAAGAAATGCAATGTTCAGGCAAATTATAAATGAATTCCAGCATGCACTGCCCTTGATCTTGAAGGTAAAAGAGGGAGGAGGGGGGAGGAGAGAGGGCAGAGCGGCATGGGCAGGAGCTGTGACCTATGGTAATAAGCATGTGATGAATCCGGACCAACACTGGGTGTCTCAGAGACACAGTGGGACACTCAAGATGGAGGAAATTAAAGACTTGTAATTATATTTTCCTGGGGGGCCACAGCAGTGACAGCCAGATATTCATCAAAGCACGCTGCAGCAGGTGGAATTACCACATGGTTGCACTGATTCATCATCAGAAGCCAGCTCTTTCATCACCACCTTTCAGCTGTAGTGCTCTTTTCTTTCAAGGAGCTGTTTGATTTTCATGACACGTCTCCTTCTAAACATGAACAGGCTATTGTGGTTGCGTGGAAGGAAGCTGTCCATACACGGTGCCCCAACTTGGAAACATATTGAGCTATCCCAGCGGGCAGATGCTTGCAAAATCTAATCCAGGAGTCTTGCCAGTATGGAAAACAGTCTTGTCTCTGCCCCAGTTTCCTTACTGCTATGAAATCATTGATGAGGAAAAGCCAACTCATGCCGGCTGTAGCCAGAAGCAGCTAATGCTGCAGGCAGCAGCCCATGCCTGACCCTTCAATCACACTTAATGCATCCAATGCGTCACCCTCTGATGAAAGGGCATTCATTTCAAATGAAAAATTCCAATTTTACCACAGAGACTTTGAGTTGGATATAATTCAGTTTCCTAGAATTTATGCTATACCTCGATGTACTGTACACCTGTTTGTGCTTGTGTAATGATGCATTTTTATGAGCGCAGGTGCAGAAACTCATTGATTTTGCATTTGCATTATGGTTGCTGTTAGTTTTCCTTGACTTTTTTTTTTTTCAAGCTCTGTGATATTATTTCTGTGGTGAGTAAAATGAACCTTGAAAATGTGGACAGCAATATACTTCTTCTCTGCATAAACCCTGGCAGTAAACATATTGCAATGTAGTAGGATTGTTGTTAGATGTGTTTGCCCCGGACTTTCTGTCTTCTATGTGCTGCCATTCAGTCTCACTGATCTAGATAGCAGCGTACTAACTTTGGGGACCGACACTACAAATAATTGAAATAATTGAAAACAGGAATGTTTTGGCGCAAGTGACTCAATTTCCGACATTTTGGAAGAAATCCACTTTTAAACTCTTACAATGGCAGATTGAGCTAATCAACAGGCTTTGATGCAATCTTCTTTAAAAAGAAAAAAAAAAAAAAGAGGCAGCATCTGTCTGGAGTTGCAAAGAAAACAGAGAAAGTCAGAAATCCCTCAAGCACAACGGTGAACGCTGGTCTGAAGACTTTGCATTGTGAAAACAACATTAGGAGGAGATTGAATTCAAAGATGAGATGATAGGCCTTGCTGACAAACACACTTAGGAAGATTATTTATTCCTGAGCTGTAATAACGATCCATTACGTTATATTACATCACAAAAATTACAGCCTTTTACATTGCCCACATCATAAAGAAAACTCAGGAACATAATACATTTTCATATATCTAGAAGTTATCCCACATTTTGTATTCACATATATAATTAGGCTACCCCCAAACATAGAAGGGGTAAGCCCCCTAACCCATTAACCGTTACAATAAGTGCCTACCCTCATCCCTTACCCTAACTCAAAACCCTAAACTAAACATAATTCTAACCTTAACCCAAAGGCCTTGGGACACTCTGGATGTGTGGCGTGTGCCTTACCTGTTGCTGCGTGGCGTGTCTTCATTTTGGCGTCCATGTTAACAGCCACACTGCCCGTCTCACGTGCGTCTCACACCTCGCCACTGTATAATCACAGCAAGAACCCAGTGTAGGCTCTAATTATAACGTTATGGCACTTTACCAGGTGGAGGGCGGAGCTTTCTCTTCTGCTCTCCCTTCCTCTGTGTATCGCTCCCTTGTCACAGTATGAGTACCTCTGTATGTCTGTGTGTCTCGCTATGAACGTGGGGAAACAAAAATCATGTACCTGCTTTTTGGTGACAACTCATCAACTTGCCGGACCTAGAAAATTCAACGCTGATGGCCATTATCAAAGAGAAACTCATTGATTCAGTGGTGAGTTTGATTCAGGCTGACTCGCAACCGGTGTGGAGACACACACGCAAGCGAGCCGCAGCTGTGCAGCACGTGACAGGTAATGGACACGCCACGCAGGCAGTGTGTCCCAGGCTTAACCTTCGAATTGCTACTTAAAGTTGTGAGGATCAGTCTAAATGTCCCCAAAGCACAGAAATGTCCTAACAACAATGGTTTGGAACCACAATTGGTCCAGATAAAAATAGACACACACACACACATGCGCACATACTATGAGAAGTTAAGTTTGTTGTATGGGTATTAAGCCAAATTTAATTTCCACAGTTGAGAGGGGCCTGGCTCAACAGTGACAAAATCTCTTCAGTAGGATGTGTTACTTTAAGCAGCAGGAATGTCAAGGGCAACGGTTTGCTTTCCAAAAGGAATACTCAACAGATTTACAACAGTATTGCAATCCCTCAGAACTATTGGTGTATTCTCCTGAGATCCAGGAACGCTCACAGATATTCCCAAAATCCTCCTTTAGCCCTCGCCATGAAAGTATTCATGTCAGAGGAGAATACAGACGAGCCAACATCCACCAGCTCGCTCTGCTTTGATCCTCGGCTTGCAAACTGCTCAATCAGATGCTGCTCCATTAGTCTATAAGGAAATGGCTACTTTGGCAAGCAAGGCAGGTCTCAGTCAGAAGCTGCAAGTGTATTTGAGGTGGATGCTGCAAAGAGAGTCCAGAAAAATCTCAATGGATTTATTAAACCTACCACTGGAGTTATTTCACAGTCCGAACTCCGAGCTGTAGATTTTTTTCACCTGGCAAAGCCAAGAATAAGTTGTCAAACAAGAGTACAACAGTGATATTCATACCTGTTTCACACTTATTTCTACTTTTTTTTTTTTTTTTTTTAAACCAAATTCAATTTTACTCATCTGACTGAAAGTCTGTTTTAGGGAACTTTTAAAAAAAAAAAGGTATTTGTGAATGCTTAGTGATTTTCCTGTATCCAGCAACTGTGACTTTGTCTGGGATAATTTCTTTACCTTCTTAACTGACAGCTTCACTGTCAATGCTTCATGATTAGGGAGGGTTTATTCCCCACACATGCTCCACACAAATGGAGCATGATGTTGGCATAACAAGGGCTTGGCAAACAAGAATACCTCAAGGCTTTTTTTGCAGCTTTCCACAGCAGAGTAGGTGAAGCAGGGAAGAGAGGGATTATTTTCATCCTCTGCATTAAAAATTTGTATTTACTCATTTCATGTTTCTATTTTTTGCTATTTTATGGGTTTTACTAATAGATTACGTAACCTGAACATGACATTTTGATGACATGTTGTCACTATTTATTTAATTATTTTCGAACAAACATAAAATTTTGTCATTGACAATTTAAATATCTGTTTTGGTGTAAATGTTTTAGTAGTGTCTTTGTGATGGGCTTTATGCATGTGAAACTCTGTATGCTAAAAGTAAGAGAGTAAAAATGACAAGAAATTTGTGTGTATGGCATTCGACTGACCGGACAGTGTTTATTACTGTCAGATAACCACACAGTTCTAATGTATCACTATTAAAAAATGATTAGCTGAACAGCTACCAAATAAATGTTTCATACTGAAAATAGTGACAGCACAAAATTTCTATCAAGAATATGGCCCCAGAATATAAATAAACATTACAGTAGTTATTGTGATTGCCTGCAAGCACTCATAACTAAAACTTGTGTGGTCATAAAAATAACAAATGTAGCTTTTTTTGTGAAAACCCATTCCTCCTGATGCACCTTAGGAGCATGAAGCAAAATTATTACAGGAACATTTTAAAATGTAATTCATTTATGTTGCAGTAAAAAAAAAAAAAAAAAAAAAAGTTTACAGAAAATGAGATGAAACAAAATAGTAAATACAACTGAATCAAAAGTAGGATACTGTAAAGCTCAAATGTTATACAAAATGCTGCAAAAACTAATCCCAACCATGCTTAACCACAAACAGCACATTATTGCAGGATGCAAACATGAGTCTTTTTAGATCAGTAATAAAACAAAGTAGCAACACTGATTTACACATGCTGAGTCTCACTACCTGAACCATCAAGAAAATATTTCCAATTCATGATTAATGTTTGAAATGTTGTCA
The DNA here is from genome assembly GCF_029030835.1 of Brachyistius frenatus. Classification (NCBI taxonomy): domain Eukaryota; kingdom Metazoa; phylum Chordata; class Actinopteri; family Embiotocidae; genus Brachyistius; species Brachyistius frenatus. The sequence goes on from NW_027210637.1 coordinate 2,439,064, forward strand.
ATATCTCCTTGACCTGAGGGCTTCCAGCTCAGATGGTGTGGACTGAGGTAAGGTTTGTAGTTTTATAGACTGCAAACCTTTACTTCATTTCTGTATTCTGGAAACAAATTCTGAACACTTGTAGAGAATTATAACCAAACCAAGGCCTTTATTTAAAATATGAAGGTAATGCATATTCTCCCTGCATATTATTTATGTCGACATCAAATTACAAGCTGGTGGTGGCAATAAGACATTCATTTAAATAGGAGTGAAGTGCATTGATGCCGAATGAAGAGCATCTATTACATGTGGAACCTTTTCACCACCTTTTTTTTATAGAACATCTGACCTGAACGGATAGTTTTATCTGTATAAGTCTATATAATTTAATGGTTTATATATTGTATATTTATGTATTTATCTGTGTAGGTCAAAGGAATTTGCAACTCTTTCTCGTGATGGAGCTTTAGATACATGACTTTCATTACAGTGTGTTGATGTGCTGGTATTTGCAAAATGCCCTCAAATCATAAATATGTATCATCATGTCAAAGCATGTGGTTTGGTCCAAAGTGGCTGGTCCACCTGTTGCACAAATAATCCTCTTGCTGACTGTAATTATTTTCCTGGAAAATGTTTTTAGATGAAAAGAAAATCCTTGTTTGGCCACTGACCTGCATGCAGATGAAATACTGGTAACACCTGCTGCCAGCTGTATAACCAACCTGTTAAGTGCCCACACTGGATGAGGCATTCAGAACTGGTCTGTGATTTGATTATATATTCTCTTCAAAATAGAAGCTGTAGATTGAACACATCTGCTTTCAGATGGTTTTTCCAATTCAGACAACTGAAAATGTAACCCTTTCTTACTGTCACTATTGCAATGATAAAAAGTTTGGTGCACTTTCACCAACTAAAGTGAACAAAATAATAATAGAAACGTCCAATATGCCATGCAAAAGAGGGATTTGTGTGATCCGCTCTGAGCGAATGAATAGCAGACGGTGTACATCACACACATCCTTGACACCGAATTGGAGCCACAGCTGGATTGCAATGACACAAATGAGCTTTGGCATATGACAAATAACCATGCCTATCACTGTCTCCTGGGTAGCAAGGAAACTCACAGGTTGGCAATGAAAACACAAAAACAGGACCTGTTATGTTGATAAGTGCCTGTGCACAACAGGCATGTGCAATTTATGAAGGCAGATCCCTGAGTAAACATAATCACATTTCATGAATTTAAATGCAATCTCCTATCATGATAAATTTAATTTGTAAAATATATGCTAGAGCCACAGGTGGGTAATGGTAGCTCTGGCCCTCACATGGATCCAAAATTCTTAGCCTGAAGGCTACGAATATATAAATCAGTATTTATTAACCCTATGCAGCAACCTGAATCAGAAGACATGGACCAAACAGTCCAGAGTTGCATGTCGGTCTTGTCAATACAGATGTCAGTATTTCGAGTCGCACAAAATACTGCAAAGTCTATCTCCTGTGCCTCTGTTAGGCCCCTAGACACTGCACAGAAATAGGAAGGTAGGAGGCTGTTCATCTGACTGCAAGCAAAAAGGAAAAAGAAAATTCTGTTCATGCATTCATATGTAAAAAAAAAAAAAAAAATCCTCCTGCAAACATTCACTTACGTGCCCCTCAGCAAGGCACTGAAATCCCAGCTGCTGATGTTCAGTTGCCAAGAGGAAACACGGCTCTGGTATCTGCTGGATGTGAGAAGGGTAGCACGCAAAATGTGCTCTAGTGCTTCGCAAACTTGGCCCTAAATAGCCGAAAAAGCAAGAAATGTCAACATTATGTCAATGTGTGCCTTTGCAAGACAGTTTTTGCCCCGGCATCACTTCAATCCCCCAGTAATAAAAGATAAAAACAAGCAAAACTTTGTGTGTCATTTAAGAGGACCAACAGTACTAGTTTTGTTTTTACCTGGCCTTTCTTTGGCCGTCCTAAACCACCTAATAAATCAAATTGAAGCCTCTGACTGCAGTTCGCTGGACTTGCAGCTGGACTGTCAGGGTTTCTGTTAATCCAACACTAGAGTTTTGTCTAATGTTCTGTCACCCCTCATAATCAGAAGGTTTATGTCTAGAAATAAAACATACAAAGTAATATTTTGAAGCATTTTTATGACAAAACAGTCATTACTCAAGGCCAACCCAAATTCCTGACATTTAACAAGACAATGTTTAAGACTGTGACTCACTTAAAGCAACCTTGGGCATGATTTGACTCAGCCTTGCAAGTCTCATCAGACTAATTGTAGTGTTGATTTAAAAACAATTTTCACATCACTGGGCTTTTATAATAATTAAAAGCATGGATGCAATATTAAACAAATATCTAAATCAGAACACTATATAAGTGGACGGTATGTCAAAAATATACCAGCCTCCTTTTAGACACTTTATAGTAGCCTTTTCTGTCTTTTTGTAGAAACCAACAGCAGCTTCATACTACAGATAAAGTGCTATATGATTACAGAAAAAACACCCCGAGGCTCAACTGACTCCATTCACTACCTGTCTTCACCTTCCAAACGCTCCACTACCTCACCGTACACTAATCTATTTCCCTTTGCTGCCTTAATAGAACTACACATACCTTGCACACTTGCAGTGAGCGGTTCAAACCGGAAAAATGACTTGAGAGTGTGCAGTATCTCACTGGGTTTAACAAGTTGACACCTTCCTTCACAGGGGTGTCGTCGAGTTAGGCCTTCCACCGAAGGCTCGACTGCCGGTGTAGCAGAACTCCTCCCCTCAATACCCACGCTCACCACCTACCCTTGTTACACTACCTAACCGTTGGCACTCTCCCACTCCTACACTGCGACCATAACTCATACAATCTGCACAACGCCTCAATCCATTAACCTAATAACAAATAATTGACATATTTTACTGCACCCAGTGCTTCTTATACTTCCTCTACGCTGACACTATTAGTTCTCCTTCACATCCAGAGACTCCTTTGGCTCAGCCACTTCCACCATCTCCCATATCGCTTGCTGTAGGCTCCCTCCCTGGATTCCAAGTTCCCACAATCGCACCAACATTGACCACATAATAAAGCCGTGACAATCGAGCCTACCTCTAAGGGGTGAACCACTGCACTCTACCTCCGCCCCTCTACCTCTGCTGCTGGGTCATTTCTCTTTTCCTCTCATACTGTGTGGTCTCAAACCAGTTCTACTTATTTATCATGAAACCACAAGCTTCCAGCCCGATCTATGGATCATTTCCCAGTCCCTACCTATATTTAGCTGGCTAAAAACCTGTCTATCTTGCCCCTTTACTCCCCTGCTATTGTCAGCCTTTCTATCAAATTTAATGTTTGCCTCCTTGTTTTCACTCTTCCTTTTACTCACTTTCATTCTCCTCCTCCCAGAGGCTGCGGCCAAGTACTTCAATACCTGGTTATGCCTCCATGCGTACCCACCCGGAGCCAAACTAATCTTACAGCTTGACAGAATGTGTCCTACTGCTGAACATAATGGACAGGTTAGGTCTCCACCTTCCCACTGCTTGAGTTTCTGCGGTGATTGAAGCACGTCATACGTTGCTCCTTGAAGAAAGCTTATACGACTCACCTCCATGACCCACGGGTCTGTGCAACAAAGCCTTCTCTTTTCTACACTCTCCCAGTTTCATCCGCTGTCCTTGCTTACGCTGAGCTCCTGCCCTAACACGTGTCTCTGCCTCCTCCTCGCAGTGCACCTGATCTATCAATAGCTTCCTCCTCTCTGCTGGGCCTGCCTCACTCCACAGCGGACCACCCGTGCTCATGCAGGTCCAATCCCTCCTTCCATTGCTGCACCCTATCGACCACTTCGGCCTTCCTCATAGCTGCTTGTGCCTGACACTATTCCTGGTACCAACTTCTTCACTACTGCATTTTTGCATCCTCACAACTGTCACTCTGATCTTACTTTAGGACATTTAAATTCCTCTGTCAGGCGAGAAAGCAGTAATTGAAGGATGCAACTCTGCTGAAGTGTCGGGGGAACCTCAAATCATTTCTTAATATTTTAATCCATCAATCTCTCAAGCCTTTCTATTGTCTCAGACTGGCAATGGCCCCATTACCTTTGGGAATAGCCAAAACTGTAGACACACAGCTTCAGCTTACGCTGAGGCTCTGACTTCTGTATTCTTTCTAACCCCTCAGTAAAATCTCTCCTAAGCTGCCAAACCTGCTCTGCATCATACAAAGATTCCTCAAACCTGCCCAGTGACATTTATCCTATATTTAGCTTGCTTTATATCTTTTATTTTAATGTTTTAATCACTGTTTTGAATTGCTTTTACACAAAGCCCTTTGAATTACCTTGTTGTTGAAATGTGCTGTACAAATACACTTGCCTTGCCTCAATGTCTTATCCAATTCTGAGTTTCTCCCTCACCAACAAAATAAAACACGACCTTTTCTTTTTATTTTCCTTTCACCAGTGAGATGGTGCATGGATAATTTGATGTAAAAATGTCCCCTCGGGGATTAATAAAGTAACTACCTAACCTAACCTAACCTAAGCTAGGTTGAGGATTAAGCCGAGTATGTCTTAAATTTCCCTAATAATTGCCTCACACAGACTGAAATTGTACGATTTCTGCCATAGCCCCCTTGATGTCCAACAGTCAATGAAACCAGGATCATAAATGTTCAATATGCTATGAGTCATGCACCCATTTTAAGAACAAATATTTCTTTTTCTGCCTCCCAATGTTGTCTGATTCCAGCCAATATAGAGGATTTCTCTGTTGTTATATGACTTCTTTTAATCATGTTCTTTCTGAATGTGTGTGCAAATTCCTTTCTTTCTTTCTTTTTTTTTTTTTACAGACCCTTTGCTTTGATAAGACTTTAAATTGGATTAAGATCCATTCTCTATCCTTTGACAAAAGTACATTTCCATATCTTCCTAAGTGTCAAACTGAGCCTCCAACAAAACATCTTCAAAGGAGATTAACAGAAACTGTGGCAAAAATCAAACGTCCAAAACACGAACAAGTAAAATGATGAGGGCTTAGGTCCCTACCTAAGAAAACTATGAATGCAGATTTTGCTATTGTTACCCGGGCAGCTGTGGCAGCCGAAGCATCTGCAGTGAGTGGAGAAAATTCTTACAGCATGCTCCAGGAGTTATTATCCATTCCCAGCATTCAGTCAGTGTTTATTCTTCCACCAGTTGATACCTGTCGCTGTCGGTGTACCTGGTGTGAATCGTTCAAAGAGGATGTGTAAACAGAACAAAAGTAGAAAATTAACTGAAAACCAAGCAGAGATATTCTCCAACACACATCAGTGCGGGCTTTTCATTTCCACGCAGTTTAACAGTAGGCGTTATGCCTCCTGTGAAGAAATTACACCAACCCTTTATCAGTTAAAAAAGAAACCGTTTTGGGTCTACTGTTTCCCTGCCTCTCCCTTAATGGATGTTGAGCCTCAGCCATGTAAGGGAGGGTTATAGTAATAATGATTGTGGAATATAATTCCCTACATGTACACCCGTTATTAAAATATTTCTGATGTAAGCAGTTTTGCTCAAGATGATCATCAGTATATATTTAAATTCTTACATCTCATCTGACGACAGGTGCGACAACTGAAAAACAATGTCCAGATTCAAATGACTGCAGATTGTGTCGTTACAGCCCTGTGTTCAATTACTGTGCCCATATTGCGTGGCTAATTGTCTGTGTGCTGGCAAAGACAAAAAATAAAAGTGTTTGGACATTAGCTAAAAGGAAAACAAGACATCCTGGAAATCTGGTATCGATAATCCTCATTCGAACTTCTGCTGTATTTTTTTGGATGACATGGTTTGCTGTTTTCTTTTAGTTTTTTGATTTGCCTGTTTATGTGGTTTAAGGTTGTCTCTACATCATGTGCGTCTTTGCTTTTTAGCCCTTCTTAGAAGGAGATGGAGAAAGAGAACCAGGGTACTATCAGAGGCATGCCAATGTGTGTTTTCACCAACACTTGTGTACTCTTTCTGCTATCTAAGCTTTCCCTTTCAGTTTCAATTGGACATAAATCCTCCACGTGAGCATAAGAAATGGGTTAAGTCTCCTATCTACGGTCAAACCCCATTCAAACGGGATTTTAGTTGCAGGCAAAGCACAGACTTACACATGTGTAAGAGCGAGACTGCATGATCGAGAGAGCGAGAGAGGGAAACTTTTTTTTTTTTTTTTTTTTTTTTTTTTTTACTTTAGTCAATTGGTTCTGCTGCTTGTTGCCTAGTAACCGCAATCCCCTTTGAAAGGCACTCTTCCCTGCTCAAAATATCACTAAAGATATATTCACATTCTGTGTACCAGGCACTCTTACCGACAATGGGACAATAACGTCCATTTCGGAGAAACAATGCTTGCTAGAACTTATTTTTTTACACTAAATTTTTTTTCCTAGAAGATGGTGCCGTGGTGCCGGGTTGTCGAGCTAAGCTCACTGAGTAGCCTTTGTGCGTAATGGAAGATAATGACGGCATGCTTTCTGGCTGAAAATGGAAGTTTGCCGTTGTGTTGGGTGTAATTGCTACAGCAGCGGGTGACACACTGTTGGCAGGAGGCAATTTGAAAAATTTTAATAACTCACTTTTAGTGGTATGGTATAGCGAGTGGCGTATGCGAATCAGCTGATTACTGTCAAATTAACCATTCCATTCACTCTGCTTTTACAGTGAACATACATACAGTGAAGCTAAAACAGCAACTCGATTACCCTCAAGACATATGAGCGACCCGGAAGGCAAAAGATGGAAATAAATTCAAAAGACTAATATATGGAGGAGCGTATAATATTTATATTTTCAGAGTAAAGCCATGTGAACACACGTTGCCTGCCTTACACTACACAGCCTCCTCACTGCAGGGGAGGTCATCAGATTTATGTGCGTCTGTTTTTTTCTGTATCACAAAGAAAGTTTACAACATGTCTGCACATGAGGGGAGATTTTTTGTTGTTGTTGTATTCATATGCTGCAATACCAGGAGGATATGTTATAATTTTCTGCCCTGCTAATAGGTACGAGAGATACACTTTTTTTTTTTTCAGCCTGGGACACAACAGAAAGACTGCAGCCACACTAACCTCAGCAGCAGTGTAAAATGTCTGACCCTGCAATTACATTTGAACCATGAAAAAAATATGAAATTATTGTGACGGGTATTGATTCTGATAAGGTTAGAAACTCACCATGCTTATGCATTACAGTATTGATTTGGTTGAATGCACAAAGCACAATCAGCTTTCAGTCAGAGAGAGAAAGGCAAAAATACAACATTGGACAGATCAATACAAGATATAATTACATCTATTACAGCATTACCTTGTTATTATGATGGAATTTATACCATAATTGTTGCATGATATGTGGGTGAGTTGGATTCTGCTGTTTTCAGGTGTTTATTTTTTTTTTAGGCATTTAGACAGTTTATCAGTCTTACGTCTGTGGTTATTTATATATTGCATTTTAGTTTTTTCTCACAATTTTTATTAGGAGTTTCAAAAAACATACACATTTCCAGACTGGTCCATGAAGGAAAATAGGAGACACAACACTTTCTTAACATGAGAAAGTATAGGTGAAGTGAAATAAAATTATATTTCTTGGTAGATTTTACAATATCTTATATTGCATTCCAAAGGTTTTTTTTTCCATGTCGGCAAAACACACGAGTTTTTCCCGTTGATATGGTGTCCTAGTTTTACAAAGTCACAGTCTCAGAGCCACATGAAAATCCCTGACCCACTTCAACATGATGGCGTTTCTCACCAACATTAAAAGCAATTGAAGAACTTGTTTGTGAGAGAGTCAGCAGACAAAGGGAGGCTGTGACTCAGACGCTAGAGTGGGTTGCATACTAATCGGAAGGTTGGTGGTTCAATCCCCAGCTCCTCCTGTCCACATGCCTAAGTGTCCTTGAGCAAGACACTGAACCCTAAGTTGCTCCCAATGGAGTACCATCGGTGTGTGAATGTGCTCCTGATGGCAACACCCTGCATGGTGATCTGTCTCATTGGTGTGTGAATGGGTGAATGGAAAAACCATGTTAAAGCGCTTTGAGACCAAAAGGTGATAAAGCACTATACAAGTACTTACCATTTACATTATTGGATTTGATAGCACCTGCTGATCTATAGCTGTAGCAGACTGATGTTTATGCATATTGCCCTCCAGGATATATGAGTATTGTTGATAACCCTGCTCTACTTATGCTGATGTATAGATGCTTTTGTAGGATGTTTTAACTCTTTATATGTGTTACATATTGATCTCAGTGGTATCCAAATGCAAAGTTTTTTGAGTTTCTGTAGGATGTTTCACCTCTCATTTGAAAGGCTTCTTCAGTGCTGAACTGAAGAAGCTGACTGAGAATCTTCACAGACGTGTTATAAAATTGATATTCTGGAAGGCGATAGCAAGATCTTATCCCACACATCATTCTCCACCGCACATTCGAGCAATAGGATGTTCTTTACCGTGCAACTTTGTCCAGGCTAAAACCAAATATGCATATATTTTAACTTTTAAAAAATACAGAATTTAGTTTGTCCCTTTCATAAAAATAAAAAGCTAGATACTTTGTTATTCTTTTGTTTTGGGTCTTTTGTTGTTGTTTTTACTTTGTGTATGTGAAATGTATGTATTAAGGGAGTGCAATTTAAGGGACAGTCATTGTAAAAGAAATGAGCCACAAAATTGTAATGTCAGTAAATATAGCATGACAGTCACTGTAGAACGTGGCAAAGTACATTTACTCAAGTATTGTACTGAAGTACAAACTTAAGGTACCTGAACTCTACTTGAGTACTTGACTGACTGTAATGCAACTTAATGCTTGTACTCCTTTACATCTCAGAGGCAAACATTGTAGTTTTTACACGACCACAATTTTTCTAATTCCTGTCCAGTGAAAACTATATAGGCTATCTTCAAATTTGGTGATTTAAAATTTGAATTCTTCTGACAAACTAAATGATTAAATATTCCTTAATGGGTTGAGGATATTCTTCTGTTGTACTTCTAGTGGGAAAAAAGCTATTTAAAAACCCACTTAGATTAGCTGAAAAATGCATCGTTACAAAGCTTAAAAAAGGACTGGTTTTATGAGCTTGTTAAATTTTTCAGATATATGTGGTTCTCACAGGACAGCGATGCTACAAATATGATGATCTTATAGAATATGATGTATTACTTCAGAAATAAATCAACCAAGAGCATATATAGTAGGTTAAATCAGTAAAACTTTAAATACCTAAAACAGTAAAATACACATTATTGCAAAATGTACTTTTACTTTTGATACTTTAAGTACATTTCACTGATATTACTTTCATAAATGTTGGACTTTTACTTGTAGTGGAGTATTTTCACAGTGTGGTATTAGTAGCGCACTTTTACTGAAGTAAAGAACCTGAATACTTCTTCCACCAATGGAAGAATTGTGACATGACACTGTGCCCCACTGGATGCCTCTCTTATTGGATAGTTGAAGTGTTGCAGCCATAGATTGTATATAATATATTTCCAGCTCTTCCAAATATGGTCACTTCCTGGCTCCAAAAAAGAAGATGGCGACGGCCGAATTTCACAAAACAATTGGTGACGTCGCTGTTATTTGCCGCTTAGCAGCTTAGGTGAACAGTCTACTGGCTGTGGAATGTGGTGTTTTATATATGGAATATTGAAGAAAGGAGAAGGACCTTCATCGTCAAACAGTTTTTTATTTTTTATTTTTAAACTATGTCAAAGTTACCCACTTTGGCATTTTCTTAGTTCTGGTAGTCAAGTCTCCTGTTGTGCCGAGTATGATTTGCAATGATTGATGATAAATCCTGTATAGAGTTTCTGATAGGCGATCGGCTATGAGTGAGTTAATGTGCCAAGTAGGTGTTTTTGTAGGTCAAGCTCATACACTTGGCAACAGGGGTGTGTAAGCCGTGAAATCGATTTTGAATGTGAAGGGAGACTTTTTAAAGATTAAATTTAGGCTAGTAGTTTGCATGCCTAAAAGATAGATGACGTACATTAAATGTGTAAACCACATCTATGGCATGTGTTGTGCCATTTTGATGTGAACATAAGAGTAAATTCATTGTCTAAACAGTATATATTTAGGTGTAGTTCACCTGTAGACTGAATGAGAATATTAAATATCTGTAGAATAACATTTTGTGGCAAATTGTTGTAGGGAGTTTTTACTACAATTGGCTTAACATTTTAATTTCAAAAGTAGCAAAATAAAGTCACTATACAGTGACAATATTGTGATTTCACTGTAATAATGCATCATTATGAAAATGTATTTGATTACTGCTTGTCATAGTCTGCATACATGTACATGCTACAAAATATTTCAGGCCCCTTTTTCCTTTTTGAACAGAGTAAACACTACAGGTAACAACATGAATTATGAACACAAGGTAAATCTCTTGTCAAAATGTCATCCATGGTAAAATGGTGGTGAATATACTCTTTTCTATTCCACCATGCAACAGTCTAAAAAAATCTCACTATAAATACTTTGTTTGTTAAAAAGACCACACTGTCCACTTTAAATCTTTTTTTTTTTTTTTAAAGACTTGTCCAAATCAGCTCACTTTACATTACCTCTACAGCACTCTACTTCTTAAGATAGTTTCAGAGTTTATTAACATTAATTGGCCTCGCTAAAAAAAAAGCTGCACCCAGTCTCGTCCCTGTGGTTTAAATGGGCCAGAACCAACTCTGCTTCTTGGCTAAAATTTTCTTCTAAGTGTAAACAAACATTAAAAAGGCATTTTTAGCACGTAATTTGAAATCTGTTCAATGTTTAGTAGATTCTTTCTTAATATATGGAACGTTTCACCTGAGTTAATCCAAGATATTCTTAAAATAATTAAGATGCATTTAAACGGACAACAAACAAGTCTGGTATATGTGTTCTTTAGACTTGTGAGTCCCCAACTGACAGGTGGGGCAATCAGTGATCTTCAAAAAGACTTCTGGTGCTACCCAACGACATAAAGTCGTTATTCAATGCCCCCTAAATCACAGAAATGATCATCCAAAATGATGATGGTTCAGATCACAAGTATGATTGCCCTCATTACTGCCTACTCCCTGCATAGTGCACACTGTTACATAATTCTGTAGACATGGTTAAATAATTTTGTTCCAAAACTCTAACAAAGATCATATTGGATTGGATGCTTTGGAACAAGTCCTAATGAAATGGGGGTCTTTGGTCTAATGTTGATCTAAATGGGTTTCCTTGATGTGAAAACATTTGGTGATTCCTCATTTACACACCGAGCAATACTGCTGCTGAAGCAGTAAAACTGCTCCGTGCTGCTGAATATGTGACAATTTGCTACCCAAAAGCTGGAACAAAAGTTGGGCTTTTGATGGAGCCCGTCTGTTCTGGCAGGAACCAGTTGGAAACTGTCTTGCAGATTCAATCCACTAACCTGTCAGGGGGTATAAATTGCCAGCGGAAATGGCATGAGTGTCGACAGAGGGCTGCAGCCTGAGCAGGTCAGACGTAGATGTGATTGGGAACTTGATCAAAAGGAACAGAGATCCAGTGTGGAGAGAAAGCACTGCTCTTTTGCATTGCTTGAGGCTGAATAGCAGACAAGGTGATTTCCTTTCTCCGTTTACCCATGGGATTAAAGGATTCAAAGCCGGATGCAAACTCCTGTTAGTATAGGCCTTCTATTTGAAATGTCTCTGAGAAAGATGTTTGTGAGACAGTGAGCTGCACCAAGTCAAGACACTTTATTTTTCAGCTAATAAATCTATACACACCACAGAGAGAAAAAAAGAAGAGTTATTTTTGTTCAGCAACTCATTAAAACATGCTTGAGGCTATGTGATCCTATCACATGTTTTTGAGGGGAGGAGTATGAGTGTTGCATGCTCAAAAATAGGCCATCCAATCCAGTGAGGAGTTACCGAATGAAGTTATTCAATCTGGTGATGACTGAATTGTAAAATTGAAACACTTCCCCCATTTCTGAGAGAAGAAATAGTTTTTAATTTTCAGACAATTAAAATTGAAATTATTCATCTGGTATCCTCTTGGTGGCAATCATTTTACAGTTACTGCCTTCCTGAAGGGAAGACGATCGTAGCTCATGTGGCATAGCCCCACCTAAATTTTATGTATGTTTATATAGTCAAAAGTACAGCTTTTCACATTTAAGCATTCATATATTGTGATGATGCAAGCCCATGGCTATTTTTCTATTTTTCTTTCGGGAAAATCTGTTATATATTGGTGATTATCCCTTGACGGTAATACAAAGTACAAGTCACATTACGAGAAGCAGACAATTTAACTTGTGAGATGACAAAAAGTTTTGACAGTGATACTCAATATAGACAAAACTCTGCTGTAAAACAGAGAGCAGAAAATGCAGTTGAAAAGCAATGTTTCTATTGGCAGTGAAAACAAACCCATTCCATAAACTACCCTCCTTGTTTCTATTGGTACATCACAGCTATAAAGGAAAGGTTCTAGCTGCCATAGATGACCCCATCTATTCAAATGTGATGGCTGACCCATGCAAATGGTTAATAAACACACATAAACCATCTGGGTGCAGAAAGCAGTCTGTCCATCTGAATGTGGGAATCAGATACTCTATATGCAAGTTCAGTCAATATTTTATCTTGCAAACTGAAATTGAAAGTATATATATTCAGATAGGGTTTATGTGCGGTTACAGCCTGGTCGAAAAGAGAATATGAAACATTTCTGGACGGTTTTCAAAAAGCTTAGGCCTAAAATGATGTCTCACTCACAAGTAACAATTGTAAAGTGACAATATTGTGTTTTTCCTTTCATTGTGCATCATTATGGAAATGTATGTTGTGACACTGAGCGTATGCATAATTTCAGTCACAAATATTGAATTTAGGTGACAACAACAAGAACACACTGCGCCTGTATTTCAACCTATAGGATATGTGGGTCTCTGACATGTTCAATGTTAAATACACTTTAAATTGACATTATAAAATATATAATCAGGACTAAATTGTGACTTAAATGAAACAATAATTTGCTAAATGGTTTAAGACCCGAAACCCAAACAGTTTTGGATTTGATTTCATGAAATTATGTTTTGCTATGAAAAGTGACATCTTTACGTTAAAAAAAAAAAAGATACAATGAAAAAAACGGCCTTATAAAAGGCCATTTCAACATATAATTGAATGATTAACTAAATTCAAAACACAAGTTTAATTTAAATAATTCTTTTCAGTTATTTAAACATTTTTATTAATGTATTTATTTTGCAGACATACATTTAGATTTATTCATGTCATTTATATGACAAGTTTAAGTTAATAAATGAAAGCCTCTCGATAAATTTAACTTTTTCTGGAAATCAAAACTTAACATCTTTCCTAGTCGTAAATAAAAGTAACATACAGAATAAAAATGTCCAAGCAGGTATAAGGACTGGAATCGCTGCTGATTCAGGCATGTTTTGATGGATCAGCTAAAATACATCTTTTTACTGTGCACTGGGTTGCAAATTATACATGAGAGTGTACAAAACAGAGAAATGATGTTGTCACACTGGTGATCAACTGTTTCTGAGATCATTGCTCTGACACTCAGGTCAGCAAACTTCATGAAGCTGCTTAGTTTACCAAACCCATTATTTCTCCTCTGTCTTTCTCATTAGGAAAGATCAGTGCACGAAACCTTCAGGAGGTGGCGTCTCATTTTAGTCGGGGTGTTGATTGTCATTTTCACTGTTCAAAATGACAAATGTTGCTGGTGGCAGCTTGTAGGAGCTTCTGCTAATTAATTCCATCAGTAACTTGATGACAAGCCAAAAAAAGTTTCCTATTGTTAGGTCTTCGTGCTGTCTGCTGTCTGTTCTCTGCACAGAGTTTCTCTGAGTGATCACGTCATGTTAATTTCACTGGACACATTATACCAGTTAAACTTTTCTCATGTCATTATTAATTTAAGGATTGCAAGGCTTTCAGTAATTTGCCTCTTCATTTGAAAAATGTTTTTTTGGCAAGTAGTGAGTAAGATTTAAGATTATAGGTTCAAGATTATAATGTTGTTGTTTTTTTTTGTTGTTCTTCAGGAATTTTTTTAAAATTTAGATATTAATCAGGAAAACATTGTAGGCTTTGTGATCAGCCGTATTAAAATGCTCCTACTGAGTCTGATAAAACATTGATGAGTGCAAATGTTCAAAAGCTGTAGACTTTAAATAATTTATCATCATTGATCAACCTGACGAATAAGATTATATTGTTTGTAAACAGTAGGCCTACTATTTTGCCAAATTATTACAGTATCTGGCAATTGTACTTCAGCTGTGCACGCTCCTGCGAGGTGCATGTAATTCTCAGCAGGCAGGCAGAACTCGGCATAACACAGACAACTCCAACTTTGGACAACAGAAAGGGAACACTCTTGTTTTTAAGCTTCGTGAATCACTGAGCATAAAAACAATCAGCTGCACTCGCTTGTCTTCTCTTATTAATCCCAACCTTTGAGCAAGTATTTTTCTGAGCGTCGTTTCTTTGTCTGTGTCTCTCGCCCGCTCTCACTCTTTTTCCTTCCTGGCGGTATCTGCTGCTCGGCCTCGCGTGGCGTAATGCTGCGTGGTCATTTGGTCGAGGGAGAACGTGGAAGCGCTCGTTTTGATGCAGCCGAGGTCTCGAATGAAAATGCGACAGAATTGTTGTCATTTTAAAATGAGATGTCGCAGAGGCGTGAATCAAGATCGGGATTTTAATAGGATTAGTGGTGCAACATTAATGTGTGTCTCTACGGGGGAAGGAGGAGTTGCCCTTGTTCTCCAATAACAAGGGCATTTGCTCAGTCTCGGCTAATATATGATATTATTAAGTGAGCGTGTAACTTAATTTGAGGCATGTTCCTCTTCGTTATTTGTGTCAACCAACCTTTGTTATTTGTGAGCGATCTGCGCTCAAAAGATGTACGGAGTTGTGTCGTCAAGCAGATTTGAATGAGCACAAAACCAGTCGGAGGTTGCTGAGTTTTGCTTTGCGGGGGCCGGGGATCTCAGTGGATGGGGCGCGTGTTATGACAGTTCAAGGTTCATCATATCTTGACAAATGGAGTTGTTTACATCAGACACAGCCTACAGAGGACATGGCACCATCAAGACAGATGGCCTTCATTTTTCCACACGTTCCCGCTCATCTCCCTAATAGAACCGACGCAGGCTGTCAGGAGCGATGTAGAGGAGGCTTTCATTTACATCCTGGATAAGGATCAATAACGCCTCTATTTAAAAATCAATCATTCCTTGTCAGCCAGGCTGGGTTGTGCCAGTGTTTTTTCAGGTGACTGCAAATATGAGATGTATGTCAAATGAAGGAACATCGAGAAGACTGTGTGTCGGGATTTTAAAATGTTTTACAAAATATATTTTGGGCAAAAACTGCATTGACTAGATGGAGAAGCATGATGTGTTTAATATTGGAAGTATTTTCAACCTCTGGAACATTTAATCCGTTGACGGGGGCTGGGACCTTGTTCACTGTGGATTTAAAATGATGGTTTCTCAGACAAACACGTCACCAGAGTACATCAGACAGGATCCCATCACTCTATCTGTCAGGGGCTAACAGCCACATGGTGCATCCTGGGAATTATAAGGATCTGACACCTCTTCATATCGTTGTGGTCCAGGCTACCTGTCGAAGCAGAAATCTGTCCGCCTCACCAGCAACGAGAGGAAGGAGGTGGACCGGAGGAGCGCGAGGAAGCGCGGTTAGTGCTCGCTAGGCAAGAAGAGTAGGTGGATGCTCGATAAACTCAGCTGGGGTCACCATCAATCCCTCACCCGACGGGAGAGATGCTTAGGAGTCCTCTGGCTGACGATGATAAATGGTGGCTTCGGGAGGAGAGGAAGCTGCTATAATATTTGGCATTGTCTAGGGTGCCCTGTAACTCCACGTTGGAGACAAGTTTCAATATGTTCACAAACTAGCAGGCACAGCTGAAATCCTCGGTGTCTTCTCTGTTGCTTATGCGGTGGGATTTAGTATCTAATTGTTCTCGACATCAAGGCACGGCAGGAAATAAATGTGCGTCACGAGGTAATGTTTTTTTTTTTTAGCGCACCCAAAAAAAGAAAATGACACGATCTGGCCTTGGAATTTTTCAGGGTTAAAATGTCACCTTCATATAATGATATTGTTGCTCATGTGGAAACATGGTTCTGTTCTGTTGCTTTTAAACTATATTTATCACAAACTCTGTTATAGAATGAGCCCGGCACACAAGAAAACTACAGTACAAACACTGGATGGCCTGTCACTCAGAGTGAGCCATCCGTTACGAGCCGGTGGGGGGGGGGGGGAGTGGGGGGGAAGTGGGGGGGAAGGTGAGGAAACCATCCCTCTGCATTTTGGAGGGAGAGTCACGGCGAGATGAAGAAAAATGACCCTTCATCTTTGATGACAATGAGAGAGAGGGCGAGCTGACAGTTATCCAAACAGCTTTCCGTGCAGATCCGCGACTCAGTCAAGGCAGGCGGTGGCAGTGATGATCTGGGAGGATAGTGACCCCTGCCAACAGCCCCCCCCACCCCCTCCAGAAAAGAGACCGTCAAAGAAAGACACACTTCACACTTAAGTGATGTCTGACTGCCTTTGAGCATGAAGTGCTCTCTGCATGCCACCGTGTAGTTTCATCTTTCTCCAATAACTGAAAATACTTGGTCGCATTGATTTTTATATGACTATGTTAGCAGTTGCTGGTGCAAAAGGTATCAGTTTTGTGTCATCTGAATGCATTCAAATCAAAAGGGTTTTGATTCGAATGCATTCAGATGATAAAATGTGGTTTCTTCTTGGAAGTTTGTTTGCGTTCGTTCAGGCTAGTGCTACAGAATCCAGTCACAGTACACTATGAATGGCATGCCTGAGTTGCCAGTAAGTAGTGCACTGTGACAAAGAAATATCCAAGCGCCGTGTTGTCGGAAACAATAACCGTCACTCAAACAAGCATCTCTTCTGTAGCATCTAGTACATGATGGGCTCCGTTTCTTACGCAAATTTTCTCAGTCAAAGCAATGAGCAGTGCAACATCTTTGTAACACTGATATCAAGCCGTATCGGAGGCAGAACAGTCTCAGACATCTTCACAATTGTTGTTCGGCTCTAATTGAGTCCAATTTACAGCCTCTAATATGAAGTGTTATCGACAGCAACAATTATCCATCACTGAGAGAACTCTGGAGACGTGTTTTTGTCTCAGTTTTCTCTGTGAATGCTTGCTTGCTGTCGATTTATCAGCTACCAGTCAACTTTTTGTGACCAAAAATCTTGATAATATTATTGGTATGGCATGTCCATTCTTTTTGAGTGTAGATTCATGAGCAAAAAAAAAAAAAAAAAAAAAAGCAATTTTATTTATTTAAAAGTTTACAACACAAGAAAGTAGGACAACTAGGAACTAAAAAATTTTTACATTCGTTTGAGTTGCAAGTAGAGAAAAAAAACATGTGGCTCCAGAGAGAAAGGGGGCCTCTCTACTTTTGTGGAAGCAACAATACTTCTGGCTGAAAAGAAAAAGCAGCTGTGGTTTGTTTTGTTCTGTTTTCTGGCGATTACCTGCAAAGACATTCGTCAGTGCCACGAAATATACCAAGACAGACTGGAAGGAGCAACTTCAGCGTAAACACAGTGACAAGGCTGCTCTTCAGCAGCACGCCGACGTGGATGAAACCACTCAATTTCACTTTCGGTAAATCCTGCATTAGAACGGCTTATTTCGCTTTCAAAACAAAGAATCTTTGACCACGCACCTGTAACAGTTGTGCTGCAGCGGTGAGTTGACGCCGCCCAAATCACAATACCCCGCATGTGGAACGTTTGGGGAACAGCGCTAAATTGCAATTACAGAAAAACTCGACCCCTCCTCTCCCTCTTCTAAACTACATGCGTCTCCAGAGAAATGGGCTTATGTGTGAATGTGTTGTTGTTGTTGTTGTGCGCTGACACAGTTGTAAAACACGGCAAAGAAGAGATCAAAGGCGTGACTCTCTTTTATCAGGCTCAATGCCACTAATGTGTAGCGTAAGTGTAATTTTCTTTTCGTCAATATGTATTTTTATAAAGTGAATATTGAAAAAAACTTTTGTTCAGGAACTGGTGTTGAAGTCAAGGACACAACAGGAACCTTCGAACAATACAGTGCGACGCGGTGGGCAAGAAATGACATGACGAGAATACTTTCTGAAACCACTGCGAAAAAAAACATAAAGAGTAGTGAGATCAAAAAACTGGACAAACCTTAGGAAGATATAGTGTGCTTTTAGCATTCAGCTTTCGAATACGTATACGTCGACTATATCGGATAATAGATTTCACCGTTTTTGGGGAAATAAATATTAATTTATTATGATTAAAAATGTAACGTAACGGACTGCCGATGATGAGGGAAATCCGTATTGGTTCTCGTCTGATTAATGTATTTTCAGCACTCTAAAAGATGCACAACAGTTTATCTAGAAAATGTGTTTTTATGTTGTCCTGGATTTCAAATGCCCAGAGCTAAAAACAACCCTCTTATACTACGTGTCCACCTCTCCCCCCCCCCTCCAAAAAAAAGAAAAACTAGTGAGATTATTTTTTTATTCCAAAATAAATCTTTTCATGCGCTGGTGTACACCATTTCAAGACGAGTTAACCCCATGAAATAGAAGTGCAGCTCATGAAATGTACAAAACTCAACCAATCATAGCTTTATTCTCACTTTTTGAGAAAATGACCCTAAAGGTCAAGCCCATAATTACACTCCTTTTACCTAAGTGGAGAGCGTGTCACAAATCCAATCATTGCCTGAATGAGGGATACCCAATCTCCGAGTGAAAATGAGTTGGCTTCAGAACTATGTTCTTGCAATATTGCACTTACATTATCCACAGTGACGCACGAAGCGCCTTTGGTGACCAGAGTCTCAGCCAAAACATAACTGATATCGCTCTCTTGAGGGCGCTTATCTGCACAATTCAGATAAGGGGTTGAATAATGAGGCGTGCCTCGGTAAATGTATTCCTCACCGGGTCACATGCCACATTACTGTATGTTATAACAGAATAGCTTGTTTTATCTTCCAGGTCATATTCGAAACAGAAAAAAAAAAAAAAAAAACTGGGATTATTGCTGTATTCCCCTCTGGGGAAAATGGGTAGACTTAAATGTGTTTTGTGATATTGTGAATGTGATTTTTCCACTGATAGGAAAAAGAAAATCTGGTGAAAGATTTATTTTATTTTTTTTGCCCATTGATTTTCAGCAGGATGCCATGGTGGTCAAATGATTGGCTGGTGTGTGGGATTGGCAGCAAAGTGTTTTCTCAACATTGAGTCCTTAAGGGGGTTGGGAGGGGGGAGCCTTTTCTCAGTCAACAAGTCAAAAACCCTCCAACCTCTTGAAACAATAAAAATCCCATGGGACACCCAGCAGCTTCCTGTAAAGACAAGTGTATTTGTGCGTGCGTGCGTGTGTGTGTGTGTGTGTGTGTGTGTGTGTGTGTGTGTGTGTGTGTGTGTGTGTGTGTGTGTGTGTGTGTGTGTGTGTGTGTGTGTGTGTGTGTGTTTTCTCCCAAACTCTGGCTCAAAAACACATTTTTCCACCAAGCAAAACATAGTCAGACTTGATTTTTTTTTCGGTACACAGCCACACAGTGGTGGAACACAAATGGCACTTAAAAATTGAACTTTACTGTGGGTGACACGGCACCAGCTCAGTGTGTACTTTGCAGCAGTGGAGGATAGCATGGCCGCATGGCATATTGATTCAGAATGGAAAAGTTTGGCTGCCAGTTCAATGAAGTAGGTCAGACAAATTGGAGACAAAGATGGAGTAATATAATTGTCAGCATACTTTGGCGGTCGCAGTTTTTTTTTTTTCCTTTGTTCTTGCCTCAGTGCACATGGTCATTTACTTAAAAAAAAAACTGTGATGGTGCCAAACTGGAAGCTTGTCTTCATTATAACTGCCGATGATTATAGTTTCTAGTTTAAATTAGGGCTGCAAATTACAACAACTCTCACAATCAATTGATCCGTTGTTACTTTCTTGATTAATTGATTGGATGTTTGGTCTTTAAAATAATAATGTCTTGTTTTGTCCCAACCAGAAATCCACAATCAAAAGATAGTCCGCTTATTGTCATGGAGGACTAACGAAAATCGAAGATATTCACGTTTAACATGTGAATCAGGACATTTAAAAAATGTTTTTTTTTTTTTTTTAAGACTAATGAACTTTCAAAATAGTTCGTGATTAGTCTTCTGTCAAATAACGAATTGCTTAATCGGCTAATCATTGCAGCTCTCGTTTAAATGCAGTGATTAGTGAAGACGAAGAAGGAGAAGAAAGGCGGGACTCACTTTCAAAAAAGAGGTCGACTGCAGTATAAATCAGACACAGGGGAAGATTTAGGATTCCTTTGTTCGCACAGCAGTTCAAAATTAAATACATCTATATCTGTACCTGTGTTATTGAATGAGTGCGTAAGAGTGAAGGGATATTTTTCTTACAACAGCGTCATTAAATGCTGTTCAGAGCAGAGTGTTCGGTGCCTCCATTTTGGTGACAAAAGCGGACGAAACACCCTCATGAAACACGGCCCGCTAACTCTGCCGGGGCAGCATGTGTGGGGTTGTGAACCTCCCAGGGAATCCTGTAAAGAACGGCTGAATTGTTGTAAAATGAAGTCTCCCCCTCGTTAATTGAGTGTTGTTAAGAACCAAAGTGATAATGACGGATTACTGAGTGTTTACACTTGGGTTTTGGAAGCCATGTTAGAAATGCAATGCAGACGTTTGCTGCGTGGTGCCAAAAACAAAATTACAGTCTGTTCTTATTTTTAGGTCATGATTAATTTGTGGTGGTGCAGGTTTTTGTGCCGCGTGTTAATTAATGCAAAATAAACAAGACTATTGAATTTATGAATAACATCATCACAAAGAAAGAAATGGTCATGCTTTCCAGCCTAAGGCTGATATTCAGTCGTACTAAAAAACATAGTTGTCTGGATATGACAATTATTCAGCCTGCATTCTTATGAAGTTTATGTAAGCTTGTTAAATATGATTATTTCTGTACTCAAGTCAAAACCCAAATTTTTCTTGTTGCCTGCTGTAGATTATTTTCATCTACTAAAATCAAGCCTAGACTCCAATGTGGTGCAATACATTCATGACTCTGCAAAGCGTTTAGCTATTCCTAAAGTTGTTTTTTTTGGGGGGGGTTTAACATCTCCTAGAGCTAGTGTGTCATGGCTGATACCTGGAGGCAAGAATATGGAACAAACTCGAATGACTCACCTCTTTCCAGGCCTTAGGTTGTCCCTTTCAATTTGGATCATGGCTGCTTTGGTGAGGTGAACCATTCTGAATGGCGAGATAACTAGAAGCCAGTTTGTTTATGTTTTGTGGTCAGGGAGTTCATGCTGAGCGCAAAGCTCACTCTTTCAGCAAGTGAATTTTGTGGCATCCCAGCGGCTAGTCTCTCAGATTAGCACAATGGGGATTATCCCGCCCAGCCTGTGTTGATCCTTCCACTGGCTGAGAGGGGCAATGCAACTGCACCCAGAACAAGGAGGTGTAGGTGGAAGCAGATTCAGGGAAGTTAGCTGAGCAGAGCCACTGTGGCCTTTACACCAAGGACAAATACGGCAAACAAGTGGACAAATCTTTGTTGGCAAAATACATAACGGGTTTGCAAATGTTTTAAAGGCACACTCTGCATGTGTTCGGTTATTATTCGCAGCTCTCCTCTCTTCTTGCCTGAGGAGACTCAGACAATGAGAAAAAAATTGGACGGAAAAATGTAACCTTGTGGAAGCATTTTGGACCTCGCAGGTTTAAACATAGATCACAGGCGTAGAGTTCAAAAGTAAACATCTGATAGTGGAGTAGTAGGGTGTCATCATACTGTGCAACCTGTTGACCCGCATCCGCCCGGGTTTGTTTTAACCACACGGTGTGTGAAATAACAACCCCATACTCTAACCTAGTTTACATTCAGAGCCAGTGCTATGGTCTGTGTGGGACTTCGCCAGCGTGTTGCATGAGGTACAAAGTGAATTTGACATCCAGGGTTCATCCCTGCATGTTTTTCTTCCCAGTAGTGGAGTGACAGCGCTGTGCATTATACATACAGCACGACTGAGGAAAGAGAAGGAGGGAGGAACTGCAAGAAATGAATGCAAGTTCTCAATTTGTTTTGCTGGCAAGTAGTCTCGCTGTGTGTTAGGAGAGTGATATGTAGAGCCTATATTTCCACAATACATGTTTCGCAGTGCCTTCGCTCTGTATCTGACGTTGCGATCTGCTTATGTGAGTCAGTGTGTACTGTGGAACTCAGCATGTGTCACAGTCAGACATCAGAAATGTGACCAACGCATTTCACGGAAGTTACAGGGAGTCGGATTCTGCTGCATCGAGTAAATAAAGGGTTAAATGTTGCAGTAATTAGTCTCAATTGAAATGCAATGATTGTTCTTGTCAGCAAAGATGACTGCTCTACCTCAGGAGTATATTGAAGCGGGTTCAAACAGGAACCTTTTTTTTTTTTTTTTTTTTTGCTTCCAGGAGACTTTGTTGACAATGACGGTAATAGTTTTGGATGTCTTTCAAAATTAAAACGCCAAGGGCTTTTATTGGTAATGCACCACAGTTATAAGTCCATGACAATACGCCCTTCTGTGTCATTTAATATCTATAAGAAGTACAGGTGATGTAAGTCGCGTCATCGCTGCTGCCTGTGTTGCCTAATTATGTCTTACACTCGCATATTTGTAGTCTGAAGTCACTTATGAAGTATGCTACTCCACATATATTGCTACAATTACTACTTCATGTCCTTTATGCCACAACTACCACTTGAATGTTGGCATTAGGAGCCGGTGCGTCTGCTGCCTGCAGGATGAGCCTCACTCCTCCTAATCTCTCCCCCCCCCGCCCCCTGTATTTTGTTTGGTTGTTTTATGCTTGGTTTGTTGACAAACAAATTAAAATCTGCCAGTATTCAAATGCACAAATGTACTGAAAATGGATAACTTTTCCGCACACCGGGCAGGATTTCTTTTTATTATGTTAACAACATTTGCCAAAACACGCGCCTTGTTGGCCCGGTCGGGCTTCGTTACACTGGAAACAATTCTGTCATGAGAACTGGAAACAGCGTGGTACCTTCATGTAAAGGACAGCACATACACCCAAGTTGTAAATATGTTTAAAACACCCCCTTGACTCAAGACGTAAACAAATATATTTATGAGTCCTGTTGGCAGGTGACCTCTTGAGACAAGAATTGCTCAGAAGCTGCCGAACTTAGAAATGTGTGCATGCATTATCGGGATTGTACGTGCAAATTGGATTCTGCCCTCTCAGTATCCTGCAGCTCTTCTGGCCACCTGAAGGTGCGAGAAGTCGCTTGACATACATCGAAGTTGTTTGCAGTTAGCTAATATCGGCTAATTTGTTGGATGGGCGCCACCAGATAGGCCAGAAGATAAATCAGCCAGGCCTTAAAGTAAGCTTATATTTACTTACCACAGATAAATAGGTATCTACTTGTCGGTCAGCCAATGAGTAATAAGAACTATCAGCCCAGGAATTAGTATAGCGAGTCCAGTATATGACATCGTGTTTGATATCGCATTTTAAACTCTTGCGTAGCATCTGATTTTACAGGCTAAACATTTGATTTGTCATATATAAATGTGTGCTACCAGCTATAGCCTGACTCACTATATGACTCACACTCTTTTCAGCTCAATGAAGCACAGACATGGAAAGAATTTCAAGTTCTGCTAGGAGCAGGAAAAACATTACACCCATCTATGCACAGCAGTAAATAATTCATTTGCATCTACGTTTATAAGCATCATTGTTGTTGTCGTAATTTTCTATTGATACGAGTGACTACAAGTGCCAGTCACAGTACTGTACTTATAAAATGTTCACAAAAGCTGCCTCTTAAATCCCCAAATTACAACGTAGAGCCACCGCTTATGGATTCAGACCCAGAAAATACAGATGAGCAGTAGCGGTCTGTCGAGTATGCATAATGTTTAGCAGTGAGTCACTCGCACCGAGGCCGAATCCCATCGTGAGGGCTCGACTACAGGGCTGAACACTTACGAACGTGGAGGACAAATTTCTGAGATGTGAAAGCTGCAAGTCCACAAGAGGCTAAGTGTCTGGGTTCGGAGAGAACGTGCCCGTCATTGGGAATCGTAAAGAGAAGCAAACGTGACCTTAGCCACCCATTTTGGGGTATTTAATGGCGAAAATAAGAGTACAAATTGAATAGACAGGATTATAAAGCATAATAAGGAGGCCAGATAATACTATGCATGTACTGTATCAGACGCTAGGTTCTAGTTAAACCTTAGCTTGGAGGTTAAAAAGTGTTGAGTGCAGATATGTTGTTGTGGGCATCTCTTATGACAAGTGTTTTGTTCAGATAGGCATGTACAGCATAACACCTCCAGGACTCTCAACAATGACTCACCGCATCCCAGAACCACCCCCACTATTCTATACCTGCTCGTGGCCCTGAAAGTACTGTCTATTAAACCTTTCAGGTTTAATGATAAACATACTGAATATTGTTGTTGCACAGCAAACACTGGTGATGATCTGTGCTGCGAAGGCATTTAGATATATAGTAGCCTATCCCCTGCTGGGGAGAGTGTCATTTTGTTGTTTGATAAAAGTTGGGGGGGTGTGGGGGAACTGTATTTGTTGACTATTTTTCTTCCACAACTCCAAGAGATATAAAGCAAAACAATTTTGGACCAAACTCAGTAACATGTCATCTTGACCATGACATGTTACTAAGTTTATTAGAAAAAGCAGAATTTGTTTTGGACCAAACTCAGTAACATGTCATATTGACCATGACATGTTACTGAGTTTAGTCCAAAGAAATTCTGCTTTCGCTTTTGAAACCGGGAACTTTGTTTGTAGGTGTAAATAAAACCATGCTATGTGCACTTCAGCTTGATGAATCTCATCGTCTTCCTTACTGTGAGCTTTTCTAAAAAACAATTCCCTTGAGTTTCACATTTGGCCTCACCAAAAGAAAAGCCAAGGACTCCGAAATGAAAACAGAAAAAAAATGAGGATACTGCTTCTTCCTTCAAGTAGCCATGAGGCAGAGACACTATCACTTAAAACTGGCTTTATCGGTATTTTACAATCACATTTTACATGGTTAAAAACCGCCAAAAAAAATTAATCATATGAAAACTTTAACTGCAGTTAAATAGGTTGGCTGGGGAGGCTGTCCTTCAAGAGAGACCCAGTTTCAAGTCCCTGTGTTGGAAACACTGCTAGAAGCCATATTGAAGGTTGTCAGCTCCTGGGACTCAGTGGCAGAGCAGCTCTTGTAATTTAGGTAATAGAGACCTTTCTTACTCAACAACTAAGCAAAGTGCAACCTCATGTTTGTTTGCTGTAATATTATCATATGAAAACATTTTCTCAAGCCTTTAGGGGTTCTTAATGGATTTATTAATTTATTTTTTTTTTAAACTCGACAAATAATTTGCAAGTGCTGCTGTTTTGTTATTGTTGCAGAGCTGCTCCTGGTGTTTTTCCTGCCAGTGGTGCTGTTATTTTGTTGGTCATATAGTAGACGTTTTACGACAGGAAAGTGTTTTGAATCAGGTTTTTTTTTCCTTTAGTTTGTGTGCAGAGAAAAAAACGCTTGAAATCGTTAATTGGCTGTAAGACTGAAATAAATTAGGGTTTAGTGTTTTTTGGCCATAGCCAAGCTCCACTGGAAACTGAACTAATAATATGATGGGTTTGGTTCTTATGAAATACAAAGACTCAAGCAACTCTCAATTCCTTGGACCTCAATTTCTGCACCGTAGCGCTAACACATCGCCGTGCCAACAGCCATATCCGAACAAATGCACCCGCATCACCACATCTGCTTTGCAGTTAATCTGCGACTAGTCTGTCTCCTTGCCTGGTTGTTGTTGTGTTAAATCTTTATTTGTCCACAGCTTGTGGACCTTCGTGACAATGCCATCTGTGGTTGCCAGGGAGATTTGGGATGCAGCTGAAGAGGCTCAGTTCATGACTTGCAGTGACGCCAGTGTAATTTTGCTGCTGCCATCTTCGATCCGACTTTAACTCCAGCACCAAATAGACACTTGAAATGCCATCCCACCATAATGGCAGTCATTGCAACACGTAGCAGACATCTCTCCTTTCTTTTGAAATGACAAGGATTTTTTTTTTTTTAACGACTGAAGTCCTTGGAGAATGCGATGTTCATTCTGTGTTACTGTTGTCGATATACCCCAGTCTGTCATCTCATGATAGAGACTCATAAAGTATTTTGTTCTTTACAGCCCATCTGCATGTTGTGGTAAAGCCCTTGAGGTGCACAGAACTTCTGACGCATATTCCACCGCAGGGTGCGGCAACGGTTTCGAAGTAAGGACACAACCAACTGTTACTGCCTTTATCGATTAGTCCGTCGCACATTTTCAAAATCATTCTTTTTGTCCACAAACTGTAAAAAGAAAAATAGTGAGGGGAAAAAAAACTTTGTATTACACTCTTCTAAATCAGAGAACATCAAGAATTCCTTGTGTTCGAGAAGCTCGAATCTTTGAAGGGTTTGACTCAAGCTTCTGCTTATAAAAAGATCAAACTAGTTGCTCAATTATTTTTTTCTGTCTGTCGGCTAATCAATTAAAAGAATAATTGTTTCAGCTCTATTTTATCTTAAAAACAGAATGTGTTATTCCTTGTACAATCCTTGACAATATACAAACCAAATGTACAAAATGTACAAACCAAATCCTTGGTTGTACAGTGACCTTGACATCGCGACAGGAATTTAGTCAGTCACTTTATGCAACTTCCATAAAGCAGTGATTGTTTGTACGGTACATTGTATATGTTCCCGTCCATGATTATGATAAGAACGTCATGGTCGTTATTGTTTCGATTTACCCTTTGTGAAAGGAGGTATTAGCAATTTATCTTACATGGACGGTTTATGATAAAGGTCACAAGACAACATTGGGCCTTTTCGGAGTTTGTAATGTTTGCAGTCTACACCACAAGGCACAACAAAAGCCCCCAAATTGGTGGATATTTCCTCTTGTATACTTCAAACTGACAAATATAAGCACAGGGGGGAAAATTGCGAATATATTTCAGCGATGCCGTCTTTAGTGTGCGCTGCACATCCAAATAAATGATGCTAAACTCTGAAATAGATACCCCCCGCTGTCTTTCTCTCACTCTTTCTCACGATCACTCGCATCCAGTCATCACCTTGCCAAACAACTCCCTGAGAGACTTTCAAGTTTGACGGTTTGATCAGACAAAAAGGAAATTACTATCAAGGGATTTACTGATTGATGGGACCGGCTATCTGTCAGCACACGCCCGGGAAAGGGAGCGAGGCTTCAGCGTGGCATGTAATACAAATTCAGCACAAACACGTCGGCTAGTTTGGCGCGGTGTCATTCGCGTACGTCTCGCATGCCTATAGTGTCCGCGTCAAGCGATCTCGTGTCAGCGTCAAGCTCGCCTTTCTTCTTTTGTGTTCCGCAACACGCTCATGTACGTTTATCATCCGAGCGCACGGCGAAGTGTTACCGGTCAGCACATCTGGAGAAACGGGAGATGCAGCCTCTCGGGCAGGCCGTAGCTCAGACGGTAGGGCGAATTTGTGCACCGACAGCGCGGCTGGCGGCTCGATGACCTCCTCCGGCGTACGTGCAAAAGTGCCCTTGGGCAACATACAGCGAACACCGGGGTTGAACCCGGAGTCGCTCCCGACGGCGGCGGCGGCGGCGGCCGGGCACCTTGCGTTGCAGCTCTGTCACCACCGCCGCACGTGCGTGTGAATGGAAACGTAAAGCGCTTTCTCAAACGCCAAGGTTGTGCGAAGGGACCGTTTAATCGTCGGCCATTTACGTCCTGAGTGATCGGACGATGCAGTGAATGTGTTGAATACCACAGGAACAGTGTGGCAGTCCATGAAGTTCGGGGACTCATTGAAGAGTCCTTGTTTGGGACTGAAAAAAATAATATCAATTACTCAATGATCACTAGAGATAGGAAATAATTGGTGTGTGTGTGTGTGGGTGGGCTTAGATTTTTGCATAATTATCTGAAAATTAGCTAATAGTGAAGAGATAATTATTGCTGCTAAATTATTTTTTTTACCATAAGTAAGTAAAGGGCACCATTAATGACATTTTACCTGCAATTTGACTTTTCAAAATATCAGCTGCAAAAAAAGGAGTATTATGGATCCTTCAGAGACAAAACAGCAGTTTTGATTCTCAGCAGACCTGCTGTGAAGGAACATGACACCATTTTTTTGTAATGATTACAAGATAACTTCACTCACAGCAATTTTTTATCTTTTTTTGTTTTAAAAAGGGAGTACTTGTACCTAAACATTTGTGGTAAGGCTTGGAGAGAAAAAGAAAAAAAAAGTCTTTTTTTTTTTTTTCTGTCACAATGGCGGTTGCCTAAGGTTTAGAAAAATAATTTTAAAAATGGGTGATTTTAGTAAAGGGAGGCGAGGCGCACCTCCAACGCAAAGTGTTGGCTTAGCGACGACAGATTTTTGTTTTTGTCTGCAAACTGAGTCGGGTGAAATGGTCACGTTCGCTTGCATCCACAACTCTGGGAATCGAGCCTGTCTCTCCCTTTCTCTGCCACTCTCTTCTTTTCTCTGTGTTTGTGGTGTGTGGCCAAATGCTGACTTGAACCTTAAAAGGTCTTTTGCAAATGTGTGAACAGAAAACTGTGCCCAAACCTTTGACCATAGTCTCCCTAAACAGTGGGGCTCTGCCTGAAACCAAGAATAACATGGGATATATTTGTGGTATGGCTGCACCTCAGCACCTTGGTGTCCTGCAAAGGGAAAATTAGCTTAGAAATGCAACAGTGCCCCCCGTTGGCCAACAGGAGAACCTCACAAACCACAGGCTGTCATTCTTGTGGGCACATGAAGTAAAATGGGCTGGAAATTTGTCACGAGTTGAATTTAAGAGCAATGTGGCAGGAGATGCTTGAGGTGATTTGTTGGGGTTTTAGACAGCTGTGAAGAGGTTGACAGTGTTGCAGGGTCTGCAGAACGTTCAGCTTTTTGGCTAACAAGGCGTAGAGGCTGCCTCCGAGGAAATAGAGCTATCCTGGAGGTAAGAGGTGAATGCTGACACGGTGAAAATTAATTCCAGCTTCGGGATACCTGTGGCTAGTGTTCGTGGTGAATATGTCACAGGAATTAGACACTGTTGCTTTGCTTTTGATCTCTATTAGTTGGCTGCAGTATCGGCTATGGTGAGGGGAAATACGGTGGACGTTGAACTACACAGGGAGTCAGCTCAACAAAACTCTGCAAGTGTTTTGATGCTATGCAAATGTGAAAGCGTGCGCAAACAAATCTGAAAACGTGGCATCTGACATCATCTCTTTACGTGGAGATAAAAAGGGCTTTGAGATTGTTTGATGGTGTTCATGGTAATGATTTATTTCTGCAGTGTTAATGATCATATTTACAAGCACTGGCAATGATAATGAACAACACTTATTTTTATTTTTTTTTTGTGTGTGTGTGTGTGTGTGTGTGTGTGTGTGTGTGTGTGTGTGTGTGTGTGTGTGTGTGTGTGTGTGTGTGTGTGTGTGTGTGTGTGTGTGTGTGTGACATTTGAAGGATGACTAAGCTTCAAGGCAGCTTCATTCAGTGAAGAGGAGACATCGTTCTCCTCGAACCATTTGACTCATCTCCTGCCACATTTAGATTTGGGCAGTAGGCAACAAACAGAATTGCATTAATTTTCAATGAGAGTTGATGGTAAATTCTGATGTCCTAACAGCGACTGCAAGCAAAGGGAGCGGCAGTGAAAGTTAAAATTATTCCTTTCGTGCTTACTCTCAGACTTTCACATGGTAAGCAGATTTGTCAGTTTACCTCTTGTGTTTTTCTACAACAACCTCATTCCTCCCTCCCTCCCTCCCTCCAATCTCCCAAGGTGAATTGGAAATATCTGTTGAAAAAAAAAAAAGAAAGACATCATTGGATCGCTGTTTTACTAACAGGGTAAACAGCCAGACGGGTCTTGCAACTAAAATGAACTGATACCAGAAAATGTCTTTAGCTTTTTATGAAGGAGGCGGGCGGCCTACTTAACTTTACTGTTCGGTTCATTTATTTATTTATTTCACATCAGCAGTTGGAAAGGAAAGAAGGAGGCACAGGATAAAAAAGCTCTGACAAAAGCTTTGATCGAGAGGTGGGCACTTACTCTTTCAGTGTACAAGTTTTAATCCATTTTTAAAAGTCCATGTAAATGTAAACACCTCGAGCAGAACCTCTATATATATATGTAACTGTTAAACACATCCGGGGCTCCCATTGGAGAGGAATTATTCAGATTATGTACTCAATTAAATATAACAGTGAAAATCGCTACGCATATAGTCCTCGTACTATTAGAGAAATGTACTTAAAGCATTTCAAGTAAAAGTTAGATTACAATTAATTAGGGATGCATGATGTTGATGCTGATTTTTCCCAACTCTTTTGGCAGATTGCTGACACTAACACGTGCATATATTCTCTTAATCCTTTTACAAATTCATCAAAAATAATCACGGTGAAGGTGCCTGTGTAAGTAGCTTTTCAGCAAGGTGGGTCAAATTTGAACTGTTTTATACACTG
This sequence comes from Brachyistius frenatus, assembly GCF_029030835.1. Classification (NCBI taxonomy): domain Eukaryota; kingdom Metazoa; phylum Chordata; class Actinopteri; family Embiotocidae; genus Brachyistius; species Brachyistius frenatus. The sequence continues at coordinate 2,469,812 of NW_027210637.1, forward strand.
TAAGGTAGTTTAATCCATATGTATGCATTCATTCCATCATATGTTTTGTATTTGAAGTAACTTAACTATAGCTATTGGACAAATGTACTAAAGTACAATATTTACCACTGGATAGATTAGTTAGAATAAAGTAAACGACAGTAGAATTGAGTAAAAATTACTGTATTAAAAGAGATGATATAAGAATACTTAAATACAAGTACCACAGATTTGTACTTATTGTAAACACAGTACTGCAGTAAATATATTTTGCCTCATTTCCCCACAGTGGGCTGCAGCTGATGTCCATTTTCACTGTTGTTTAGCCTAATCTAGTGATAATATATTTTCCCATATTTAGTTGATTATTAAACTTTCAGAAAATACTGAAAAGTTATGATGTATTCAAATTGCTTGTTTTCAAACCCAAAGATATTAAATTCACGGATATGTAAAACAAAAGTGACAAAAGTTCAAATTGACTCATTTTTGTTTTTGCTCAATAAATGACCTAAAAGATTAATTATCTAAATAGTTATTAATTATTTACTTCTGGACACTTACTTGCTTACGACTCAGCCATTTCTCAGTATGTAACACTGCTGCATATTAACAGATGCATTAATGTTTTTCGGGTTTTTTTTTGTCAATATGTCTGCAGGACAATCGTTGTAGGTGGTGAATACAGTAAACCCGATTTCCATTCAGAGACGTACAAGATAATAAAATGCTATGAACCAAAAGTCCACTTGGTATGATGGACATGTCGGCTGAGAAGATGTAGGAAGGAGAGGTTACTGCATATCCACTAGTATTGCTATCTGATCATTTATATAAGGAGATATTTAGATACAGATACATTCCTGTGACTTGGTAGTATTGTTAATATCTGTTTAAGCCACGCTGCGCCTATAATATTCTGGGGAAAAAAAGCAGAATAAAATAGAATGAAAGGACTGGACACATACAAACTTCCAATAAATATTAAGCTATTTAGCATAAAATCTTTGGCACAGTAAATATTGTTTTCCTGTGGAGATTGTGTGACCTCCAAAGTTCACCATCACCAACTAGGTGTCGGTCTGAATATGTTTTGAATATTTCCTGTATACGTTTTGACAGACAGGAAACAAACAACAGCCCCCGGGAGAAACTTCCCATGCGAGTGCCTTGCTGCGCAAGATATAAATGCAAAGACACGCACACACACACACCGTCTCTCTCTCCCTTTATCAGACAGACACAATATTCCCATGTGATTGTCAGCAGTGGTGGTTTCATTCTCAATTAGAATCAGGCTCTTCATCTGTGTTTCTCTCTGTCTCCGTCTCCCACTCGTTCTGCCATCCCGATGACCTGCCCCCGCCCCCCCACCCCCCACCTCCTTATTTTCGTTTTGGTGTGTGGTGTGTCTCTTCAAAGCTTTAGATACACAGCCCTCTGCTCCCTTTGATAATCTTACACCGTGTCTTCCTCGCCTCCAGTTCCCCTCCAGCTGCCTGGTTGCTGCCTGGTTGCTGCCTGGTTGCTGCCTGGTCCAGCTGGCTCCTGACAAACTGAATGACTGACTGATTGGTTCATTTATAAAGTATACTGCGGAAGCCTCCTTCAATGCAAAACGGTCGCGACTGATGTCAGTCTACTTAGAGCCCCCGTAACGTGATGAAGATCATCTACTTGCACCCGTACCACTTGACTAGGAATCAGAGACAAAGGCAAATGAAAGATGAAGTTGATACCACGACAAAATGATTAAACCCACAAAATAATGAATAGTCATCCAAGTTTTTTTTTGTTTTTGTTTTTTGTTTTCCTATTTTTAGGATAGAATTTAAAGTCATATTTTCCTTAATGAAGATTAAGTTATTGTCAAACAAATGCCTGGAGCTGCATCCGAGAAGATAGCAGCTACGGGCCAGAAATGACTAGGACCGTCACAATTATTACATAATCGCCTGATCCAGAGCTGACTTTGTATAATTTTGACGTGAAAGAAGAAAAATGAGAAAGAAAAGCCCAAATAACTTGGAGGAGGCAATTTGTCAGATTTGCAGCAAAAAAGGTGCAATCGGAGTAAAATGAACGGACAATTAAACCGTTAACTGAATTACTTTTATGACAATGGATTGTCTACTAAAATTTCCTGAGCGTGACAGCCCTAAAATGACCTCTAGTCCCGGAGAGCCGCTGCACCGTTAACATCCAAGCACTCACTCAACCGTACTCTTGTGTAGAAACTGTGCACTGTTGTTTTTTGAGACAGTGGTTGAACTGCAGCTCAGACCGGCGCAAGATGAAGCAGCTCTGCTGCCGAGGCAGGACCGGCTGCTGGGCTGCTGGGCTGCGTCTGTGAGGAGCACGGCCGACTGCTGCACTGATGAGAGGGATTGTGTCGTCAATTTTGAACGAGACGTTTCCGGCTCTTACGTGTTGGTTTACAACGCCGACTGCTGGGAGAATTTCTTCAGGTGGAGCACACGTGCCGGAGCTGCTCACGCAGCTGCATCACCTCCCAGAGACCTACGAGTTAGGCTCGAACCGTGTCTAAATTCACAGCAAAGTGTAGGCACGGGAGAGGAAGTGGAAGCTGCACACACTGGGGAAGCAACCAAATTTCAAAATATTTCATGAAGTGCAACTGCAGGGATTTAAGTATAGCTCACAATTGTATTGGAATAAACTTTTGACCTTTGCAAATTCAAATTGCCAAATTTAAGGAGCCATTTCTTTGGCCAAGTTGAGCTTTATAAATGAATTCCCACATCTGTACATCATCCAGGGCCTGAAGACCAGCTGTAGTGCTGATCTAGAAGCTATGAAGCAGATGGAGTTCCAGCCTGGTTTCAAGCTTTTTGGCAAGCAGCAAAGGGGAGACTGGATTCAGAAATGAATTGCAGCAATTAGGTCTGCAAGGGAAGCAATCAGAGTTATATAAACGAGAGAGAAAAAAAAAATCACAACTTAAAAACCCTGGTGACAAACAAATGAGCAAAAGGTGCACTTAATGCAGTGCTTTTAAGGTCCTGTGGGATATAAGATATATCCAGTGTAATAAGGACGAGCAGAAGAGACAGCTGGATGGCTCCTACAAACAGTAACTGTGAAGTAACCGTTTCATCATCCCAATATATGGCTTCATTGATTTACTCTTTCTTTTGCAGCATCTGTTTATCACTGAGCCATAATCCTGTTCATTCCCTGTGGGGATATATTCATGAGACACTTTTCCCCCTCATACATAAGTTTTAGCTATGCAAGCATGAGCTGTGACACTAAGTGCGCTTAAAAATACATTTTTCTGAAAACAAAGTCCTTTCCTTTTTGTAACGAGTGATCAAAGCATGTTTAATATGTCAGAATGAATCAGTGCAGAATGATGAAACTGGCTGCAAACAAACACGAAGCACATTTGAGACCACATTTTGCTTATAAAGCACATTATTCTAGTCAATTCAAATCCTGCAAAGCTGAGGGAGCCTACGGTTAGATTAAGTTGCGAAAGGGCCCCAATTATCAGGCTTGTGTGCCTCTGCAATGCACCACATCCATAAATGCAGCAGTCACCCTCCTCATTTTAGCCTAACAACATTCCTGTCAGTTCAAAAACATCAATGTATGAAAAATCTCAAGGACAATCAATAGTCCAGTTGCCATACCTTTCTCAGACACAACAACATAGGAGGCTAAATTGGTCAACCAGGGTGTATGATGAACCATTTTCAGGCCCAATTGGACTTCAGTGGCCATCAGAAAAGGCTCTTATTCCACACCAGGTAATGGTCAGTCGCCCTCCCCAGCAATATTAGATGTCATTCAGTGGGCTGCCATGGGGACAGCAATTACCCTTGTGCTAATGTCTGCCAGCCCACTCCATCCCCACTGCCCAGTGGCTCCATGATTTCTGCAGCTGGCTCCGGCTGGCCACTCTGTTTACAGTGGAGACCTCATCAGACACAGATCCTCCAGATTAGATCAGAACTCTGACCTGCACGTCCGAGCAGGCCCAGCCGCGGGCTAATGGCCACAGCTGGCTCGAGATCAGGTGGACACAAACACATACACATCGAACACATACATGTACGAATACACACCTCTACAAGGACATACAGTCACACCATCACAATTACATCCGTTTAAAGGCGTAAGCAGAGCTGGACCCACTAATAAAAGAAAGGCTGTCTAATGAGTATTTTCAAACACCGGCAAATACTCACTTTCTGAGGGGCTGCATACTGTGATTGTTTTTTGGGGGGGGGCATTTTTTGCTTAGAAAATAACATAAACCTTTTAATCACTTTATGGGTTAATCAATTTCTAAAATATAGATCTATTAAAGGTATCATGTACAGAAGACCTACACTGATAAATACAGTATGTACTATCAGTAATAATTGCACTAAGGATATGCCAAAGATATGTTGGTATAGGTACCTGCTTACATATCATGTACCTATAGGTACATATCATGGTCAAAAATCACCAAAATGAACATATAGAAATGTTATGTTTCTGTATTTATCAAAAAAAAAAAAAAAGGCTGATAAAATTACACGTGATTCATTTTTAAACCCTCAAATATTGACCGCTATACTGTCCTCATAAGTCCATAATTGGGCTCCCTCTATTATAGAGTAACTAAAAAAAAAAACTGTGTTGTTCACACAGGGACTAAAAGAGCCTCTCAGTGCAACTAATTGATGCTCACTGTGTGACATACAAACGAACATGCCGTAGCGAGTGGGTGCACTCCACATCACATAAGCAGAGGACGCCGGGGAAATCAGCTTCTATAACTCGTACCGATACGACAAAAGCTTATGGGCTAAATACATGTTCGCCAGCCTGCGCTCGTACGCTATATCGCCCGCACATCTCGAGCACCAACAAATAGCAGCAGACGCAAAGGATAATTGCACTGTTTCTATTCACGCTATCAGTGCGTGAAGTTTGCATATCCGCACATGCAGCCACCACAGCGTGACTAAGGATATTACACCGGCCGCTTGACTTCTCGCTTGCCTGTTCTTCACGCAATGTAGCTGTCACTTTTAAATCTGATCCCCCAGTCACATGGGTCCCCACCGGAGTCAAAGCTGAGACCCCAATTTCACCTGCAGTGAATGGATGACTGAGAGCTGTCACCTTTGCTCGGTGCTAACGGTGCCTCCATCTGCTTTCAACACTTGATGGTAGGCCGTGTGTGACTCTTGTGCCCGCATGAAAGGATGAAAGAAAGTGGGGGGCTCGGTTTGCTTTGTACAGGATGAATCGTCGTCAGGAAAGAGAGGGATTACTTCACTGCAGGGGGCCGGACTTCATTCATCTCCCTCCCACCATTATAAAGCCACAGATATATAGCGTGCAGTTGGAGAATTGCTTCATATTAGGGAGAACCGGTTGCTGGTATGAAATATATTTGGATTAATTCAGTGCAATAATTTTTACGGGAGAGCCTGGGACACTAAATCTACATTTGCCAGTGTATAAATCTTAAAATGTCCACGGTGTTGTATATTTAAATTTGCATTTTTACGTTTTAACAATTATCTCTTCCGACAAAAATGACTGCGGCTCGAGAGCAAGGTTGATGATAGCGAGTAGCAGTATACCGTGGGGAAGTTTCACATGAGTAGGTGATAGGAAATGGAGGAATTTAAAGACTTGGGATTCACTGTGACACTGGCAGAGAAATGCTGGCTAAGACAGCTTTTTTTCTTTCTGCGGCCTTAGGATTGACTAACCGAGCACATATATTTTCTGCTGCAGTTTTGATCATAGCGGTAGCTTCATGTGGTGAAGGAGCCTGATCAGTGGCACAGTGTCATCCATAATTCGGTGAAGTAGAAGGCTAAATGTGGCCGTCGGGGAAATTACGGTTGTTGTTGTTGTTGAGGAAAAACCGCAGTAACGTTTGATGAGTCGGCGATTAACTTCATCGTGACATATGGTGGGGTGCTTATGAATCCAAGGGCGAAAGTCCTAAACTCCTAAAATGGATCTCGCTATGAAAGTGTGTTTAAAAGTGGTTTGCGTGCAACACTAAAAATACAGGCAATATACTGCTATAGATGCCATCTGTTATTCAGTGACCGTTTTTAGAATCTTCTTAGATTTGCATACGTTTGGGAAACCATTTGTTTTGATATGATCTAAAAAGGTAGACGAGACTTGGTCAATGGTATTGTAAGCATGTGTTTGATAAAAAAAATTAATTAAAAAAAAAAAACTACAAAAATATTAGTTTTTATCGGCTTTCGGACCATTTGGATTGCCAAAATATTTTTTTTTCACTTCCACAGTACATTTTTAAGTAAACTTGTACGACCTTGGCTCCGCCCACCAAGTGTTGACAGCTTCACTCTTTGCTGTGATTATAATCTGGAAAACCATGTTTGCATTGGGGTTCGCTCAGCCACTCTGAAGGCCGGACCAATCAGCAGCCAGTAGAGGGACGCTAAGAGTCCTGCGTTTGTTTCTGAATGGTGGAGGTGGTCGAGCTAGGTGAAGCAATATGAATCGTTGAATCCTAGCAAATATCAAGGAATTGAAGCTCATAGATAGCAAGAACAACGCCTGCAACGTTTTTTCTAAGTGATTGATTAAAGGCTGCTCTAGTAGATTCAAAATGAACCTGAGGTCTACGCCCATTAGGATTCAATGACTGAAACAATCCCCACTGGGAGCGTGACCAGAGGCTAACTATCAATTTGGGTCGGGTAATGCCAGGCTGAAATTATACAACCACTCATCCAGCTTCTGATACAGTTTTACTGTGGACAAGTTGTTTAACTGTGGTTCAACGTTGTGTTCTCAGTTGTTGTCGTGTCGTTGAATTTGTCCCTTTGACCTGCCTTTCGTCTTCAGCAACAACGACTAAGCTTCATGGTACCATTTTGAGCCAGAAAAAAAATCTATATTTCTTGGAAACAGAAACGCCATGATTAAACTGGTGGTCATAACACAAGTACTGGATATCATAAAAGATGTTTTAAAACACTTTTAATGAGAATTCACAGTTGCTAAAAAAAAATACCTCCTCAAACCAGCAGACTCTGCCACTTCATACCACTATTATATGAATGTGGAAATGTTATTGTATTTTTTCTAATCTTTCTGAAATTTCAAGTTCATATTCAGGTCTGTAATCTTTGCCATGAGCTATTCCTTCTTCATTCCCCTTTACTTTCCCTGTAGCATTTCATCCAGTTGTCGTTATGAAAGTGATTAAAAAAGGGTGAGGATTGATGCTGTGCTGGACTCTAGCTTTCATTTATATTTCAGAGATAATTAAGCGAATTGTTTTGTGGACAAACAGGGAAAAAGATGATTGCGCCCTCCACATACCTGCATATATACCCCCTCAAGTCTGCCTGAGACTTCATTCCCATTCATCAGTCATCATCCACTTTTGAATTACTGACCTGTCTGAGAGACTGTTTCTTCCGCTTCTGCGTACAGCTGTGCATCGGCTAAATGATAGCTCAGTTCGCTTCATTTCCCCTGTTGCGTATATCTTTCAGCTGGGAACCACAGGTGCCCTTTCAAGCGATCCATTTTCTTGTCCCATATTTGCATATATGCATAATGCATGACAAAATGGCATCCCTGGGAGAGGGTCCAATGAGAGAGCACTATTTTTAGTATGCACCTGACGTCAGCGCCGCCGATCCTGATATTTCAGGTTCAATTAAAAAGGTTTCGGTGCAGCAGCGGCGATGAAAGGTTTAGGTGTGCGGGCTCTGTCGAACTCCCCCAGACTGCTCCTTCTGCTTTTTGTTCCCCAGAGTTGAAAGTATTTCCTCATAAGGCAATCAGGAAGATGAATATATTAACACACTTTTGAACAGAGCGTCACTCGGTGAATTCAGCAGTGTGGGAATCAAGGATGCCCTCCTTATTCCAGTATATCAAAAGAAAAGGAATGTGGAAAAAAAACCAAAAAACATCGCTATTCCGTCACGCAACAAAGGAAAGTAAATGAAAACATACAGATGAAAAGAAACGGTACTATTTTTCATTTTCACATATCTACTGTCAGGTCTTTGTCCGTGCCCCGCCTCTCTGCGGGTCCGTCTGTACGTCTTCTCCCCGACGCTCCCCTTCTCTTCGACTCAATTACATTCAGTCCAGTAGGCTTTGCGGGCATGACGAGATTATATTGTCAAACCCAACAATAACAGTAAACATATTAACATTTTATGGCTGATTCCACACATTCACTGGCACACCACAATTTGCGGTTTATAGATCGTATCACAAGAGTGAATATAGTAAACTCTATTCCGAGATAAGTCAACCTTGTATCGCAATGAATTTCATCTCTCTGTTTTCCTATCGCCGTCTCCATCAGTTTCTGTTTCACTCGGTATTATTGGTCTGACACGTAAATATAGTTGCTTTTTATTCAGCGGGTGGAATGGAAATGAATGCCCCCCTCACCCGCAAACTATCTTAACCTTACAGCACGTGTGACATTTCCCAGAGTAGTAGCGGGAGCCTAGTTTATCCCACAGACTACTTTCAGCTTTGGGGACATGAGTTGTGTGTAAAAGAAGTGGGGCAGCTTCCTTTCCAGTGACATTATCTTGAGCGGAGTCCATTCTGCAGGGCACAGCGTTCTCTCCAGTTTCGCAGCGGGCTGATAAAAGTTGCTGATGAAGTTTAACGTTACTTGTAATGAAAAATCCCACGTGATTTTGTTGCGTAATGCTGTATTTCCTGGCTGTCCTGACTTACCCGGTGCATAAATGCACATGCAGGTGTCTCCGTGTGTGTGTGTGTGTGTGTGTGTGTGTGTGTGTGTGTGCGTGTGCGTGTGCGTGAGATGACGGCAAGTACGTTGCAGTATGAGGGGGAACAGACTGAGATTGCTATCTCCATGATGGATTGCCAAGTGCGGCTGCTTTAAAAAATACTATTAGGACAGAGTCCCCGGCTTGCTAAAGGGTGTTCGCTAATGTATTGCTTCTCTTGGGACAGAGTTTGTGTCTGCTCTAGTTTAAAAGTTTGCAACAAATGCACCGACAAAACCGGACAGCAGGGTTTCTTTTGCGTGCGCGTGTGTAGAAACGAGTTTTTTTTTTTTTTTTGCAGCGGAAGAGACACGGCAAGAAAGCTTTGGGTTCAGCATCCACACGACATCCAGCCGGTCACAATCGCGTCACCGCGTCGTGAGCTCGCCTTGTCTTGTCAGAACAGTTTGGTTATGCAATTAAAGCACATAAATTGATAGCGCAGCAAAACAACAGTCCCAGTTTAATTCCTGTATAATGACATTGCTGCTAAGCAGACCTCTGCCTCTAGAGGTGTAAGACAGGAAAAACCTCATTAACTTTTTTTGTGTGTGTCTCTCACTCTCATTATTCTTCTTTTCTTTTTTTTTTTCCCCTAAGAACAGCCCACCCTTATCTGTTGAATGATTAGAAGTGCAATGAGGAACATTTTTGGTACATGTGTAACCCACACAAGACCCAGCAGGGGATGTCCCCCAGAGAGATGCAAATGATCCTGTTTTTCTGTGCATAAGTGGCGGAGGAATGAGGGAAAGGGAAACGGGACTATAAATGGTGGTGGCATTTCATGTTAGAATAACGACGGCCCTAAACACACACCGGGATCTTGGTCTCGGGAGACTGTGTTGTTTATGTGTGTTTGTGTACTTTGTTTTTCTCCTCCTGAGGTCAATAGCTCAACCATGACATAAATGATTTATGCCTGGCATCATCTGAAAATGTTGGTTTCAGCATTGTCCAAGTATTGATTGTGTGATATTGACTGAAGACCAGGGTGTCAGATTCAATGGAGAAAACAGGAGGGTGCTGTATTCATGCAATTTTGTTTTCTGCTCATTAAGCTTATCTTCAGTCCTCTCTGCTTCTATTCCTGTTGTTGTCTGACAGGAGCGTACAAGTGGTTTGACTGTAAGTTCATTTTTAACTGGCAGTGGCACACGGTTGAAAAACAGCCTGAATAAAATCTCATTTTGTTGCTCTGAATAGCATTAAACACATGGGTTGGTTTTCAATCAATTATATTTGTTTGAGAATAAAAGCAGCATCATGTTGGTTGTTGTTTTTTAGCAGCCTGCCTCAAGTCTTGTCATTCAGTATACTTCTCATCTGTGTTTTTAGCTTTTGTAATGCCGTTTTGCCTCTTCTTGGGTTTTGTTGTCAGCTTGCCTCTTTTTCTGAAAAAAAAAAAAAAATCTCGCACAATCCGGCCTCTTAGAGCCTTTTTCTAATAATTCATCTCACCTGAATACAAATATGTGAGGTCTTATAAATTTGGGATTTTACCATTTATATGGTTGTATAGATAAACTTCTGAACCAAGCAATGCTGTTTTTTGTCTGAGGCTTACAAGCTTAATACACGTTTGTGGGGTGGGGTGGGGTAGGGAAGGGAGGGGAGAGGGTAACAACAACAACAACAAAAAAGGATGCAAGCCAAATGTTATTCCCACACCTGAATGCCATGGTGTAGCTAGTTTCTGAAATAAGTACTTCTTTTGGGGACCAGCTAGCAAATGCTAAATATCCACAGTCTACAAAGACTGTGGCAAAAACCCACATTGTGTAATTGACTGAATATTGTTCGTATCCAAACAGTGCTTCACACACACTCTAGCCTCAGGGCTCAGTGTTAAACTGCTGACAGAAACAACTGCGGTTGAGAAAAATGCAATTTGATATATTCCAGTTTTATTTATGTCAAAAACACCAAAATTCTATCAACGAGATGTTTTATTGAACAAGCGCAAGTGCACATTTGTTTCTTAATGTGTGATTTCCAATTGTTTATCAAAGCAAGTGATCGTGCCGTTCAGTTTTCCCAGTACACATGTGTGTGTGTGTGTGTGTGTGTGTGTGTGTGTGTGTGTGTGTGTGTGTGTGTGTGTGTGTGTGTGTGTGTGTGTGTGTGTGTGTGTGTGTGTGTGTGTGTGTGTGTGAGTGAGTGAGTGAGTGTGTGAGAAACTTTTAAGTATCCTGATTCCGGTTTTCATTGACTGGGCTGTTCTAAGAAGACGTGCTTATCGCAAGTCCTCAGGGCGCCCGTATTAATCCCTGGGAAAAGATGACATCAAATGGAAGCACAGCGAGGGATTATGGGGGATGTCGGGAGCGTGATCAACTGCCACTGAGAACTGGATGGACAAGGAAGCGATGCTCCACAGGTGAACGCAAACAAACGGCCAAAATAGTACGGAATAGGATACAGGAGAAATAAAACGCAACCTGTGTATGAATTCACCGTTACAAGACACGAAGACGCTTCACCGCTTCCAAACCAAGCAGCCTACCGCATTCGTATTAATCAGACCAGCACGACTAAGTTAATGGCAGGGGACTTGTTTTTCCCACCTACAGTCTCTGCCTAATTCAGTCACTTCTAACGCCACTGCCTTTGTGAAGACCACTTTCTCTTTAATGCATTACCTCTACAACTAGGTTTGCACTTCGAACAGTAATTCAGTGTGTACTGAGCTTTTCTGCTTACAGAGATAAAGACGTTCGATTTTTTTTTTTTTTTTGGCCAATAAAATTAGCGCAAGCGCCGCTCAAGTTTCATTTCCAGGGGTCCACGTATATCCTACAAATGCGTCGGCTTTTTAGTACGTTCTACCCTCTGGCGACGCAATCTAGGCTGGCGTAGAGAGAGGAAAAATATCTTTCAGCAAAACACAGAATCTCCAGCAGCCTCAGGTGTGCTCTTCTCTTCCAGAAATCTGTAAAAAGGTGAATATCATCCAGCTCACATTGTTTCATTTGTTTATCCTTTTATTGCAACACACTCAAGGCAGCTCGGATCATTGTTTTTATTGCAACTATACTGCACGTCGCATGACTGTGTGTTCAGTATGTAAATGTGTCATAATTACGATTGACTTCAGAGTTAAATTATCCCCCAACTCTGAAGCTCCCTTCTTTTTGTCTTTCTGCCCATTGTTTTGATGCAACTCCACTATTCGGATTCCCTCTTAACATTTTCAACTGCGTTGTTTTCAACAACAAAAATCAACCGCTTATTACTTGCCCAGCAGAAAATGGCAGAAAAACATTTTGACTATCTGCTGAACAATGTGACTCTTTTTACAACTAAAGAACCAAATGTTTTTTCCAAGAGGGGTTAGGGCTGTCACCATTGATTTTTGTAATTTTTTTATTGTTATACACACAATTGCTGTTAACGATTTAATTGCCGTTTTGTTTATTTTATGCTGCCATCATAGTGTAAGCCTAGTTTTAGTTTAATAATGCACATACACCTCATAAAGACGACCCATTTATTGGTATCAAACAGCTGGATAGAAATTACATTTCTGTTTGCCGTTTAGACTTTTTAAACAAAACTTGCACTTGCACAAAGCTTATTATATCATAGAGCAATGACTGACGGTGAACGGTGCTGGTGGTTGAAATAAATATTGTGCTACTGCTACTTCAACCATGTGCCATTGAACCACAGCAGAAGAAGGAGAAATGTGTGTGAATACGAGACTTTGATTCATTATTTGATATAATATATATAATTAAATAAATGCTAATGTCACTCAGCATCTGTTAGATGTGTAAATAAGCAACGGTTTTGCCAACAAGTTTGCCACGTCAGCTCAGAGGGTGATCATTTCTGTGCTATGTTCACTTCCTGATTCTAATCCTACGTGACCAAAACTCAAATATCGCAGGGCTAATATTATTGCTAGTATTCGTGACATTAACGAGTCTTCGTGAGTTGTGTAGCACTGAATAACAAGTCACCCTCTCGCCTGTAACCTGAACTCATCAACTCACTTGTTCTTGGAAACCATTAATAATCCTTTACTGAGGCTGATCTAATGAGCAGAAACACTTGTGTTGTTAAATATTTGTCTCGTTCCTTTTTCTAATTACACATTAATGGGCGCATGCTGAGTTAATTTGTCGCAGTGTGAGCAAGCGTTAAATAATGGCTCTTCAGGGGTAGTTTGCTGGAGTCTCACCTCATGTAGAAGGGACCTCGCCTATTGATCTCACCTTGAATTATTCGGCTCGCGTTGAGAAAAACTGCTGCATGTCAGCTCACCGTTGGACTCTCCGTTGAAGGTCTTTATTTATCAGTGTCTGTAGTAATCAGGCCAACGTGAGTGCACAGCCGCACTTGGACTTCTACCAAAGAAGCTGGCGGAGGAAACAGAAAGGCAAATTAAACAGGGTCATGTATATTTAAATCCAGGCAAGAGGCTGGGGTCAAATCGAGTTGGCACTTCCTTTCTTTCTTTGGTTTGAAGCAAACAACAACCCTAATGTGATCTAATGCTGTTTCCTGTCATAAATCTCTGATCTTACACGTGTATTAGTGCTTTTTTCATATTGTGGTAGCTACAACTTTAATATCACTGAATGGATGAGGGCACACAGGAGGTTGTAAGGAGCAGGCCTGTTATATGGCAATATTTGACTCATATGGGATTTTGTTATTGCTGCTGGTACCGTGATAGACAAGTTCATTCACCCACCCCTGCATTTATGTCTCTTACATTTTTGATGTTCATTGCATTTCAGTACTCTTCCGAATATCTTTCAGTCAACACGTCCTCCAAATTTAACATCCAGATGTTTTTTTTTTGTTTTTTGTTCAGTCGATAGCTGATCTGCTGCCCCTGATGACATCATGGCATTTTTTTCCAGAAACATTACAAATCACCATTGTGTGTGACAACGCTTTCATTTCGTTTTGATTGGATTTAAGCCTAAAAAAAAAAATACTTTTTTTTTTTTTATTTCCGGAAAGATCGCAGTTCTAAGCTAGAGCTGAGCAATATAGACAATATATCGATATAATGATACGAGACAAGATATCCTCTTAGATTTTGGATATATAAACACTTGGTTAAGGTTGTGGAACAATCATAGTCATAAATAATGCCGAAAAGAGCTGAGACTTTCTTGTGAGAACAATTTCCTGTCAGTCTCACTCATGTGTGACTCCATCTCCTGTATCTCCCAGAACACGTTTTAATTACTCCAAGGGAGCGCATGTGAAGTTGTCATGTATACAGTGGGTACAGAAAGTATTCAGACCCCTTTAAATTGTTCACTCTTTGTTTCATTGCAGCCATTTGCTAAAATCAAAAAAGTTCATTTTATTTCTCATTAATGTACACTCAGCACCCCATCTTGACAGAAAAAAACAGAAATGTAGAAATTTGTGCTAATTTATTAAAAAAGAAAAACTGAAATATCACATGGTCATAAGTATTCAGACCCTTTGCTCAGTATTGAGTAGAAGCACCCTTTTGAGCTAGTACAGCCATGAGTCTTCTTGGGAATGATGCAACAAGCTTTTCACACCTGGATTTGGGGATCCTCTGCCATTCTTCCTTGCAGATCCTCTCCAGTTCCGTCAGGTTGGATGGTGAACGTTGGTGGACAGCCATTTTCAAGTCTCTACAGAGATGCTCAATTGGGTTTAGGTCAGGGCTCTGGCTGGGCCAGTCAAGAATGGTCACAGAGTTGTTCCGAAGCCACTCCTTTGTTATTTTAGCTGTGTGCTTAGGGTCATTGTCTTGTTGGAAGGTGAACCTTCGCCCAGTCTGAGGTCCAGAGCACTCTGGAAGAGGTTTCCTTTCAGGATATCTCTGTACTTGGCTGCATTCATCTTTCCTTCAATTGCAACCAGTCGTCCTGTCCCTGCAGCTGAAAAACACCCCCATAGCATGATGCTGCCACCACCATCTTTCACTGTTGGGATTGTATTGGGCAGGTGATGAGCAGTGCCTGGTTTTCTCCACACATACCGCTTAGAATTAACGCCAAAAAGTTCAATCTTGGTCTCACCAGACCAGAGAATCTTATTTCTCATAGTCTGGGAGTCCTTCATGTGTTTTTTGGCAAACTCTATGCGGGCTTTCATAAGTCTTGCACTGAGGAGAGGCTTCCGTCGGGCCACTCTGCCATAAAGCCCCGACTGGTGGAGGGCTGCAGTGATAGTTGACTTTGTGGAACTTTCTCCCATCTCCCTACTGCATCTCTGGAGCTCAGCCACAGTGATCTTTGGGTTCTTCTTTACCTCTCTCACCAAGGCTCTTCTCCCACGATTGCTCAGTTTGGCTGGACGGCCAGGTCTAGGAAGAGTTCTGGTCGTCCCAAACTTCTTCCATTTAAGGATTATGGAGGCCACTGTGTTCTTAGGAACCTTGAGTGCTGCAGAAATTATTTTGTAACCTTGGCCAGATCTGTGCCTTGCCACAATTCTGTCTCTGAGCTCCTTGGACAGTTCCTTTGACCTCATGATTCTCATTTGCTCTGACATGCACTGTGAGCTGTAAGGTCTTATATAGACAGGTGTGTGCCTTTCCTAATCAAGTCCAATCAGTTTAATTAAACACAGCTGGACTCCAATGAAGGAGTAGAACCATCTCAAGGAGGATCAGAAGAAATGGACAGCATGTGAGTTAAATATGAGTGTCACAGCAAAGGGTCTGAATACTTATGACCATGTGATATTTCAGTTTTTCTTTTTTAATAAATTTGCACAAATTTCTACATTTCTGTTTTTTTCTGTCAAGATGGGGTGCTGAGTGTACATTAATGAGAAATAAAATGAACTTTTTTGATTTTAGCAAATGGCTGCAATGAAACAAAGAGTGAAAAATTTAAAGGGGTCTGAATACTTTCTGTACCCACTGTAAGTGCCCGTGCACTACACATGACGCTGTAGCCTTGAGCAGACAGCCTCGCTATGTCAGAAACTATCAAGAAAAGGGTCACCACTGAGAATATCTCACTTCTGTGTCATATTAACTGGTTATTTCCTGTTTCCAACATCTTTAGAAATCTGTAAATGCAAATTCCTTTCGATTGCCTTGAAATACCTTGACAGGACAAAGTTACAATACAGTCAAACTAGTGACGTTTTACATAACTGAAAGCTAATATAACCTGACACGAAAAGTTCTTAAGACCTTAACACGACCCACCACTTACCTAAAATAGGTTAACATAAATGTGAAGAAGTATTTACAACCACTGATCAGCTCAGGCCTGATTAAGAGAACCGGGAGCACACGTCCTTCTTTTTCCCAGAACAATCTAATGACAGAAATAATTGCAATCATCCTTGAGAGTCCTGGATTGTTATTATTGTTATGAACACTTAAAAGTGTAATGTTCATCATAAATCATACTTCATTTAAGTGTCAGGGTGACCCGGTAATTAAGGAGATGATCATTTTTTAGCGAGGAGGAATGGGTTCAGGTCCTTCTGACAGCAACCTGCTGAAGAGTCCTTTGGTAAAAGAATATCAGGTACTGGACTCGGATTACAGCCTGACCCCCAAATGAGAAGACACTTCCTGAGGTTTGATAAAATATCACTGTAGCATTTGACAAAATGCACAGTTCCTTCATGATGGAAATGAACTGTCTTTTGTAACTGTATTTTTTTTTTTAAATGTCGTAATATCGTATTAACCTACATTTGGACAACCATAGAATAATAATTAGCACATGTCGAGTAAAAATGCCAAATATTTTCTACAAGCTTCTCAAATTTAAGTATATGCTGCTTTTCTATCATTATTTGTTGAATATCATTATTTATATCAGCTGTTACTATGAATGTATTAGTGTTGGTGTGATATATTGGCCATTAAGTAACAAAAAATTACAGCACGAGAATGCCAAAGATCTGTTGAGGGTAATTTAAAAAGCAGTTTTCTGCTTGCTGCAGCATGGACAGGGAGGGCAGCATTTGCATTGGCAGAAAAAACAAATTCCATCAATCAAAACCAGCTGTAATAAAATGAATACCCACAGATGGATAGACCACAGATTATTTTACATCAAAGGCTTTTGGGGAGTAGATAAAAGGTCCCTGTCAAAATGTGCTTGCTCACGGATTTGACAAAATGGTGGTTAACCATGTCAGTTGTTGCTTCTAGCAACAAAATGTTCAACTGAAAGGTGACAGCATGTATTGTTGTGGGTTTCTTTGAGCATTCAAATGCAAGTATCATCTTTTAAAAAAAACAGCATAGGTGTCTCTATTATTTGAATGTGTCTTCCAGAATGTGAGGTAATGTAATAGGTCTTTTTTTTTTATAACTGTTTTCTAACATTTAATGGATTTACTGGTTAATTGATTAATATAATATCAGTAGATGAGTGGATAATTCAACTAAAAAGTAGTTTTACTCTGTCGTACAACACCCTGTATTTTTTGTTATTGACTTTTATTTTGTATTGTATTATTGTTGACCTTTGGTTTGGTCTTAGTATGACTGCATTTACAACACAAACCCGCAACCGTGTGGCTTACCCTTAGGGAGAATCGCCCTCCGTGAATCATGTGGCTTACCCTTAGGGGGACTCGCCCCTTCGTGAACTGTGTGGATTACCTTGAGCGGGGCTGGAATCCGTGTCCTCATGGGGTCGTTTCCAGCTCTGAAGTGGCGTCCTAGACCGCTGGACTATCTTCAGCGCTGAAGAATGAGTCGCGGTGGAGAAAGTGTTTCACGGAGTTCACTCAGAGCTTTTCAGTGACTCAACTAACAGTCTGGTTAACTCAACGGGTAAAAGATTCTACTTCACCAAAGTTGCTATTAATGGTTCAAATTCCACCTTGGCCTCTTAATGGAGGTTCAACTTTTAGTGAAGTTGAAACATTTGGAGAAATCGAAAAAGTTTTCCATCCACGACACATTACAGGAAGGTATTTACTATCACTGCAGACCCCCTTAAAAACATGTATATCTACTATCCAAAGAATGTATGTGGCATTTTTGGTTGCATTTAAATGAATATTTGTGGACAGTGGAGTTATAGGTTGCAGTGAGCCAAAGATTTGTCACAATGCAAACTCTCCTGGGAAGATTGGTGGTGCAGTGGTTAGCACTGCTCCCTTTCAACTAGAAGGTTTGGGGTTCGTGAGCCCTTAGCCCACTCGTGACGCCACTAAAATACGAAATTTTTCACCAGGAGAGATGCATGTACAAACTTTCATGAGTTTTTGAGTATGATAAAGCCGCCAAAAAATGCAGTTGTTTACGGAAAATAATAATAATAATAATAATCGCTTGAATAAAAAGAGGGCTTTCGGCACCATCGGTGCTCGGGCCCTAATAATCTACCAGTTAAACTAATGGATAAGTAAGCCATCATGAGCAGTGAAATAGAGCTGTTTGTTAAATAGGAGACAGATGAAGGTTGCTAAGGTCAAAGAAAACACTTGGCGGCATCCTACTAATTATTTTCCAGAATGTTCATTAGCTTCGGAAGAGACTTGTGGGTATGGCTGTCCTCTCAACCTACTTTACAGTCTCTCACAGGAACAAGGCTCATCCAAAAACTGTGCAGTTCTGGCCTCTGCCCAAGACTGCAACACAGTTGGAGAGTGGAAAGAGGCAGGGTGAGGAGAGACTGTGGCGGCTTCTTTGCTGCTGCCTGCGAGTTAGCGAGTAGTGCCTTTGTGTCACGGTTAATCATCGGCTCCTCTTGCAGTGTTTGAAGGGAAGGAGGGCAGCTGGAGCACCCCACCAGGCCCAATAACGCAGCCACGCCACAGGGTCCGTCAGGAGCCCGCGGAGACAAATCCAAAATCCAATTGATTTCAAAAGCCAGGGGACCAATGTGTTTACCTCATCAAGCACGCAACCGAGTGGAGAGCATAAACAAAGTGAAAGGAATAAAAGAGAGGGGAGGGTTATCATACGTGCAGTGACCCTCCAGTAATGACACTCCCAGCCTCCCCACCTGCACCTTGCCAGTTTTCATATCCCGCCGTATCGGCAAAAGAGGAAGGTGGTTTGCTGATAAAAGTCCGAGTGTTCCTGGAGCTGGATTTTCTCCAGGCACAATTATCTTCCCCAAGCAGTCATTCCACCCCCTGTAGGGTGGATGTGAATTGCCTCAATAAGAGGGCGGCCTTCCTTTTTTCTTTTTTTTTTCTCCCCCCTCCTTCCACTGGTTGTTGATCTCCCTCATAGCCCTCAGCTCTGGTCTGTCAGAAAATCAGCTTCAGGCTTAACATGCATTATCAGCCTGTTTGATTCAATCTCTTTCTTCCAGATTGCACACAAAATAGCTGGTGGATGACTTCTGGGACCAGGCCGTGACTCGAGATTTTGAGATTTGACTGTGAATTACAAAGAAGGCAGGGGGAGAAAAAAAAAACACAACCCTTTCACAGGTGATTTGTAGGAGGAAAGAGTCTGTAAAATAGCCTACATTGGGTGAAAATAATGGTAAAAGTGAGTTTAAGGACGAGGATACGGCAAAAAAAAAAAAAAAAACTAAACTAAACTGGTGATAGATGTGCTGATATTTTCTCCTTTTGGGGGATTCTAAATGTCTATATTTGACTCCAACTCGGTGGATAAAACTTTGGAGTTCTTGAACCACGAGTTAAAATGCGAATCATGCCCACTGAGGAAGGTTTTGCTTAAATTATCATTTGCGATTGCCATGCAAGTCATTGTCATATTGAGTTTGGAAGATGAAAGTGTCTCTCTGTACCGAATTTAAAAATGATAGATTCAACATCTTTGAAGAAAAGTGCATGTAAACAACAAACATGTCATTATGTAAAGTGTATCTTGTAATATGCTGTTGTAATATCCCTTTCTGAAGTCCGGGGAAATGTGTAAAAGCCACAAAGAAGAGAAGAGAAAACCGCCTTTGAAATCAAAGCATGTTAGAAGTTTGGTCTTAGATGTTAATCTGACTGTAAGTAGCCATTTACGGAGTACAAAGACAAAGCCTGATGTCAGTGTTCGGTGCTAAATTTTCCATCTGCATGCAAAGGAAGAAATAATGATGCCATTATGTGGTGTAACCAAACAGTGAAACAGCTTGATATGTTATAATATCCTCGCCGAGACCTCTGTTAAAACCCATTTCCTTTAAATAAGCAGGGAGCTACACTTATTAAAGGCAGAACACGATTTCTCTCCTCGGAAAGAGACCAGCGAGGTGTCTGTGCACCATCATCTACAGCTGGCCCTGTGTGCTTTCTATTTCCACGGCGAGGCTTGTTTCTGTTCGCCCGCAGAACGAAGGTATTACCACCCTTTCGTTCAGCAAGCTCCTGCGCACATGACAGTTCATTTTCTGCATGATCTCCCAAAAGTCGATACGATCTTGTAAAGACAAATACCAGATAGCACCGGCTAACTGATGCAGTTTGGGGGGGGGAGGCACACCATTAATCATGCTCTGCTGAGGGGTGGGAGCAAGGGGGTCGGTCTACCCAGCAAAGTCTTCATGCATTAACAAAATCACCAGGCGATCTGTGAGTGAATTCACCGGTGGCGGCGCCTTCACTGCCCATGGTTCTGCAGGGTGGGGTTTTTGGAGCACGGGTCCGGTGCCAAATGAGGAGGAATCTAACTGGAGAAATCCCCGTTGTTAAGACGAAATCGTCGACACAGTTAAGAGTCGGTTACGTAAATCCAGGCCGACCTAGTTGTAAATTTCCGCTTTGATTGAACGAGGATACAAAATGTCAACAACGCAAATCCTTCGAATCTGCAGCCTCACAACCGTGAATGTGCGAATCTCCTTTCTAACTCCTACATGAAAAGATATTTGAAGAAACAAGCAAGGCGGGTTTCTGATGGTGTGGGAGGGTTACAAACTGTCTCGCATTAAATCATCTGTGAAGTGTTTTTAAACCAAAAGTCACGCACACAGGATGATATCTAGTCTTATTTTGTACTGTGCACTGAACAGAGAGCTAAATACTGTGGGTATTGATTCACTCTCAAGTCGTGCGTGTCATAACTCACTTTACTCAATTTCTCGTGCAGTGTAGCAGAACTGTTAAAGTGTAACTAGAGCGTTCAAAAATGATTATACAGTATCTCCAAAAGTAACCATCCTGTGCAGCTGTTGACTCCTTTTTATACAGCAATCGCACGTACCGTAGAAAGTAGCCGGGCACTCGTCTGCCGAATGGCTATTGAAACACTGTTGCTCTCCGACAGCAAATCAGAATTGCCACAATTCCCGAAAAGTGCAATTAGCCAGATTAGTGGGAGGTTCATTTAGTAATTCATCAAATGTTGACTGAAATATGGCATCTGAGGAGAAGCATTACGAGTGGGTCACTTGTCCTGTTGGATTATTTTAGATGCATTTCAAATGGCAGTGAAATGACTTGTTAAATGGCTGCCAATATTTGTGACGGTGCTTTGAAGAATTCGGTCCATTGACAAAGCCTGACGCACACGTCTCTCAAAAATACTAAGTTGCAATGGTGACTGAATTGATCGGTTAAGTCGAGGAGATGGACATTGATGCCACTTGTTCACGCACGTCATCGAGTTGGGTTTTCAACTTGTTTGCTGTGTTGATCACTTGTACAAGATTGCAATCATTAAATGACATCTGCTGTATAAGTATACAGAGTGAGATTGAACACCACTGCTCTGGCACTGCCTTTTTTTTTCTTGTTCATAATTCTATAAGAAGAAACGTGACCTTGTTCAATATGGCTCACAACTCTTAACAATTATATTTATACTGCATACTACTGGTACATAACTGTTGTATAGATTATTTTCATGATCGACATATTTTCTGTCGACTAAATGGTCGTACCGCGCAGAAACCATGGGGTTGTGGTTGTGATGGACACATTTAGGTTGAGGTCCAGCTTTTCTGTACGTGGTTGGGTTTTAGCTATGAAGATGTAGTGTTTTGAGTGTTCTAAACATACCCATAAAATAGTTAATCATGTTTTATTTTCCATAGGACGATATTGTGGGGGAAAATAAATGATATATCTTGTCAGGGATTAGTTTAGTAGTGAAAGTGGCGGGTATCAAACTCTACCAAAACTCTACCAATCCGTACAGATACTTGGAAACCCATTCCTGAACTCTACTTTTTATTTCCACATTACAGTACAAATCTTTGCCTTTCATGCGCTTCAGAGGGGGATAGTGTAACCCAGATTATTTCCTGCAGCTACAACAGACTTGAGCCTTCAGTTCAAGGTATTACTACACGCTACAGTTTATCTCCTGTGTTCCCTAAACTCCTCCCATGTTGCCGGTATGTGCTATCTGTAACTGGCTGTGAACAAATAAGCCTCCTGTGCCCAATTACTGTAGCACATGTCATTTAGAGTCAGGTATGTGGTCAGATTTGAGACCGAGTGGATTTTATCTGCCTGGGCGGTACACTCAAGTAGAGCTTGTGGATGGTAAGCGCCGTGTAGGCCGACTGATACTGATGAGTTACTTGTGTGGAAGTCGTTTTCTGATAGTAGAGGGTACCCAAAGATTTGGTTGGTGCCATAACACTATCTTAGTTTGGTACTCGGCCCTGGGCCGGTGGTCCATTTGGAGGTGGGTTTAATAATACGTTTATGTTGATCAAAGTCTGAGAGAATTTAAGTTTCTTTGAAAACATATTTACTGTTGCGAATGAGTCGTACCGTGTATCATTTTTTTTTAACAATGAAGGCACTTGGATAACTTCCATTTGGGTCTCGAGCTCCAGCCTTTACTCCCAATGTGATTTCCAGACACCCTTTCGTTCAACCTTTCGTCCCATTTATTTTTCCGACACACCTCCGACTGCCCGGTAATGAGATTACTGCGGGCAAGATTTTGGCATCATAAAGGCAGCAGAGCTTTAAAAGCATTGCTCCTTCAGCAGCTAATGATTCACGAGACATCAACGTGCTGATCAGGGCTCTCAGTAGTCGTGCGTCTCTTTGTTCTTCATCAAACGTACAGAAAAGTGTGTGTAACAGTGCAAGTATGTGCCCGAAGCTGTGCCACTACGTGAACGAGTGTCAGATGAGGAAACGGACCAGCAGGTGTAAGACAAAGAACGAGGAACTGCTGTAGAGTCTGTCCTGCTTCTGAAACATAAGCCTCGTACATCGATCTGACAGTCCTCATCATGTGCGTTCGCGTTGTTGACATATGGGCACAGCCGTTAACGTTGTGCTGCGTACAGTCGCGACACAATCGAGCTCAATCCAAGGCCGTCGCAGAGACCGTTACTTAGAGACTTGACATCCTGACACAGTGTTGGAGCTGAATAGCTTTCATTGTATCTCCACTTATCGCAGAGGGCGAATTTAACATGGCAAATCAGTCTGCAATGGGAACTGAATGAATCAGTTTCCGCACTCCAAGATAAGCACTATAGCATTAGATGGGAATGAACGTTTCCATTTGGAAGTCCTTTCAATCTTATGAAGAGCTCTCCAATTGTTGGCGATTCATGGAAAAGAGCAATGATTTGATGTATAATGAAGAGCTGATAAGAGTTAAGCTCTCCCGCAGAACTCAGCGCGCCCACACTAATGTGACAGATATAGGAAGAGGGAAGCCCATCAAATGAAGAACACGGAGTAAAGAGTCACTGAGTGTAATGAAGTCAACAATACACAGTATAAATATTTGAAATCAAGCACGGTGTATACAAATTATATGTATAATTTAACAAGGCGGCATTTCTGAATTTCTTGTGCATCCCCATTTGCATTTGTTCAAAGAGAAGCTAATTTCCTTGCAACATACAGCGCTGTATTTGATACAAATTCTGAATGTAGCTTGCATTGCTTGATGCATCATGTGTTTAAAATTGGCAACACGCGCTTTGATAAATAATTCAAGAGTTCTTTAAAAAAAAAAAAAAAAAAACAGTAGCTTACATGGCGTGATTTTTATCCAAGTGCATTTCCATCTCACTAAGAATTTTTCTTTATTAATCATCACCTCTTTATTTTACTTTCAGTAAAATGAAATGTTTACTGCTGGTACTCGGTTCATTTGATCTAATCCGTTGACTTGAGAGCTGCTTGTGAATCACGAGAAACAATTCATCGGAGTACTCTGCAAACAAGATGTAGAGCCATCAACAGAGTTGACAATGTCATTAGCATTGTTGGATCCCAGAATACAACATCACAGTTGTTGACACTGAGCAGTGAGTCACTTTCCATAAACAAGAGCCTTACAAGTACGACGAACTTTATTTGTCCTCTGGGGAAGTAGATAATTACAGCTGCAAAGAACAGAAACTGACAAAAACGTCGAGGACTAAAGATCCAACATTGTCACCGTAACGCAGGGTTTTCAGTGTGCAGGATTTTTTTTTTTTTTTGGTGCCTCTTGTTGAGTAGTTCACCGAGGATGACAAATCAAAGATATCAAACATCAATTTCAAATGTGCATCTTCCGATCTGCACCAGCTTGCATACAAACGCGGAATTTCTGATGGTATGCACATCAGAAATCATCGTTTTATTCACATAATCAGGACAATGTGAGCGAATAAACTGAACTATAATGTTTTGGTACGTTATGAGCATTTCTATTTCATGTCGCTTTATAGTCGTACTCCACTTCATTTACTCTGACTGTGAAGCTTCGATACCAACAACATTTCCTTTCATGTGCTGCTGTAAACTGAATTTAAAATTAGATACCTACTTAACTAGCTACAATATTAACGATCCCCTCTAATTAAAGAGTCTATGTGGTTTTTTGGTTTTTTTTATATGCTATAAGACATATCATGTGTCTAAATAAATAATAAGCTCATAATAAAACAAGCTGTTAACACCAGTTTGGAACTGCAGTGAAAGTCTGACAGTCTCCAGACATCCAGCTTTTCATACATCACATATCTAAGGAACCAATCCCGTCGACTTTCTGTATCATTGAGCGGTCAGCTGCAAACTCAAGCTGCAGTGGAGCAGTGGAGGGGCGGGTGGAGATTGAGGCAAAGGTGGAGAATCTAAACCTCTGGATTGATTTAAAAAAAAAAAAAAAAAATACTGCTTGGAATCATTCTACCACCTGATAAGTACTTTGATTTCAGATAATATAAGTACACTTTTCTTTTCCCTATAATGTATATTTTTGAATTCTGCTTCAGTAAAATTATTTACCGAGTATTTGACACTATAACCTGTTCACCACCGGCTCTATTGACAGCCGGTTAACGCCACTGGTGCTGATACAAGCCTGACGAGCTGTTTGTCACCAGTTTAAATCTCCTCAGGAAATATTCAAAAAAGTGTTACAAAGAGCCTGTATTATTGAATGCCATAGTTTCTATTTCAGTGATAATCAGAGATTGTGCGACTTGAGGAAAAATGAGAGGGCAATTAAAGTGTCAAGTCCCCCCAAAATTCACAGACAGCTATATTAAGATAAAACTTTGCCAGAGTAAAAGATAATAGGGACGTTTAGATGATAAATGTGAACTTCATGGGTATTTTTTGGAGAATCTCTGGTCTCTTCGCCTACACATTGGTTTACTCCATATTTTTCAGATGAAAATCCACCATGTCCACATGGAGGATAGCTTTCTGCTGCCAAGATATCTCTCTAAAATGAATTAAGCCTTAGAATAATTTAAAAATGGCAAGAGCTGCGCAGATGAGAAAAAGAAAAAAAAAAAAAAAAAAAGAAAAGAGGCCCAGGGGAAGACGGAGACCTCGGCATCACCTACAGAAGAGTAAATGTCGATTTAACAAAAAAAAAAAAAATAATGTTCTACGCTTTTGCATAAAGTAACCCGGAGGCGAGTTTGTGCACCAAAAGGCAGCGGTCCAGACCTCTTGGCTGTAATAACTCTGTACTACTTAAAGCTGCGGCGGTTTGAATGTTCAACCTGCAGAGTGTCCTGTAAGGCACGCGGGTTCACTTCCCTGTTCCGTCACCTGCGCTGTTAAATATTTACCTTATCTCCCGCGTTAGGCTTCATATCATTTCAAGTGTGGCTCCATATCATTTCAAGTGTGGCTCGTCGTGGAGAGAAATCCCGTTTTAGCTGTACATTTTTTACAACTCACTTAACCCCCACCCCACCACCCCCTCGCCTTCCCTCCCTCCCACTCGTTTCCCCCCACATTTCCTCGCTTCCTTCCCATCTTTCCTTTCTCTTCCCACTCTTCTCTTCTCTTCTCTTCTCTTCTCTTCTCTTCTCTTCTCTTCTCTTCTCTTCTCTTCTCTTCTCTTCTCTTCTCTTCTCTTCTCTTCTCTTCTCTTCTCTTCTCTTCTCTTCTCTTCTCTTCTCTTCTCTTCGGCTACCTGTGATCTCAGAATGAGGGTGATAAGTATAATCACAAGTGACTGGTTCAGCTGCATGCGCTGCCTGAGCTTCAGAGACCGATGTATTCTCATGACATCCAGGCACGGCTGTATACGCCAGCGCACGAGCCGCACATGACGCACTCACACACACTCACACACACTCACACACACACACACACACACACACACACACACACACACACCAGTATGCACACTCCCACCCCCCCCAGGTACTGCATTTTGCACGCCATTTGTTGTTAAAATGCCATAAACATGAGCATATTTACAGCAGACGGCAGTTAGAGATCATTTCTGCAGCACTTCAGCCGGGATCTGTCTGTCTCCAGGGAGAAGAACTCTGCCTAACTGTCTTTGTGTAATCTTACAGCCGTAGTTAGCATATTTATTTTCACACAGCGAACGTGCCCTCTGTGTATACCCTCTCCGCGTGTGTGGCTGCCTAAATCTGCGTGAGAAATTGTAGGTGCGTGCATGTTTACATATTCACAATAATTACCTCTCACGCAGACGCTGTGCTCGGCTGCAAGCCTCCCACGACGCCATCGAACATCGTTAGCCATCACAAGCATGAGACAAAGAGGCAAAAGCATGACTTGTTCACGGAACGAAATAGCTCTTCACTGAGCGGGGAAAGTGGCATTTAAATGAGTGTATGGACAATGATCAGCCAATAGGAATACATTTTCAATGAAATGGAGTTTCAATGGAATCATTGAGAAGGTGTTGCGGTTACAGACGAGGTATTAATCGCATCTCCGCGTACACTGGCAGTGCTCGAAGGTTGTGCATCCGGTCGGCATATCTCTTCGAGATTGAGCTCCAGGGGAGTCCCCGATCTGTTGCTCGGTGCGGAATGAGTCATCAGGTGCAAGACGGAGGGCTCTTAGTATCTCACCGGCCAGGACGCATATCCTCAGGCTCTATTAATCAGAAGGCCCACCTTTGGAGAACTGTGCCCTGGACCGCATTTAAAGGTACCTGCGGCCGCCCGATGCCAGCCGTAACTCTGTGGAACAGGTGGGCCCGACACGGCAGGAGGGCAAGAAGGTGTTAATACGGACTTTTTGAGATGATTTCCTTTGAGGGAGATCCAATCCGGTGTCACGGCGTGGTGCTCAGGAAGTGCTTGAGCCTCCGACTGATGGAGGTTCTAATTCAATCTGCTCCAGATCAGCGGGGAGGTGGGGAATGGAGGAGTCTCAGTATTTATGTCAAGGAGTCACCTTCCATTCAGCTCTCCGGTCACCGAGGAAATGTTAGGGTCTATTGATTCGAGAGGCCAACGGGTTATCGATGGAGACGGCGAGAGCGGAAGAATCGGCTCCTTTCTTCTCTCTTCTGTATCGAGCTTTCAGCAGTAATGCACCTCGCAGGATCCCACTGTTTCCCATCCAGTGAAATATGCAGCGTACCTGCGTGTTTGGCAGCCGGCTGATGCAAAACAGAATTTTGGTCTCATTAGAGTAAACATGTTGGGAGTGCTCTATTTAGATATCCCGGTCTGCTACTCCGATGCATTGCTGCCATCTAGTGTTTGCAATCAAGTGCGCAGTTTGATCGGCAGTGGAGGCTTCAGGTGGACTTAAAAAGTCTCGACGCTGATGAAGTCATTTCACCGGAAGAAAAGAGAAACGGAGGAAAGAGACGACAAAAAGAAACAAACATCCAGCTCTTGTACACCCGTGCTTTAAATTTAAAGTCATCTTTTGTGGTTCAAGGTGATAATAAATGGTTTAAGTGTTAAGTAATACTTCTGCGAATGTGTAATTTTGTTTTGCATCCAATAGGCTGTGAGACTTCATTCATAAACTGGGATATGTCCCATCTTAATTAACAATTTCTGCGGAGCCGCTGAATCTCATTTCTTTTTATAGCTGAAATAAAATGAGCTTTTATTTCTTTATCCAATCCAGATATCAGTCAGACAGCAGTTCCTCTGACCTTGTGGACACTAGGACAATAGCAGAGCATTAATGGGAGCTTAGTTGGACCATAAATTTCCTTTCGTTTCTGCCCTCTGGATTGTACAGAGGCTCTTGGGACTCCGGTGGCAAAGATGAAAAGGTCCACATTTTCTCCAAAACAGCACAGTACAGGACAAAAAAAAACAACAACAAAAAAAAGTGTAATCATTCAATCATTCTTACGACCCTTCTGCTTTGGCCAGGGTGAAGCTTCTCCTCTGAGGAAGAAGAGAAGCACCGACAATCTACCGTATGACAACACGTGTACAATTTAAACTCGAGCAGCAGGAAAAAAAAACGTCTTCGCTTTTTTTTTTTTTTTACTTTTTTTTTTTTTTATCATCAAATATAGAGCCGTATCAATAATTCAATCTTCATTCGAGACAGTATCTCACCATCTGCTTCCACAATCGCGACTCTCTAGTCACCGACGTAAATTATAATTCAGTGCGGCTCCACCGTCTAATCAGCTGCACTTACGGATCCTGATAAGTGTCCGTCTCGTTCCCACCTGCCTGTTGCCCGGAGGAACACCGAATCTCCGCCTCCCCGCGTGTCCCCATCTGAATTTGTCGGATTTAATCAAAAAGATGTATATTGACTTTAATCCTCAAACACGCATTACTATAAATGTCTCCGTCTGGGGTGGGGGGGGGGGGGGCGGGGGTGTCAAGAATCATCAAAAGGAATAAACGTTTAAAGGTTCGAGCTTTACAATTCCTTCCCCCAATTCTATTCGATTTAAAAACAAAAAAAACATCGATATATCTCTATCAAGATATATCGGATTTTGGATATTGGATATTGGATATTGGATTCACGCGGAAATCAGAGTGTGGTGGAGGAGTTGTTTTAAGCGCGGGCACCATAGACAAAGACGTGGTGGGGGGGGGGGGTTGGTTTTTTTTTTGCTTGTTATTACAGTTACATGAATACATTAATAATCTCTTCTTCTTTGATATTCATGTCGCTCCACGTCTGCTTGTTGTTTTCAATCGGGCAAAAAAAAAAAAAAAACGGATCTCAGATCCTCCCAAACTTTTCTTGTGGTTCGCTTTCTGTCTCGGTACTTCTCCTCCTCCTGTATTTCAAAGTTTTTCCTCGTGTGCCTTTGAGGCCATGTTGTGTGGGGGCTGGGAGATGGGGGGGGGGGATGGGGGGGGTCGCCTTCATCGAGGCCCTCTTTCTTCTTCATCTCCGGCCTCCTCTTCACAGATCCCCCTCATTTTCCTCCCTTTTTTCCCCCGCCCTCACACCCTCGTCTCTCAAACCCGCCCGAGCTCCCCTCCCTCCGTCTCCTCCGTTTGCTCGGCCGCCTTCTTTAGCTCCCTGTTTCGGCTCTGTTTTATTATTCTTTTCATCCCTCTCTTCTTTCATCTGCCTCTCTGGTTCGCTCGTTGGCTGGCGAAGATTTTTGAAGTCTCGAGGTCATCAAGGAAACGTCCTTTTCCTCCAACCGTCCCTCTCTCTTTCTCACTTCGCTCCGTATTCTTCCCGCGGTGTGGTTTCCCGTTTCCTCTCTGCTGAGTTCATCC
This sequence comes from Brachyistius frenatus, assembly GCF_029030835.1. NCBI lineage: Eukaryota > Metazoa > Chordata > Actinopteri > Embiotocidae > Brachyistius > Brachyistius frenatus. The sequence goes on from NW_027210637.1 coordinate 2,499,354, forward strand.
CTTTGCTTTCCCACAGTTGAGCTGTCACGTTCTCATTTCAGACTTTTTTTTTTCTTTATTGAGAATTTCTTTGCTGTGTCTTTTTCTGCTATTTGTTCTCTTTTCCCTCTCGCTGTTGGCTCCTCACTTATAAAGTAATTTCAGTTTTCCCCGGTGTTTCCGCTGCACTGGTCTTTTCATCGCCTCCAGTAGTTTATCCTTTGATTGAAGCCAGCCTCTCAGTACTGCCCTTTTTCAACCGTTTCCATAGTGATGATTTGCTTAATGTGGCTTCTTTCAGGACGTTTATCAAATAGTGCTTCAGAGAGAAATCACACGATGACTTCACTTCATGTGAAATCTTCGTTTCCGCAGGAACAGTGGCACGGAAATGTCGACATAAACGTAAATTTGCCGTTTTCAGCCTGACCGCAGCTGTCTCGTGTAAAAAAAAAATGTTTGGCCAAAAAAAAGCCACTTTTCCCTTCTTCCAAAATGCTTAGCCTATTGTTTTGCTCTTTGCACACGTCATCTCTTTAACCTTTCAAATGCAAATGTTAACGATACAACTTCTATTTTAAACTGATGAGAAAGATCAGAGGAGGCGGAGGCCCGACGACCAGGAATGTGTCAAAAGCGGTGAGGAAGTCAACTTACCTTTGAAAATATGCTCAACCTCCAAATGACAGCGGTCATCTCACGTTGTGATATTTACATCAGTCGCCACTGACCGTTTTCATTTGGGTGTTGTTGGTAATTTCACTGCAGGCGTGCGTGTTTCAGAAAGGCAACAAACAGCCTTCATGCACATTTCTTCCATCTGTGGTGTTTAATCCAATCTGCCTCCACTCACTACTTCTCAGACGGTTTGATGTCGTGATTATCGGTTTGCTTGGCATTTTTTCTCCGTTTTGCATTAACGAGGGAAACAAAATTTGCTCTTTCCTGAGAGACCTGTTGCATTTTATGAATAGTCTGCCGGTGGAAACGACGATCTGCCTGTTAGAATTTTACATGTTTAACTTTGAATTTGGACAAAACATTACAAAGTGGATATTAAAATTTGTGTCTTTTTTTTGTTGTTGTTGTTGTTGTTTATTTTTTTAATAAAGAATGACTCAGCCAGACTTTGCAGGTGTAAAAGCCTGTTGAATTTTTTTTTTTTTTTTTTTTATCCTGCATGCCACTGTTCTGTTTTTCTTTGTTTTTGTTCATTTCATTTTCAATACATCTTTTTCACATCAATGAATGACTCCAAGATACAATCATGACATGATGTGCATTTGCTGTGTGATGATCTGTAATCAGCGCTCTCTTAATGGCAGTTCCAGAGTTCAGTCGAGGGTGCGAAAACAGCTCGTACTTGTCCCCGGGCCAGAAGTCTTAAAGACATATCACAAATCCTTTACTCATAAGGGGTTAAAAACTGACTGAAAAAAAAAATATATAAAAATGACTAATACATGAATTACTCGGCTCCGAGACGTGCGTTCATTTAACTATCGAAAGCGTCCAAAACGAGGGCGATTTCGAGGTATTAGTCACCGAAGTGTTTCGTCGTATTAGATTGCACGGGACGAGGAGTCTGTAATCCTGCTGCCGGCCTCGCGGCGCCTTTCCTCGTCTGTTTCACACAGTCGAGCTGACAGACGTGCGGTGACTTGTGTTCAGGCTGAATGGTCTCCCGTCGTTCGCTCTCGATATAGTCATTTCTATGCTGTATATATGTCTATTTATGTTTTTATATGTCTATTTATGTCTGTCTTTTTTTGTTTTTTTAGCACGCTAAAGTCAGAGTGAAGTTACTACCGGAGTCAAATTCCTTCGATGTGCAAACATACCTGGCCGATAAACTGATTCTGATTCTGATGCTCACAAATGCTCTGCGATTCTTTGCTGTAACCTTGAGAACAACGCTCCGAGTTATGCAAGGCCGGCACAATGGCGCTTTCAAGCTAAACGCTAACACCAGCATGCTGTTCTGCTCACTGTGATGATGCTTACATGCTTATGTTTTGCCAGTCTAATCCTTACCAGGATTACCATTTTATTTTAGCATGTTGTCATTCTAACGTTTGCAAATCGGCACTAAGCACGGCGTCCATGTGCATGACCGCAGTAATGAATATTCATGGTTTTATTTATAGTGTAGTTCAAATAAAATGCAGATGGGAACTGCTTTGATGGTGCTGTTAGAAATGACGGTAACCGTAACGGGTCGAGTCATTTTTCATGAATGCAACATCGATCTTCTGTTCGCAGATATTGTGTGTGGATATGATCATTAGGTCACCTCCGTTTTTGTGGACGGTGAACAATAGCTGAGCTTTTAACACGGACATAAAATAATAATACAGTGACCCCTCGCTATAACGCAGTTCACTTTTCGCGGTCTCGCTACTTCACGGATTTGCATCGTGCATTGTGTTCTGCATTCTGATTGGCTAAACAGTCTCTCCGCTTCTTCTCTACCTGTTTGTCAATAACGTTGCGGTTTAATATGTACACGTACGTAAAACAGCTTGCCAAATTAAAAATAATCGATGGTGGCATGTCGGTTTATAAGAATCTTTTTGCCCAGAAGAAAAAAGAGCGACAACAACTACCGATAACTATGTTCTTCTCTCGAAAAACCACACCTGCACCGCCGGCTTTAGAAGAAAGAACCGCTGCAGAGCGGAGTCAGGATGCAGCGGCTCAGTCAGAAGAGCCGTGAAATACACGAGAGTCACTATTTGTCCGACTGTACTTTGTACTTTGTATTTGTTTTCATAATCATTTTTCATTTCCTCCCGTTCTAATCCAATGACTCGGGTCGCAGTGGGGCGGTGCCGATCTCAGCAATTTGAAGCCTTCAGTTCGTATTGATGATTAAAATTATTATTTTACAGTACAGTAGTTATTTGTTAAAAAAAAACACATTTATACAGTACTTTTATTTGTTAAACAAATGCTTGGGCCTGTAAAAAGGTTTTGTTCTTTGGTTTCAATGTATTATGGAGTATTTCATTGTATAATAATTGTAAAAAAAATAAAGGTTACTACTTCACGGATTTCACCTATCACGGTCTCTATTTGGAACGTAACCCCCGCGATAAACGAGGGTTCACTGTATACTGTTTGCTTTGTGCTAAATTTTTGTATCAAGTTCTTCCTCAGCGATGAGCGCTCCTCCTTCGACAAATGGATGTGTTTTCTCCATTTCTTTCGAAACCAATTATCAGCCACTCGTGTGAATGGTACATTAATTGAATCAGCTCTTTCACTTTTATTCATTAACACAATTTAATTTGCATGTGAGCCAAAGGTTAATCTAATATTTTCAGTTCACTCCTCATCTCATTACTGTTTTCTTAAGCAACCTCGAGTAGAGAGTGTCTTACCCTAGTCTCTAAAGATGACATGAGCTGGCTTTCAGCAGCAACATTAAATACCATATACTGTATGTGCCAACTTACATTAAGCCTCTAGGTTGTGTGGATAAAAAAAGAAGAAGCAAAACCGGCACATTAGCGTTAATAGCTCCAGTCACACGTATTTAGGAGAATGCATAATTTGCTAAGAGATCTGAGAGTCTCGGTGGCCCAGCAGCACAACAGAAGGTAGATAAGCCTCTTCAAGTGTGATGTGGGTGTTATTTCCAGCTTTGTTTGGGACAGAAAACAACACAGCAGATACACAGTGATGGTGTTAAACAGCTCTACTGCCTCCAGCTTTTTTTTTTTTAATGTATGTACACTATGGACTTCATTTTCTTTAATCTAATATCATTTGAGCTTTATTCCCAGACAAGGATGAAGACTAGTGTTTGAAACTGGAGGCTTGATCTGCCGGCTCAGACTGGATGAGAGATGGAAATAGAAGGTAAAAGTCACATTTTTACTTTAACAAACATGCAAAACTTTTATTTTGATGGACATACGTTTCATAACCGTTTGCTGCCAGTGTTTTCATGACAAACAAAACTGATGACATCACATGTAGTGAGCTCACATTCAAGCCTCTATGAACAGGTTTAGGATTAGGTAAACCTGCCCTATTATTTAATTCAAGAAAAATTTGCCTTTTATTTCACATTTCAAACAGTTCTATTTAAATTTTTGAAACTGGATGAGCATCACTAGTTTAAACTGTTTTAAACGCATACATGCCTGTAATGTAAAAAATTCCTCTCTTTTTTTTTTCATTGGGTTTTTAGTCTTTTGTAGCAATTTTCTGTTTTGTTTTTAGTTGTTTTTTTTTGTATCAGTGTGTGGAGAGATTGTGTATGACTGCACTTAATACTGCGCTATTTTTTTTTTTTTTGTAAAAGAAATTGAGAGGCTAAAAAAATTTCAAAAATTTGGGTTGCAAATTGATGCTGAAGGAAAAAATGTGGGTGCTGAGGCCGGAGCCGTTATTCGACTAATTGTTTCAGCTCTGTTATTTTGCACATCCAGACACAGAGCAACGCCGACATTCATTTAGAGTTGCATATCTGTCTTTTTGCTGCCAAATGCTCCGCTCCGTTCTTCAGCTAGCAGCAAATTTTGTCGGTATATTGTCTGGTGCTTGGCCGGTAGCTAACAGTTTCTTTATTATCGGAGACTTTTTGCTGAAAATATCAGCCTTCTGCGAATGGAAATGGGATCGATGAAAAGCGCTGAGGGTGAACAACAACAGCGCTGTGGACCATAAATTGAAAACAGTGAGCTGAAAGATGCTAAAATGCGGAGCCGCAGGGTTAGGTTCATCACTACGAGCGACACATTTCGCATCAAGCAATTATGTGGTCTGTTGATAATGATATCGAAATATTGATTGAGTGCAGCTCTCGGAAATTCTCCGCTGTCATTAACCCTGAACTCGACCATGTCAGCTGCATGAACAAGAGGGGGAACAAAAAGCCTTCCTTCCTATCACTTTAAATAATTGATGTTGCTTTGAAGGAAGGCTGCTTTGCAACAGCAGAAGCTGTAATTTACACACAAACCACTGCCTTCAACAAATTGCCACATTTGGAAAAAAAAAATTACAAATTCAAAAGAATGTCTGTTTCTTTTCACATTTAATATAAATATATATATATAAAATTTAAAAAAAAAACAAAAAAAAAAACATACAGACTCAATAAGCAGGAATACCCAGATGGGATTAATTCTGACTCGACCATTCATACAGAACTCCAACTCAGCAGGCATGAAATTCATGTTCGAGACACCTGCGGCATTTCAATGTGATTTAAGGTCTGGACTCTGACAAAGCCTTTTAAAAAACTTTAAATTTCTTTGGCTTGCTCCCGATACTGAAGTTGGTTTCCACGTGACCCATTTGCCACCTCAACTGCAGCCCGAGAGAAAGGTTGCATATTCTGCTGTGAGAGAATCAGTGTTTCCGTGCTCGGCCAATAACGGCAAGTATATGCCAGGTTGCACCAGACCAGTTATCCTTCCGCACCAATATAACCCTTCTGCCATTTTCCTTGACTGGAACTTTATTTCACATTTCCTGGTGCTTTTTTTTATTATCACATTTTATGCAGTGTGTAGTAGTTTTTGCCTTTTCTCGCTTACCTGGATGGCTTCGGAAAGCAATTTCTGGAGTTGGACTTATATCTATCACGAGTATGATTGATATTTGTGGTGACCTTGACTGGCTCATAATTCATTCATTCACTCATAATTGACGCTGTAGTAACTGATTTTGGCCACCTGATGTTGCCATAGTTAGTGTATGTCATCTATGCTTAAAAGATTGTGCCACGAGAAGGAAATGAAAAACATCCTGATGATTTCATTTTAAGAGGGCTACTGGTTAATATTAGAAAGTCCGAAGTTTCACCCGATTCCGTTGCACATAAACAGCACGCTGTTGCGCTGACAGCACGTGGATCTGCCTGCACTTTGTGTCGGTATGCATGCAACGGATGCGCGAACTGCAGCCTACAAAGGTCACCATTGACTAATTGACACAATAAATAACGTTTTAATACATGTGAAAAGCCACGAGGCAGGAAGTGAAGACATTACACGTTTTATTTGACCAAGATGGAGCGTTATCTATTTGGGCTCCCAATGAAATAAAGGCCGTGTTAAATTCTCCTGCTGTCATCGAAACATAGAAATATCGAGACGAAACGACAGAAAGAGACACATTGTGTGTGTGTGTGTGTGTGTGTGTGTGTGTGTGTGTGTGTGTGTGTGTGTGTGTGTGTGTGTGTGCGTGTGCGTGTGCATGTGTGTGTGTGTGTGTGTGGAGACAGAGGCTGTATTTCTCTGCTGTTCAGAAGAAGCAGTAAGGAAAGACGAATTTGTGCATTTTACATAAGACAGATTTACGTCTCTCAGCTAATGCGTGGCTCCCCTCTGGTGGCCAAAGTAGAGAATCACAGCGTGGCAGCAGTAACAGCTGACCGCTTTGCTTCTCAGTCAATTTGACAATTTCCACTATGCTGCACTTCCTGTGTTCTTTCTGACTTTTTATGTTGCGTCTGTTTGTTGATATATTGATGAAGAATACAGATTTTGAAGTTTGAGCTCAGATTGTGTCCACTTCGTAGCAGTAATTTTACGCTGAAATAGATGCTTATAATAAATCCGTTGTTATGATTAGTGCGACGCAATAATAATGCTTAGACTACGGTCTATGTTTTTCTTTGGGTTTTTGTTGCTGAGTTTGGCAGAATGATGTATGTCTCAGTTAAAGCAGATACATGTGTGATGTTTTTTTTTTGTTTGTTTCTGGCCGTTCCATCGTGTAGAGTTTTCTGTAGCAGCCCTCTGACTTTTGGAGCTCTGCTCAATCGGTCTGCTTTTGCTAACAACATTGTCAATCTGGTCTTTCTTCAGCTTCATTTTCAACCTTTTCTCATCTTCCCCTCTGCTCCAGCTACAACTGTTTGCAGCGATGGAGACAAAATGGTACTTTTATATAGCTCGAGACAGGACTGTTGTTTGTCACTGTATATTATATTTGGAAACAAATCTGTCTCGGGTCTCCCTAGGACAAACAAGTACACACACACACACACACACACACACACACACACAACCGTAAAACACACACGTGGTCTGTGGTCAAAGGATTACTCCGCATTCAACCTTGGAAGTTTCAGCAGAGGTGAATCACAAACTGGCCTGAATGATCAACCAGGAAACCACAGTAATGAGCCTTGAAATGATTTGGTATGAGAGTCATGGGATGAAGTGTGTCTGTATGTGCGTGTGCGTGCGTGCGTGTGCGTGCGTGTGTGTGTGCGTGCGTGGGGATGGCAGAGCATGACAGCCGTGTGTGAAGTGAACGTTTCCCACCACATAGCTGGTGATGGTTGCCATGAGAACCGACAGGGGCAGATGGTGACCAAATGGTGCCCGGATGACACTTAGATACACACACACACACACACACACACACACATATGCAAACATACATGCATATGTGGTAACTTGGAGTTCCCTATAAGGACTTGGTAAAGATGTGATTCGTCTTACAGTGGTGTCTCTCAGTGTTGCCGTTTGTTCCTGTTCGTTATATCATATAATGATATATATCGTTGGCAGGTGGCACATCAAACATGATTGAACACGAGTTCAAATTCTTAAGAAAACAATCTATTAGCACCAGCACTTAAGGGCGTGGTTCACCCATACAAACCCACAAACAGATTCCCGGGTATTATGACGATGCAAGTTGTGAAGCGCTAGTACAACTTCTCAGGCATGAATGTTTTTAGTGTTTTTTTTTTGTTGCTTAGCTGCGGTATTCATTTGTCTTTTCTTTAAAAAAAAGAAACACTCCTGATGTATTTTATCCAATCAGGGACATGGATTACGTTAGTTTTGTCAAGGTTATGTCTGCTCATATCTTATATTTTTCTTCTTGGCCTCCGTCATCATGAAGACGGCTGCTGTTTGAGGGGCGATGGAAATGTTCTCCTCCTGTTTCGCGCGTCCAAAGTGCGGCACCATGATGTTGACGGAGCAAACCTGAAGTTTCGTCACTTGATCAACATCAGCAGCTGAGTCACACGCGTTTTGTGACCGACGGTATGCGCACATTTGGGATTTCACCACGGGCTTGAGCTCACCGCAAAATTTGACGTCAAATCGGCAGCGGAGAGCCTTGAAATGCTTCCGAAAATCGTCCATTTCTGCAACGAGCCAGGCGAGGTAATTTAAGCGGCGTCCGTTGTTTCAAGAGGAGTAAAACGTCAACGTCAAAGACCGAAGAAGTTCAGGGGTGCGGGTGGGTTTTTGGTATTTGTGGTGTTTTGGACCGTGCGTTCGTCCCCCAGGGTTCAGACTGTCAACACTCACTTCTACTGTGATGTTTTGAGCTGTGGCCAGATGGCACTTGGTTCCTCCAACACGACAAGGCGTCCACTCAGCGGTGGGTTTTTCTCCCTCGACAACATGATCGTAGCTCCCCGCCGCCCCTCCTCACCAGATTTGACTCCCTGCGACATCTTAATGTTCCCCAAAAATGAGTTGGAGCTCGAGTTCCAGGTCCACGGTGAAATTGGTGAGGGGCAATCTACATGTCTGCATGTGGAAATAATCCCCAACTAAGAGCCAGGTGGACTCATCTATTGTTGGTTTTTGTCTTGTCATGGGATTTGTTGACATTAAGAAAAAATATATACCATCAAACTTGTCTTTTTTTTTTTTTTTAAACAAAAAAGACCAAGGTCCACAGTTCTCTTCAGCAAACGGTTACGGGAGAATCATATCCATATAGTTAAGATCGTGAGGATATGAGGTAAAGTTTGAGCTTTAATTGAAATGAAAAGGTTACAAGTATTTATTCGGCAATATTTTCGCTTGATACCGTCATAAACGGGGCCGTACGGCCTTTGTCGATAAGAGCGAAGATTGCCCCTTGATTTCCTCTCCTTCCTCTCGGTGCAGTATCCTTCAGCCACATTCAATCTGTGCATCTTTGTTTATCTTTGTGCAGAAGTCTCAGGCTTAATCCGACACGACTCCTGGTTAAATATGTATATCGGTACCGCCGAACCACTGCCTCCAACACCATTGCATAATTCTGCGTCTGGGCTTTTGATGTGTGAGAGAGTGCAGAGCCACAGCTGAGCCTCGGGGCTTTGGCTCCACAAGTGTGGCAATTGATTTGGCCCGATGTACAAGGTCAGACTGTGGAATAACAGAGAGAGAGAGAGAGAGAGAGAGAAAGAAACAACAAGAAAGAGAGAGAAACACAAAAGGCACGCAAGGAGAGGAACCGAGAAGGGACATGACGCACACAAAAGGTGTTTTTATTTGCCATGCGGATTGAAAAGAAGTGAACAAAAGCTTTCAAACATTTGAATAACAAGAAACACTCCTCTATTTTGTTTCTATCCTTTTAACTGACTGGACGTTACAGTATTTTCTTTTTTTTTCACGGCCTAGCTTTGCGCCACAAAAATGCCTCTAATGAAAATTCCTAGACTGTCGTCCAAAACAGAAAAACGACCCCGTTGTGTGTTTTATTTGTTTTAATTTTTTTGCAAGCAGCTTATTATAAGCTACTGTTACGTTTTAAAGTTAAGCTCCCTCTAGTGGTCGTATGAATAACAACAACCTGGTGTGCCGGAGAAGTGACGCAGTTCACAGGACGTCTGTATAACGGGAGTTTTTCCTTGTTCGGGGGGAGGTGAGTTGGGTCGATGGTTTGATATAACAGCAGTGGATCCTTTCCTGTTTCCCGTTTTCAACCACTAGTTGGGACAGTTTTTTTTTACAACCACATGTTTTGATGCTGAGACAAGTTTGCATAACTTCGAGAAAGTTGTAATTTTAGCGCCACAACACGGTTCAAGTCATCTATTCAACACGAACCCTTACCTCTCCTAAATTTTCATCCATAATTCTTTAAACACCAAGGTGGGAGTCTTATTTAAGGGGAGGAACAAACGAAGTTCACGCAAAGTTACCGTGTCTCTTCTAAGGACAACAGAGCGGCTTCTAGTTTCAGAGAACTGCCACCAGAGGACACTTCTTCGGCTGCAGCATTTTCAATTAGATCATGTTTTGTGGTTGACCTTCGACCTTTCCCGAGGGATGCACATAAATATAGAACTTATCTAGACGTATCTAGTCATTAAAACATGATAGCAATATTGTAAAGAATGTGTTTTTTTTTTTTTTTAGTACCGTTTTTGTTTTTTGGACTGGTTATGACATGCAGCAATAGCAGAAACCACCAGGTTGCCCCAGGATGAGTTCTGTTATTGTAACATCTGGATTGTTTCTGTTTGAGAGCACAAGTTCATCTGGGAAAGATGTTCTTCAGGAATAGTAAGTGGATCCTCATGTAGAATTCAAAGCTTCTGGTGAAGCTCATGGGAAAGATCCTTTTGAATCCGAAACAGCTCACGTTTAATTGGAAATAATTGGAAACTTAAAAAAAAAAAAAAAAAAAAAATTCCGTCAATCAGCTCTTAAAAGATGTATGTCTTCAGAGTGACGTGAGGGAAGTGAGTAATGTTACGGTCCAGAAAGCTGCAAAACTGTCGCATATGTTTTGAGGGGGAAAGTCAAATATCATAACAACCAAGGTTACGCAGCAACCGCATGGAGCTGCACACTGTAAACAGACGGTGAGAAATACTGTATTCTCTATCATGTGTGACCCACCTTTGTAGCAGCCTGAGGGGATTCACTTAAAATTCCTGTTTTGCCGGTGTAAGTGCCGTTTCCTTATTTCACTCTGTGGACTGAAGTTGCTCCCCGGGATACCTAAATAAGCCGAATTTTGCTGCGACACCTGCGAGGCGCGCTCGTGCTGATGTGCGTCGAGGCATTGAGGAACGAGGAACCACTGAGTGGCGTGTGGAGGGCGTGATTTCGGACTTTGATGAGCGTGAAGCTCGTCCCGTGTTATTACACGTGTGTGGAATAGGAGTCTTCTTTTAATTGGAAACACGCACGCATACACACGCACACGCACACGCACACACACACACACACACACACACACACACACACACACACACACACACACACACACACACTCGCGCTCAGTGGGCTGCCATCTGTTCTCACCAGTCAAGCTGTCTTGGCAGGCCCCTCAGGCCTGGTACACCATCAATGACTCTCGCTCTCTTTCGCTGCCTCTCTCACATGCTCACCAACCATGTAGAGGCCAACAGACCGAGAGGTCGCGATCACTGTCACTGAATTAATAAACTCGCCACTCGGTTGCTCTCCAAAAAAACAACAACAAAAAAACAAAACTTTCCTGAGTGTCTTTTTTTTTTTTTTTTTTTTTAAAGTCAAGATAGTACATTTTGAAATATGATTGTCATATTGTTCCATGTTTTTCCAATTTCAGTTAACAATATTTAGACACACATCACAAATAAAGTGGTACTTTGATATAGTATCTGCCCTCCGTAGTCAAATATAGTTTCATATTTGTTCAGAAACTAACTTTAAATACAAGATGATAAGGTTTTTGCTCAGTAAGTATCTTGCCGTAAGTTAACTGCTGTAGCAACTAATTTAAAAGCACTGCTATGTTCAGCATTTTTAATAACGTAATCATAAAAATGAAGTCCGTTGACATCCAGTGATTATTAGGTACAGTCATAACATGGGAAAGAAAACTAATAACCTTGGTTGTAAGCGTTATAATCCAAGTCAAATCAAAGATGAATGGACTCTCAATGACTTTGTCAACACCTATAATTAAAAAAAAAAAAAAAAATTAAAAAAAAATGGCCATTTGATGGAAAACAGATTTATGATGTTATGATGTAAGTGTGAGGAAACCTTTTGACGATAATTTGTCCAGTTCAAATTTTGATACCAACGACTTCTAAATGTTCCCTGTTGTTTTTTTGTGGGTGTGTTGCACCTTCACCTCAAAGCTTTACATGTTGTTTTGCACGCTGCCTGGATTTTTCCTCCAGTGGTTCCAGTTTCCAGCCGCAGTGCAAAAACACAAATGTTGCGAAAGCGAGTGGTTTCCTCCACAGGTTGGTCTCGTCAGAGCAGTTGAAAGCTGCGGATCGCTAATCAGACAAAATGTTATTTAATAAATAATGCACTTGTCTCTTTGAATATTATTATTTTTCTTACTTTGATTGAGGGAATGATGACGCTTTAAATTTTGGATCACATTTTGTAGATGAAAACAGGAAATGTAATGTTGCCTGCAGTTATTTTTTTACCAGTAGAAAAGTTCCTCTTGAAATGCGCAATATAAAGTTTGCCCCCCCCCCATATTTATTTATTTATTTATTCAACAGTTAATAGAGTTAAGGAGATCAAAGAATATGAGACACTTAAATGTGCTCGGCAACAAACTAGGTTACCTTTGCCTGGGGACATTTAAATATTGTTGTCAGAACAAAAGAGTTGTAACGATTTAAGCAGGAATTGTTTGAAAGAGCCCCATTTGAACTCTTTTGTTTCCCCTTTGTAATGTCTGTATTCCCTGGCAACGCTAATTTCTGGTTACTGGTTCTGGGTTCACTTTGTTTCGTAGAAATGAGAAGAACAGTGGTTCACCTACGCAGAAGTCTCCATTCAAACACGTGTGCAGCTGCAGTGCTCTTTAAATATGGCGTCAACATCAAATTTCTAATACCAGGAAAAAGTCAGCTGATTAGCGGCAGAGGGTGCTTTAGTGCGGAGGGAAATATATCATGACGTGAAACAGGTTCTATGTGCTTCATTTCGTTTTGTGGTTTTTATCACGTGAATATAACGCTGAAAAAAAAGGGAGCTGGGCGTCATTCATCATTTACCGAACAAGTTACTGTCACAGATTAAAGCACAAAGGAATGCTTTGACAGCCACACACGCAAAGTCTACTCCTGTACAAAAAAAAAAAAAAAAAGAGGAACCGGAGGATGTAAAAAAAATTGTATGTGTGTGTGTGAGAGAGAAATCAAAGAGTAAGCCTGAGTGGTTTTGATGTTATTGTCATATAGAAGCGAATCCCACGCTCTGTATGACACTCTCCATGAACCCAGGGCTTAACACACACACACACACACACACACACACACACACACACACACACACACACACACACACACACACACACACACACACCTAACTCTCATCGGCAAAGTAATGCGCGCACAGCTTCAAGCACACCCTTAGTGCCAGCAGCACGTTGGGTTTCAGTGGCGAACAGAGTGTTTTGAAGTGTGTTTTTTGTATTCATGGAAACTCATGTTGACAACGACAAAAGGCTGCACCACTGTGACACACGTGATTGATTGGTTGGGCCGATTCCCACAGATCAGAAACCACCGCAGTAAAAAGACATTTTATGTTGTGAGTCTTTGATTGAAAAAACAATTTGAATTTATCTTCATATTTGAATTTACTCCATCATAAATGTAAACTTCGACCAGCGATAGCATTGCTGACGAGGCAGATTAGAAAGAAGCCACAAGGATTCCTGTACAAATGTCAGGTGAAACAGTATTTTGCTGCAGCAAAAATTCTGTGACCTCTCCCACTTTTTGGGCTCTCGGTAGGAAGCTGTAGCTACAGTTTAGGTGCTGTTTGATTTACAACTTCAAGAAAAAGTCATCTTTTTTTTTTTTTTTTTTTTTTTATTGTATTTTCCCAGTTTTTCCAGCATTGGTTATCATGCAGTAAGACATTTAACACCATTTTGTTGACTTAGCCAATTTGAATGAGCTAAATTGACTGAATTGGATTTAATATTGGGCATTTTTTTGATTGAATTGCCATTGTTTATATATATATATAAACTCAACCACTCAACTCAAAGCAGCCCCTTCCTTTATTATGTATAAATTTAAGCCCTAATGCAATTTAAATGAGAGTTATGTTTAACTCATCCCCCTATGTCACTTAAGCATTTAACACCAACTGCAATGGGGAAATATGAACATATTTTTGTTGTGCAGCCATTTTAACGGGAGGTTGAGTTCAGTTTCCAACAACACTGCTGCAGAAGCACAAAGAGAGCAGGCAGAAGTGGGCTGCAGACACGAACTGAAGGGGAGAAGATTAACCTTGTAATAAAGAGTCTCATTTAATCACTGGTGTAATGTGCCTTGTGATATGAACAGAGGTGAATTAGGTAGATGTTATATCTTTAATGCCTTAATCTGTGACTGCTATACTGACATACAGTGATTGATTTTACATGGTGGTTTATGCCTTTTCTGGACTGTACTGCAGTACAATGTGATACATCTGATATAAACCAAGTATAACTGATCTATATTGGTATTATTTTCTAAAATTCAGATTTTATATTCATATATCTTTGCCACAGAACTCCATTCAACTTTTTTCAGGAAATACAAAGTCTATAAACTATATATGTATAGTATTGTATATGTATTGGGATAGACTAAATACATTTTTGGTTTACTAAATAGTATGGTAGAATACATTTTGGAACGCAGAGAGTCACTTCTAGCTCCAGAAAAGCAAAATGGTGACAGCCAAAACACCGAACTCAAGGTTTCAGAACGACAGTTCACGAACCAATGGGTGACGCCACGGTTGGTTGCCACTTGATAGGAACTGAAGTTTTGGATCACGTTGGCCTTTCTGTCTTTTTTATTTTCGGTGTTTTTGTGGGGATTTAGCCATTTTATTGCCCGGGCTTACCTCCCAACGGGCAAATTTTCCACCAAAACATGTCCCTCCCCCCCGTGCCCATTTCACAAAGGCAGCATCGCTGTATCCTGGGCTTTAACACTGCCCAAGACAATTGTGACTGTTTTAAAGAAATACAAACAAGCCGCAGTGTTTTTCCCATATACCAGAATGATAAATGGGTGCAGCCGGACCGTTCTCCGGTGCTGTCACAGTGCAGTCAGATAGGTCTGCCTCTGCGAGACTAGAAAGAGAGTTACGATGTTGGGAGTTTGATAAATTTATGTTTTTCTTTTCTTTTATTCCTGGTGGGAGTCGTGGGTATCCCTGTAAAGCGAAGTCTGAATGAAATTTAAAGAAATGGAAACTATAAAATCATATTTTTTGCATCAGGATATATATATATATATATAAAAGCCATTATTATTAGCCTAAACATGTGTTCTTTAAAATTCATACAAAAGATTCCAGCGAAAATCCCAATTACAAAGGTCTAGTGCGTGAGAACGAGAGCATTGTATTTCAAAGGGGCGTGAATCACATGTTGAAATAAAACCTGAGTCCGGACGTTACATCTATGACTGCAACAATATCCTTCATGTAGTGTTCAAAACTATTTTTCCTTGATGGATCCCCTCCCTCCGTCGCCATTGTACTGCACATAATAATGCTCCCTATCATCTAAATCCTCAATGCCGCTCATGTTATTCTGCTCTCCCTCCCTCCCTCCCTCCCTCTCTCTCTCTCTCTCTCTCTCTCTCTCTCTTTATGTATGCGATGACTTTTCCTCTCCGCTCCTCGCTCATCTTTGCCATTGTCCTTTTTTTTTCCTCCGTCACATATCTTATCCTCTGTCCCTGTCTCTGTCTCTGTACCGCCGCCCTCCCGCTCATTCTCCCCAGTGCTTTTTTTTGTGTTTGCTGTAATCCTCTTTGAGTGGTGCTTTAATCTTCCACCTTCCAGAGGATAGTGGCTGCAGGTCTTCTGATGGCCCTCGGATAACCCTTCAGTGTGTCTATGTGAGAGACTCTAACTGAGATACTGTCTTTAAATTGTGGTAATTATGATATATTTATTTAATTGGATCATTTTCTCTCTTTTTTTTCGTGACAGAGCCTCTCTGCTGAAGCATTTCAAATCTCGAATCTGGAGTCTATGTTGTGTGTGAGAACATCTGCATGTTCAGTTTTTATTACTCTTTTTGCTCCATGTCACAATCCTGTACCCGATAATAAATCTTAAATGCAGCTTGTCACTTGATTTGTCTGTATCAAGGTCAGGGCCGCATCTCGTGTCTTCATCACTCCCTTTCCTACTCTTATTTCTACATCCCTCCCTTTTTGCTTTGATTGTACTGGACTTTGGATTTGGATTTGGACCATCCTCTTTCCTCAAGGTCAATATTGAGGAATATAATATGTGTACTGATGGCACCCTGAATCTTATGGGGATCATAAATTAGCCATATAGGTAGTCGTTAACCCTAATTGAGATTGTGTGCAGAGCTGCTGACCTTGGAAAAGCCGGAAAATTGAATAAATTAACGTGTCGTCCAATTAAAATGTACTCTGTAAAATGTGGAGTAAGCAGGATTTCTGAACAATATGAGCTTGCGCTGCAAGTTTAATCAGTTTGATGTCCAGATAATACAAATCATTGTGTGTTTTATCTGGTTAGTTTTGCAGGTTTTTTGGAGTTTCTGCTTTGCCTGTGCAGCAGTAGCGTTAGCAGACATTATTTCACCTTTTCTGATGTCTTGTGGTTCAGTAGACAATAACACAACATTGACCGCAGTTTCTTTCTGCTTGTTTTGAAAATGACAAGATGATAAGACTGACCATGAGACATCATTAGAAAAGCGCTGTATGTTTGCAGCATCTTGTTAATGCATAATTGGTCATGGCCACCGCCCCTTACAGCACATACAAAGTTGGTAGAGCTGTGTTATAATGAGCCATCTTCATGCGTCTACAAGGTCTCCACTTCAAGTAAAAGAAGTAGAACTTGGTCCTTGATGGGGTTTTGTTTGTTCTATGAGCATCTGCTGTTGACAACGCTGGCCTCTCACTCGGTCCTTCTTTCTGGACCTCATTACTTTCACGCACACACACACAAACAGCAGAGTCCAGGCTGCCTTTCTGGACCTCATTAGTTTTCCAATTAGCTGCTGTCATCTGTCAACTGTCCTCCTGGTTACTTGGGGCAACCATGACACCACAGCCAATTCTCTGCCCTGATTCATCTCACTGCGAACAGGTGGACTTCCTGTTTGTTTTTTGTTTTTTTGTTTTTTTCATCTCAGAGGAAAGTCAAGATGATTCCTTACTCAGAAAGTTCAAGTTATTCTCCTTAAGTTAGAAAATACAACGCCAGGAGAAAAATACGACCAACAAACCTTATAATAATAATAATAATTATTATTATTATTATTATTATTATTAAAACTGCAACAGTGATATGCAGGCCCTCGCACGCTGCACGTCAGGGATCCGACTATACACAATATATTTTTGGAGTATGACCTTTTTCTAAACTGACATGCATGTATCAAGTTACTTCTCACTGTGAACATGTATATCTACTATCCAAACAATGTCTGCGGAATTTTTGGTCGCATTTGAATGAATATTTATGGACGGTGGAGTTATAAGTTGTAGTGAACCAGATATTTGTCACAATGCAGACAGTCATCTGGGAAGATAGGTGGCGCAGTGGTTAGCACTGTTGCCTCTCAGTACAAAGATTGATGTCTTTCAAAAAAAAATCATACTATAACATTTCAACCAAATTATGAAAAAAAAAAAAGTCATAATACAGCAAAAAGTGACCTAAAAGTCATTTTTGGGTCACTTTTTGGATGACGTGCTATAGTATGACTTTTATATCACATTTTCAACGACATGCTATGGTATGACTTTTGGGTCACTTTTTGGCCGCTACGCCACGGGCACACCAATCAAAGAAAACAAATTATTTTGATAACTTTTAATTCCAAACATGTTAAGAGTGCACAGACTAAATTTCAAGTCGATCCAACAAAATGTCTAGGAGGAGTTTGTTAAAGTACAACATGTGAATCGGCAAAAATGGTGACTAAATTCAAAATGGTGGACTTCCTGTTGAGTTGAGGTAATGGTGCAATGTAACTTTCTTTTACATTTCAGTGTGATACACATGTCCACCGATTTCCGTGCATGTACGTAAATGTAGCCGCCGGTGCGTCTCTTTAAGGGGCGCTAGCGAGCCATTTGGCCACGCCCACTCCTGACTCCACTAAAATACAAACTTTTTCACCGGGAGAGATTTTTGTACCAACTTCCATGAGTTTTTGAATATGATAAAGC
Organism: Brachyistius frenatus; assembly: GCF_029030835.1. Lineage (NCBI taxonomy): Eukaryota > Metazoa > Chordata > Actinopteri > Embiotocidae > Brachyistius > Brachyistius frenatus. Next base: position 2,517,253 of record NW_027210637.1, read on the forward strand.
CTCCAAAAATGCATTTAAACTTTCAGGATAAAAAGAACATTATTTTTACGAATAACAATAGGGCTTTCGCACCGCTACACACGCTACACGCTAAGCTTTCAAATCACCTTGATCAGGTCAAATGTCTAACGGAGGGGAATCCCAGAGTTTGTAATGACATCAGATAGGGAGCACCGGTGCTTTGTCATGCACACGTAGGGGGTGCACTTCGCTTTGCACCCGTGTGCACGGACCTTCTTTTCGTTTTTTAAAATAGCGTTCCAGCTCTGTTTTAAATGTTTTATAATTGGTAAAGTCGCGAGTTGTGTCAATGACACAATAATTGGAGGAGCTGTGGAAATCCGATCATCTGTGGAGTGGTAACAGAAGTTAACAGCATGGAGTGAAATGACAGCTCTCTCTCTCGCTCTTTCTTTCTGTTTCACCCCAGAGCAATGCCATCTGGCCCTGCAACCGCTAACAACCACACACACACACACACACACACACACACACACACACACACACACACACACACACACACACACACACATATTATGTATTCCCATGCTTGTTTTCATGTGCAATATCAGATTTTATGACATAGATCCAACAGCGCCTCAGGTTAGAGTTATTACCAAAAAGGGATTTCAGGGTTTCTTTTTCCATAACCGATAAATATAAATTTCACTTTGGCACGGTTTTATTTTTTTTTCTTGTCTCAAATGATATGGCATTGAGTGCAACATCTTTTTGTCCCGTCCCCCCCCCCCACCTCCCTCTTCGTTCCCTTCCAGTTTAGTTGGTCTCATTTTGGTCATTGCTTTTGTTTTCTTGCCGTTGGCTCTGTCTTTAATCACAGAAGCATGTGCGTGTATCACATTACTGTTTCTCTATCAGCACAAAACAGACCTAATTATGGCGCTGTGTGGCCCCAGCCCAGACAAGAGCCATTGTATTGTAGTGTAGTGTAGTGTGAGTGTGTGTGTGTGTGTGAGTGTGTGAGCTGAACTGTGAAAGCAGAGTACATTATTTTTAATGTGTGCCAGTGGCTCCCAAAGCAAAGAGGCAGTGCTCTTTGTCACTGTCGTCAGTGCTAGAGGGCTGCGGTTTGTGTATCTGTGCTACTGCCTGGTTGTCTATGAATCCCGGAGGAGAGGTTGTGACTCTCACTACACCAGAATGAAATCGATTTGGAATAAAATTATAATTTAAGAACAAAACACAATGTTTTGATTTTTTTTTTTTGGTTTTGGTTTTCGGGAGCTGTTTCCGATCACCATCCTCGACCCAGATTTGTACGGAGCTGGAGTGAAATTGGAACTTCTGGATTGTAGACACCCCAGAAACGTTAAACCCGTACGTATGTTGTTGAACCCGTCGTCCCATTACTGCGGGCCTCGATGTCCTGCTCAAACAGCCTCTGTTGCTTTCCACATCATCTTGGAACATGGCTGCAGAAGTTTCTTTCTGTTCAGCCACAAGCGTGTCACTACAATCGGATACTGATGAGGCCTGGCTCTTAGGTTGTGTTTCAGTTTATCCCAAAGGTGGAGTAGCTAAAGGTCAGGGCTCTATGCAAGATTTCCGCACCACACCAGTTTTATTAACTGCCTCAATAAACAATAGCCCACTCAAATGGCATGTCAGACAAACAAAGAAAAGTTGTGTTTATGTTCGGTGTTATGTACCAAAACACGTTGCCTGTATCTTTGAGTGCTGACGGCATTTCTTTCCTCAAAAAACCTTCGCTCAATGGATTTTCAAGTCTTTTATAATCCCGCTTTGTTTACTAGCTAGCATTCTTCTGCCTCGTTGCTTTTGTTGGGGCTTTTTTATTGGCACGTCATGAGCCACCTGTAGATCAGCGGTGAGACCAATTGCGGGAATGCAAAACCGCCCACACGCACAAGAAACAAAAACAGCAGTCAAACAAATGCTTAGGAGCACGACGAGAAGTCAAAAAGTTGTACAGGGCGCCTTAAATGCTCCATCGAGTAAACAAAGGGAGACGAGGACGACGAGAAACTTCGTTTTGAGATGCAAAGAAATAGCTTTAATCGTGGTTGAACTCATAAAAAGGTTCATATTAATAAATACAGTACATGCAGACTGCAATAGTAGATACTTGTTGATCCCAGAAAGCTCAGCGGCATGATTAACTTTTTGAGAAGGAAAAAGATGAAAGAAACCCACAGTGACAGACTATATTAAGCCGCGGAGGCTCAAGGAACAGCAGCGAGCCCTTAAGTGGCCTCAGGAACTGCAGCTCTATTACAGCATGAATTATGCACCTTTTTGCTGCCGTGCACAAAATAGCCATTATAGAAAGTTGACTCTTTTGGGATTTGAAGTGCAACAACAATTCCAGGAATTTCTCTCTCTCTCTCTCTCTCTCTCTCTCTCTCTCTCTCTCTCTCTCTCTCTCTCTCCCCCAAATGGCTTTTCTTTTACATCACAACAAGGTCGGGCTTGTAACATTTCCGCTGCAGGGGAGAGAGTTATCGTCACCAACCCCCCCCCTCCCCCTTTGAAATTTAGCTGATGAGTTACATAAATACCGCTCCAGCTCTTATACGTGTTTTTATTCCATTAACAGCTGGGCAGTTGTCACTATCTGGAGAGGGATTTATAGCCACATGATGACACAAATCCTCACATTTATCTGCACTGCCTCTTACACTGTATTACTACATGTTTATTAGCTCCACTTCTGGCTGCTTTTATCTTTGTTCTCGTGGGTTTTCTTCCGCTCTCATTGGGAGTGGCACCAAATCCGGCAGGATTTGTCGATGTAAATGAGGAAGCTGGGAAAACCAAGACATGCAATAGTGTTACTGAGCTCCTGTATTGGCCTCCGTCTGCCTACTCCAGATTGTTTTCTTTTTTTGCTCACTTTAGTTAAAGGTCAGGTTCGCAGCTCCTGCTCAGTAGAGGAAAAGGTAAAAGGAGAAGGTTTTCATAACTAAAGGACTCGCTTTGAAGTGTTGATGGATTACAGAGCTGCTGTCAGAGCTCTACTGAAAGCCTTTCATTCATTCCAGAGACCCATAAGCTGAGGGATCCTCCTCCACCGTCATTTGCAATATTTGTTCTAGGCTGTTTTGCATGCACAGTCTATTTGCATGAGTTCCCCTCTGGACGTCCGGGCGGTTCGACCTCACAATGTGTCTCCAAGAATCTGGAAGAGGAAAATAAAAGGCGTATTCCTGTCATTTTAACCTAACCACCCGCTGTGAAAAGGAAACAAAATATGTGACGATGCCTTCAGATGCAGTCAATAAAGAATGATGAATTTCAGATCTTCAGTTTGGCTCTACCACGCAACGCCTTCCCTCCTTCTCCCTCTTTCTTATTAGAGCTGCTTTCATTCATTTCGCAACTTTTTGGAGTTTTCAGGCGAAGCTGTGAGAGAGGACGAGAAATATGCCTGTTTTGTGGAGAGTTATTTAAAAGGAGAAGGCTCTCATTACTGATTGCTGATGTGAAGATTGAGTAGGATTCAAGTAAACATCCTCCCAGAGTGTGAAGAATTCATTTTCATCTTGCAGGAATGTGATCGTCTTATCTGTGAAAACGCCGACGAGTTCAGCATGTTTGACAAGTTTTGAATTGCAGCTTCCCGTCGTCGTACGTTACAATCTCTCCGGCTGTCACTATTTGCACTTTTTCAAAGCTATTTAGCCCCCCCCCCCCCCCCCAAAAAAAAAAAAATATGAAAGGAATGAGTTGATTAATTTGCGTCGATCTCCCAACGACATCCGAGACACTTCTGATCGCTGATGAAAACCACGAGCTGAGACTTTCTGGACTTCTCACTTGCTTGTGTGCGTTGAGGCTCGTTTCATACAGCAAACCTGTTCTCGCAAATAGTTTTCCAAACAAACTCAACATGACCAGTGATGGTTCGCTTGCACGATATGTTGCGTAACTACCTTTTTCTCCGTCTCTTCCCTCTGTTTATATTTTTCTTTGCACTCTCTGATTTTCTCTACATCCGTGTCTGTTTTTTTTTATTTTTATTTTTTTTTTATCTCTGACTGTCTCTTCATTCGCTTCTCTCCGAGTTAGTTTTACTTTTTTTTAGGTGTTTGATTTCTGCTGCTTCAATTGTACCTAAACCTGTACACATGTTTTTTTTTTTTTTTTACCTTTCTATCCGTCTGCCTTCAATTTTGATATATTTAAAAGCAAGTATGCTTGTGTTTTCCCGGCAGATTGTGTTGATGAATGTTGTTGTTGTTGTTTTCTTTTCTTTTTGACTCTCAGATGATCATTTTAACTGGCAGAAAATGACTTGATTTGGTTTGGTCACAGAGAAAAGTGGGTTTGTGATGGCAGTTGAAAACAAGGTACACACTGAACGCCGGGTGCATCTACTTGACATTGGCATTCATTTAGACGCCACATGTTCTCCGTAACCAGACTGTATGTTGTTTTTTTGTTTTTTTAAACTGAAACAATCGGTTTGAGCATCTTTGGCAGGCTCGCTTTTACGGATTTGATTTTCTGTATTTTGCTGTTAATTGCCCCCTCTCTTCAAATTTATGTTTTACATTAATATTTCTTTGGACTGATCTTTGCTGCTTTACTTGTTTATTGTATATTTAATCGTTGAATAACAGAGAAAGTGATTGGCGTAAGTTCTGGCGTGAGTATTGAAGGGTATAACTTGTGGAGCTTTTTAAATACGAACGTGGCTCGATAGGTTCTGACGAGCACGTATTGATCCACCCTCGTATATTCTCGATATTAACTTTGCATCACGGTACTTTTTTGGAATCGGTGTGAGAGCAGACTTCTTCAAGACGGCATCGGTCTAGCGGGCCCTTTGTTTTGAAAGGCTTGATGCTTCACATCTGGAGGGAATACAAGCTACTGTGGCCTTAACTGAACTAAGGCCAACAGCTGCACGGAGCCACGAGGTAATTAGTTGCTTTGAAGCCGGACAATCAGATAACAAGGCAGTCTGTTCAAAGTGTTTCCTGGGATTCTGCTGAATATTGTCTTCGATTCAGAAAACACCTTCATCTTATCGTCAAGGCCTGAAGGCAACCAGCTTTAATGCTTTCCCTTATTCTCCCAAACTGGACATGACAGGCTGAGTGTGAGTATTGTAATTGATACTCTGTGTTCTCTTTGAATTAGATCACTTTCTTAAGACATTGATTTATTTGAACGATCACCACACCTTTCGTCGACTTTAAGGGATTCGTCCACATCAAACATGGAGTCCTTTGACTTTCGTCTTGACCAATCAAACCTGCTGCTAATTAAAAAGAATCTGTCAATGAGAAGAAAACCATATACATTTGTCCTCCTACCTATCCCTCTCTCCCTTAAATGGGACCAAAATTATCTCCACACTTAAGGTATAAAGAATAAACTTATTGTTGTTTGACTTTTGGCCTTCATAACCCTGACGAAGGGTTGTTTTCTACTGTCAGCTGTCCAACTGGGAGAAAATGCAAAGAAACAAATAGATATTTCACACCTAAAATGCGTTGTTGAATTAGGTCTGGGTGAAGCTTAATACTTTAGTTTTCCACAACAACACAAATCGTTTTTTACCGGGTGGAAAAACAAATATTTTTTTTACGACTCTGGGGGAAAAACAAACCACTCAAAGACGCCAGCTCCCAGATGATAAAATGCATGCCAAAATATCATTAGTCAGCCAATTGGTGGTCCTTTTGTTTCCATAGACGTCCTTATATGAAACGCTCACAGAAGAAGAGGACTGACTGAAAGAGAATTTGCAGGGAGGGCAGCTACGGGAGAAACGGAGATGCCGAACGGCTGAACGGGCTCAGAAACGACAGCAAAACAAGAGAGGAAAATGATAGCGGCGTGAAGCAGCAGAGAAACATTGCGACGATGCCAAGAGTCCCTGAGGGAGCCGGAGGGAGGGGGGGTACAGAAGAGGACAGGCTCAGCGGGGTGCACGTGAGGCTGCGTGGGGTGCGCTTAGAGATGATAGGCACGTTTGCAGGCGACAATCTATAAGCAAGAGTGTGCAGGCAGGGGAAGAGGACCGCGTGAGCATGTGAGCCTGATGATGGTGCACGCAAAGCTGAGTTCTCCCGGGACTGAAGGGAAGCTGATAAATGTGGAAGCACGTGAGGTGAACTTTGTGTGTGTGTGTGTGTGTGTGTGTGTGTGTGTGTGTGTGTGTGTGTGTGTGTGTGTGTGTGTGTGTGTGTGTGTGTGTGTGTGTGTGGAGAGAGAAATGAGAGTCCTGCTCTACTTCCTCCTGGCAGGAGACGGGAAAGAGCAAAGCATGCGGTGCAACAGCGATTTAATAACAAACATTCTGTGTGTGTGTGTGTATATGCAAGAAAATATTCAAAACCCCTTCATTCGTTGTCGTGTTTTTAGATTTGATTTGAAATGACTGACGCAACATAGAAAGATCTTCTTTTTTTTTGACAGTGTAATTCAAATCTAAATCTTTTATTTGCGTTCATACGGTTTTGGTTTCCAAACTCGGTTCAGGTGAATCCTGTGTGCTTTGAGATGTATCTCTGAAACTCAATTGATTGGAGATTATTTAGGAAGACAATTAAGTACGGGCAGCTTAAATTTCAGAGTGCTTGTCCGTCCCTAAACGAAGCCATTCAGTCCAATGAACTCTCTTTGACCAGACTGTGTGAAGGTGTGTATACGAGTTGGTTTGGAGTAAGGCTGTGGATGTCCTTAGGAACAACAGATCGTTCTGTCACTATACGGTGCATGGAGACATTTTCCGACATCCTCTGGCCAAACTCTGCTCTGATGAGGCAAAAATGGAAGTGATCACTGGGCCTGTTGTTTCTAGCCTGGTAACACCAAACCCAAATTCACTTGCGTTTGCAATCGTGGTGTCTTCCACGGGCGCTGATTGGTCCGCCCACTGCACTAAACATGATTACCTTGTCTTCATTCAGGTTGGAGCAGATCAATAGATGTTGCCTCTTCTCTGCCACATACTCAGTGAACTCACCGTAATAAATTCACTGCCTCAGAAGAGCCTTATTTTCCATAGAGGGTGTTTAGTGCTGTCACATGCTAAGTGATTGTATGGTGGATGAGAAGTATAACCTTCACTGTGTGTGTGTGTGTGTGTGTGTGTGTGTGTGTGTGTGTGTGTGTGTGTGTGTGTGTGTGTGTGTGTGTGTGTGTGTGTGTGTCAGAGACATGTCCTCTTGTGTAAGACTCCTCGGTCAGGAAAACCGCTGGAATATGACAGCATGTAACTATTTTCCCCGAAGCGTGTGCTTTTTGTTTGGAAACCTTCATAAACACACAAACATGTGCCTGCACGTCAAGCTGCTTGAGCAACCGGCAGTTCGGAGTCATCCTTTTGTTGTTTGTTAGCCTAGCGCAACTCATTCATTCAGATTCCTTTGAAAGTGTGTCGAATGAGGAAAAAGACCAAAATTGGAAAAAAAAAATAAATAAATAAAAAAAAAAAAATTTTTTTTTTGTGTGTGTGTTTGACAGCAGTCACGTCTTCACCTTTATTTACTTTTGTCGAGCAGTCACTGACTCACGGCTGCACCTGTGCTGAATTGCAAGATTTTGCAGCAGAAACTCAAATATCGTAAAATAATTCTAAAATAAAATATAAACAAAATAAATATAAACAAAAACACACGTTATCGTTTTCATTTATTTTCCCTGTTTCGACAAAAAATGCGTTGGGAGTGTAGAAATACGCCAATATACTGTACGTTTGCACAAGCGTTTACAAACACGCCTGTGATGATCAAATTGAGGGGCACCTTTAAACTTTTAACGAGACCTTAAATAACATGTTGCGTTCACCTACATGAGACAAAGAATGCTTCTTTTTTTTTTGCCGAGTGGAAATCATGTTGAGAACTATCATTATCTCCCATTTCCTCACAGACACGCAGGCTGACTGCTGGGTGGATGTTTTCCATTGCCGAGTAAACATTTGGGTTGTTGTTTCCACGGGGGACACCGTGCAAACACTGTCGCGCGTGATAGCCTCTTTTTGTAGTCCTCTTTCATCACTCGGTGACCCTCCAACATCAAGTTACTTGATTTTTTTTTTTCCGCATACGTGTACCTGTTATATGACATGAGAATTGTGTCAGCACGAGTTAGAGAAACCAGATGAGACAAGGAGACCTAATGATGAATGAAAATTCCTTCACTCTGTACTTTTTAGTAAACGATTACCTCCACCGAGGAGGTTATGCTTTTAGTGCAGTGTTGTTTTGTTTGTTTGTTTGTTTGTCTGTCGAGTTGCGTAGCATGATTGGAGGTCGAACCCAATACATTATGGAGTGGATCTATATCTGGGGGTGGATCCACGAATTATTTTTTAACTTTCATTTAACAGGACATTTGCCCTACTAAATGCCGTACACCTTCAAATCCAGTGGATGGCAGTAAAGCTGAATCGTGACAAAACATAGGCCATTCTACAAAGACGATGACTCACAGTCCACGTTCACGAGTACCAGTAAACTTCTGGGATACAAATCTCAAACGTAATACAGCGAGCAGCCATTATGGAGCACATGGGGGGACGGTAGTTTCATAAGGAACATTTTAACATCACCCCAATTGTAAATCTGGATATATACAGTACGTGTTAGCAGTTGCAGATTTGCAGATCATATGATCATATCGTAAGAGTGGACTATTGGCTTTGACGGTGGTCTGCGCTCTCCAAGTTCACTTTCATCTCATTAACATCAGACTGAAATGTTCTAAAAAAAAAAAAAAAAACGTGTCCTTATTTCTTCATTATTTTTTTTTTTTGTGCCAAATGCTTTAGATGATCACCAGCTAACATAGCTGCTGCCACGCTGCAGCTCAGGCTGTCAGGTATGCCAGGTATGTGATTTTGAACTCCTGCACGTTTTCCCCCTGACTTGCTGTTAGGAAATGAAACCTCAGATCTCATCACTAAGAGGATTACTTGGGAGAAAAAAAAGACTATCTGGGTAATCGCTGTTGGGGAATGTACAGTATGCTTATAAATCCCTCTGTCATTCAGCTCCTCGGGGCACGGGGCGACTTTGGGATGTTCTTTTAGTTGTTGTTTTTTTTCCCTTCTTCTTAATACTGAAATGAAAAACTCACGTGGATTGAATGAGTTTGAAAATGTTGCATGTGGGCCTTTGTACATCTTACTCCGCACATACAGTCCCACATACAATTATCACGTTCTAAAATCACGGGGGGAAAATAACTTCCGTTAGGAAGATCAAGTCGTTTTCCCTGAAGCTCGTCTGTGCTTCCGCTCCCTCTGAGGTACCTTAGAAAAAGCCCACCCGGTCCCCGTCTGGCTCCGGCAGCAGCCCGTGGCGCCCTTTCATGGGGCAAGCCGCCCAAGATGGATCGCCCTGTCGTCTCCGTCGCTACCTGCAGCCTCCGAATCACCTTGCATTGTCTCCCCCCCCGGAGGCAGTTTGGGTGTCTGTGAAATTAGGAAGTGATGCATCTCGTGCTCCTTCTGCTCGGATTTCACGGGCGGTTGAAGCCCTTTGTTCGTTTGTAGGCGGCTGAATGTGCGACGTGCTCTTCCCAAAGAGGAATGCGGGGATGTTGTGGCTGTGCGTCATGAGTCACTTTAGATCGATCAAATTCTCATCAACCGTTTTGCTGACCGAGCACTAAAACGCCGCCTCCTTGGGACACAATGAGGACACGACGCGCAAATACACCTGGAGGTAGTTCGCAGCCTCCTCCTATTATGTCACTGGGATTGGACGCGGACTCAGTGGGATATATCTGGCTTATATCTGGTATTTTTGCATCCCACCGCCTGAAAACTCTCAGATACGAGAATTCTCCGCAGGAATTCTTTTTCGGGTTGAGTCAGAACCACGTGCTCACGTGGGCTGTCTGACCTCAAACTTCCTCACTTATCTCGATTCCTTGAGCGTCCGCATGCAAATGTGCCGGGAAGACGATGTCAAAGATAAGATGGCGAATGGCCGCACTTGCGAGTAACCCGCTCGGACTGAGTGAGCAGCTAAAAAGTGTGTCATGAAAAACCATGCGTGGGCCGATCCCAAAGTACGTCAGCCGTTTTGCGCGGTTGTCGCCGTGGGGCAAAGAAAAGGAAGCTTTGTTCGACTTTGAATTGTTTTCCCATGCAGCGAGAAGCCACATGAAAGAGTCAGAGGGACTCGCATTTAATACCGATTCATACTCAGCCGTTATAGCCATCCTTGTAGGTGGAATAACAAAGCGCTGACGCGGCACAGAAGCTGAAGCTTTTGTGCTTCCCTTTCATCCTTTAGACCT